>NC_088399.1:72432438-72777438 GCF_034236695.1 Oncorhynchus nerka
TAAGTAGCCTACTGTATGTGTGATTGATCTTTATCATTGCCATATACTTTAATGTTTCCCCTGTGTCCCTTTCTCTCTCATCTAATTTTCTCATGTTTCCCTTACTGTCTGCATCTTTTCTCCTCTCTTCTATCATTCTATCTATTTCCCCACCTGGTTTGTAGCTAACATGTAGCTAACATGTCTCCTCATCTCATCCTATTCTCTATCTTCATTCTCTCAATCATTCTCTCCTCTGTCTCCTGTCCTATTTTGCTGCTCTCCTTTACGATTCTTCTCTCTCCCCGCGGTTTCCTGATCGCACCATCTCTCATTCTCTCCACCTACAGTATATATATCCATCCACCAATTGTATCTATTTTCTCGTCACCTCTCTGGTGACCCAATTTCCATTCCCCATCCAGCCCATTCACATGGAACAGCAACCAAATACCCAGAAACAAATGTAATGCAAATATATATTCAAGAGTCTCCTTACCACCCACCTCCCTGTGGAATCCATATAGTGTCTGTCAGTGTACATGTTCCCCTCCTAACCCTAAACTAGGGTTTCTAACAGTGGGACCTTGCCAAATTGGACTCCCTTCTGACTAAACAGATTAGCTACGTCTCTTCGTTTTTTTGTCCATGGTTGGTATTGTGTGAAAAGCAAAACACCTGAACAAAAGATAATAGTTTCCTGCCGATCCTCACAAAACATCTCCAGGAAAATGCAGCAGCTAAGTGGGTTGCAAATCAATGCTGGGTCCTACCTATAATTTACCCCATCCACCAATCCACCACTGACAACATGCTGCCTTGACTCCAGTCTTTTTACAGAGGATTGGAAATGGGATAAGAGATAGGTATTTACAGTCACCAGTGAAAGCCGACACACCCCTTGCACAGTCTTCACATTTTGCTGCTTTGAAATTACATTTCAAAAGAGAACACATTAGATTTGTTCTTAATGTTGTACACAACATACTCCACATTTTTAAAGTTAAAGAAAAAATTATAGAAACATTTCCAAATTAATAAAAAAAAATATTTTAAAAAAAATGATGTCTTGATTGTGTACATCTTCACACCCAGCCATTACAGCTGTGAATCATTTTGAATGAGATTCTACCAACTTTGCACAACTCTTGGGGAAACAGTTATCAATAGTTTTTGTCAAAATTGCTCAAGCTCGATGCATTTGGGTGGGAGTCATTGATGGACAGCAACATTCAAACATTGTCTCTGATTTTCAAGGAAATGTAAGTTAGGACTAAGGCTGGACCACTCAGGAACACACAACATCTATTGGAGAGCCATTCTAGTGTGTCTTTGACATAACAAATATATATATATTTGTCCCCCGAAAAAATACACATCTATCTCAGGCTTAGCGTTTCAGAAGACTGAGGCAGATTTTCCTGTCACTTTTTAGCTGGGCTTTGCTCCTTTCTATTCTATTTTCTATTTTCTATTTATTTTGCAAACTCCCCAGTGACCGGCATATCCATAACATGATACTTTGTGTTATGTTGTACTGGATTTAACTCAAGCCTGTAGTTTTTCATTTAGGCTAAAAAGGGCATTTCTTTGCTGTGCTGTGTCTTGCAGTATTAGTTGACAGCCTTGTTGAAAACAGAATGGGTCATTTGGAGTGGATTTTTTAAAACAGGCTTTATTCTTTTCACTTCGTCATACAGGTCAGTAATGTGGAGTGAATACAGTGTTGTTGATCCCTTTGATCCACCAATGTGGTGGCAGCATCATGTTATGGGTATGCTTGTCACCGGCAGGGACTGGGGAAATCATCATGTTATGGGTATGCTTGTCACCGGCAGGGACTGGGGAAATCATCATGTTATGGGTATGCTTGTCACCGGCAGGGACTGGGGAAATCATCATGTTATGGGTATGCTTGTCACCGGCAGGGACTGGGGAAATCATCATGTTATGGGTATGCTTGTCACCGGCAGGGACTGGGGAAAGGAGCAGAGCCCAAATAAAAAGTTAGAGGAAACCCTGCATCTGTCTTCTGAATTGTGCAAAATTGATAGAATCTTATTCCAAGTGTTTCACAGCTCTAATGGCTGCCAAAGGTGCTTCCACCAAGTATTCATCTCTGGGTTGGATTTTTGTTATTTCTTAATTTTGATAATATTCTATCACTTCTGAACTATGGAATAGGTTGTGTACATCAGTAGGAACAAATGTAATCCATTTTAAGATGTGATTTTAACTCTTCAGTTCCACTATACACATTGCGTTGCTTGAGAAGAGGGGAAGAGTGGAGAGGAGAGGGGAAGAGCGGAGAGGAGAGGAGAAGAGCAGAGAGGAGAGGGGAAGAGCAGAGAGGAGAGGGGAAGAGCGGAGATGAGAGGGGAAGAGCGGAGAGGAGAGGGGAAGAGCGGAGAGGAGAGGGGAAGAGCGGAGAGGAGAGGGGAAGAGCGGCGAGGAGAGGGGAAGAGCAGAGAGGAGAGGGGAAGAGCGGAGAGGAGAGGGGAAGAGTAGAGATGAGAGGGGAAGAGCGGAAGAGCGGAGAGGAGAGGGGAAGAGCGGAGAGGAGAGGGGAAGAGCGGAGAGGAGAGGGGAAGAGTAGAGATGAGAGGGGAAGAGCGGAGAGGAGAGGGGAAGAGCGGAGAGGAGAGGGGAAGAGTAGAGATGAGAGGGGAAGAGCGGAGAGGGGAGGGGAAGAGGTCTATATTCTAGTTTTCATACTGTTCCATATTCATTGTTTATGTGTAAGTACAATAGCTTTGGTCCAGTGCTCATTAAATTGTTGGTAGTGGTTGTACTAAATAATCCTCCAATTTCACAAGTTGCTTTTGTTTACATTGGGAACCTAGCTAGTCAATGTAGCTAGTTAGCTAGTAGTAGTAGATTCTTGACTTCATACATCTTAGTACAATAACCAGTGGTGTATAGTCAAGGCCATATGCAACTAAAATAAACTTTATTTCTCATTATTTCAATTCACAAGATAGAATGAACGCGCAAGTCAGCCATCAGGAATTTAACCTTGGAAGCTGCCATTGGACGAGACGCAATGCGAGCTCAACACAGGCATTGAAGCAGCTTTCATTGATTTCAAAGGAAGCATTTCCTCAACGGCTGATGGCAATGCCGGACACTCCATGGATATATTGTAGCAGGGCAGTAACATTTGAAGACTGTGCAAGGGGTGTGTAGACTTACACAAGGCACTGTGTGTCCTTTCCGACCCTCCGAGGGGTCCTCAGCAGAAAAGGCAAAGCTGACAAAATACATGAGCAGTTATGAGCATACACTGACGTAATAACCAGATGCATTTCCACAGACACACACACACACACACACACACACACACACACACACACACACACACACACACACAGATGTAGAGATGCGGTGGTGGTATACACTTCATACAGCGAGTATTGTTACAGACTTAATCAAAGGCAAATTGAATGACGGCGTAGTGAGCGAGGCCAACGCGAGATCGACCCACATCAGGTGATCTGAGAGAGACGCCCTGACAGGTTCCTCACACAACGGTGGGCTCCAGCTGGGCGTAACCATGGCAACAGAGTAAACCTAACCAGAGAGGGAGTAGAGAGAGACAGAGAGAGATGAAGTGTGTTGCTTGTGTGAGTGTGTGTGAGCGTACGTGAGTGTGTGCGTGCGTGGCAGTCAGATGCTGTTTGATGATGCTGCAGGCAGGGAAGCCAGCTACTCCAAACAGGCTTTTATCTGAATCTGACAGATTTGTGTTCCTATCCACCAGGGAGCCTCAATCAGCAGCAATCACCACTCCTCACTACCTAGCGACCTATAGCTACCTATGTGGAACAGTCAGCCTCACTGATTAGCAAGTCAAGTGTGGTAGAACATACCACCACTATCACTGCTGTTACCTTACTAGGAGTACTGGGACCTACAGTGAACATATATGAATAGAAAATCAATTATATTTTCCTTACAAGGGGGTTTGATTTGCACATAAATAAAAAAGCTAAGCACTTGTCCATTGGGGTTAACACTGTTCTGCACAACCAGAATTCAAATTTTTGGGGCGTTCAACCACCTTGTCATGTCTCACTGCCATACAGTATTAACACTAGTCTCTATGTTAACTTGTCACAAAGATATTCTGTCATGAAGCTGAGAGGCCTTGGCTGGGAGAGATTGAGTGTGACACAAGCACACACACACATACAAACAAACGCACACGGACACACGCACGTACGTACGCACACACACACACACACACTGGGAGAGATTGAGTGTGACAGATAGCACAGTAAGTGACTAGCACTGCTGCTGTGTGTGTGTGTGTGTGTGTGTGTGCGTGTGCGTGTGCGTGTGCGTGCGTGCGTGCGTGCGTTTGTGCGTGCGTGTGTACGTGCGTGTGTGATGGCAAACATTGCTGCAACTCACGTGTAGTCTGGAGTATAAATAGAAACTGAGTCTGACCCAAACTCACCACGCTCGGAGGTCTCAATTCAATTCAATTCAATTCAAGGGGCTTTATTGGCATGGGAAACATGTGTTAACATTGCCAAAGCAAGTGAAGTAGATAATATACAAAAGTGAAATAAACAATAAAAATGTACAGTAAACATTACACATACAGAAGTTTCCAAACAATAAAAGACATTACAAATGTCATATTATATATATATATATATATAGTGTTGTAACAATGTACAAATGGTTAAAGTACACAAGGGAAAATAAATAAGCATAAATATGGGTTGAATTTGCAATGGTGTTTGTTCTTCACTGGTTGCCCTTTTCTTGTGGCAACAGGTCACAAATCCTGCTGCTGTGATGGCACACTGTGGAATTTCACCCAGTAGATATGGGAGTTTATCAAAATTGGATTTGTTTTCTAAATTCTTTGTGGTTGTGTGTAATCTGAGGGAAATATGTCTCTCTAATATGGTCATACATTGAGCAGGAGGTTAGGAAGTGCAGCTCAGTTTCCACCTCATTTTGTGGGCAGTGAGCACATAGCCTGTCTTCTCTTGAGAGCCATGTCTGCCTACGGCGGCCTTTCTCAATAGCAAGACTATGCTCACTAAGTCTGTACATACATTAAGTTTGGGTCAGTCACAGTGGTCAGGTATTCTGCCATTGTGTACTCTCTGTTTAGGGCCAAATAGCATTCTAGTTTGCTCTGTTTTTTTGTTAATTTTTTCCAATATGTCAAGTAATTATGTTTTTGTTTTCTCATGATTTGGTTGGGTCTAATTGTGCTGCTGTCCTGGGGCTCTGTGGGGTGTATTTGTGTTTGTGAACAGAGCCCCAGGACCAGCTTGCTTAGGGGAATCTTCTCCAGGTTCATCTCTCTGTAGGTGATGGCTTTGTTATGGAAGGTTTGGGAATCGCTTCCTTTTAGGTACCACTGTCATGGAGGACGTAAACTCAAGCACCGAAGTAACAACTGAGGTGGAACCAACAACAGGAGTGGAACTCACCCAGCCTCCCAGACCTGCAGTCGAGAGGAGACTACCAGGGCACAGACCGTATGTGAAGTGGCCTGGCACCAGTGACAAGAAATTGTGGGAAACAGTGAATACTGACCTTACCTTGATCCTCAAGAAACTTTGAGGCACAGTGGAGAAGAAGTTGGAGAGGATGGGGGACATCATCTATGAGTACGGGACAGAAAGATTTGGAGTGCAAGAGGCAAAAGTTGGGAGAAAGGTTCCAACCCCACCAGTTTCCAGGAGGCAACAAGAAATCAAGCGCCTCGTTCAAAGAAAGGAGACAGCTTAAAACAGTGGAAGAAGGCCTCTGAAGTGGAAAAGGAGGGCATAGAGGCACTTCAGGCTGACATCAAAACCCGGTTGGCATCCCTCCGTAGAGCAGAGAACCTACGGAAATGCAGAAGGAAGAAAGAAAAAACTAGAACTCGATTCTATAAAGATCCCTTCGAGTTCCTTAAAAGTCTCTTCAAGAAGGAAAAAAGTGGAGCTCTAAAAACAACAAAGAAAGACCTAGAGGAGCACCTGAGAACAACAAACTTTGACCCAAAGCGACATGAACATCTGGCCATCCCATCAGATATCCCACCCATTGAACCCCCGGTACATCATATTGAGACCAGCCCTCCAACATAGAAAGAGGTGGAAAACACAGTTGGCATTCATAATGGCAATGGAGGTTATCATCAGATCCTCAAAATGGGTTGCTGGTGGACAGCGAGTCGACTCTGGTTTCCGCCTCCCTCCACTCAGAGCCTACATGGATGATATTACAACATTGACCACCACTGTCCCATGCACCGGAGACTGCTCAGAAAACTTGAGGAGAACATCAGCTGGGCCCGTATGAAGATTAAACCATCCAAGTCACGCAGCATCTCGATTGTGAAGGGAGTACTCTCTGACCTGAAGTTCTTCATCGGAGATGACCAAATCCCAACAGTGTCTGAGCAGCCGGTAAAAAGCCTTGGAAGGTGGTATGATGCAAGCCTGAAGGACAAAGACCAGGTGCAAAAGCTGCGTAAAGACATCAGTAGTAGCCTACAGTCCATCGACAACACCCAGCTACCTGGAAAGTTAAAGGCCTGGTGTCTGCAGTTTGGTCTCCTACCCCGGGTGTTGTGGCCCCTAGCAGTGTGTGAGGTTCCAATCTCAACAGTGGAGAAGATGGAAAGAGGAGTCACAGGCTACTTAAAGAAGTGGCTCGATGCCTTACCACCATAGGCCTCTATGGAGATGGTGTCCTCAAGCTGCCCCTCACCAGTCTAACAGAGGAATTCAAGTGTGCAAAAACCAGGCTCCAGATGACACTGAATGAATCTCAAGACCCAGTGGTGAGCAACAATGCACCGACCTTGGCAACTGGGCGCAAATGGAGGCCAGGAAAAGCAGTCCAGGAGGTAACAGCAGCCCTCAGACATGCTGACATTGTGGGTCATGTTCAGCAAGGGAGAGGAGGCCTTGGGCTAACTAGCCGTGCTGCTTGGAGTAAGGCCACTGCACCAGAGCGGCGGAAGATGGTAGTGCAGGAAGTACGCCATCAGGAGGAGGCTGCAAGGTGGGCCAAGGCAGTCTCTCTTGCCAAACAGGGACAGTGGACTCGATGGGACAGTGTGGAGAAGAGGAAGATCAGCTGGAAGGATCTGTGGGCCATGGAAGCGAGGCGGTTGAGCTTTTCCATCAGAGCAACACATGACGTCCTTCCAACACCAGTTCATCTTCACCAATGGTATGGTGAAGATCCGGACTGTGCCCTCTGTTCCAATGCCAGCACATTCTCACAGGGTGTAAAACAAGCCTCACCCAAGGATGCGACTCTTGGCGTCACAACCAAGTCCTTAAAAACCGTGCGTCCGCCCTGGAGGACAAACGAGCTGCCACCAACTCCCTACCACCCCCAGCAGCATCACACCCCTTACGGACGACCTTTGTCCGCGAAGTGGCTAAACCACCGAAGAGCGGCTCTACACCATTAGAGCGAGACCAGCTGTGCTTGGTCCGCGACTGGAAAATGCTAGCTGACATTGGCTGGCAATTTGTGTTTCCTCCGGAGATCGCAACCACCACCCTAAGACCTGACATGGTGTTCTGGTCCCGTTCGCTCAAGAAGGTCTTCATCATTGAGCTCACAGTACCCTGGGAGGACTCAGTAGATGAGGCTTATGAGCGAAAACATCTGCGCTATGCCGATCTAGCTACCGAAGCACGGCATCATGGCTGGAACACAGAAGTCCGACCAGTGGAGGTGGGCTGCAGAGGTTTTGTGGCAACATCTACAACCAGACTGCTTAGAGACCTGGGAATTAAGGGCCAGAGCCAGCGTTCGGCAATCAAAGCTGTATCGGAGGCGGCAGAAGGCAGCAGTCAGTGGCTCTGGATGAAGAGGAAAGACCCCAGCTGGGCCCCGAAGTGAGAGGGCCAGGAGGTATGCGGTCAACAATGCTTGACTCAGGGAGGAGGACGCCCCTGCCATGCATAGTCCCATGGTATGTTGGCTATCAACAACAAGGCAACTCCTATGACTAATTGGGAATGGGACGCAAGCATAGGATTGATCACCCTGTCGCTGGCCGCCTTTGGGGAGGGTGTATAGTGTGAAAGGCCGAAACACCATAGGAACCAAAGGTACACTGCCTGTGCCATTAAACCCCTACAACTCATCCAGAACGCCGCAGCCCGTCTGGTGTTCAACCTTCCCAAGTTCTCTCACGTCACCCCGCTCCTCCGCTCTCTCCACTGGCTTCCAGTTGAAGCTCGCATCCGCTACAAGACCATGGTGCTTGCCTACGGAGCTGTGAGGGGAACGGCACCTCACTACCTCCAGGCTCTGATCAGGCCCTACACCCAAACAAGGGCACTGCGTTCATCCACCTCTGGCCTGCTCGCCTCCCTACCACTGAGGAAGTACAGTTCCCGCTCAGCCCAGTCAAAACTGTTCGCTGCTCTGGCCCCCCAATGGTGGAACAAACTCCCTCACGACGCCAGGACAGCGGAGTCAATCACCACCTTCCGGAGACACCTGAAACCCCACCTCTTTAAGGAATACCTAGGATAGGATAAAGTAATCCTTCTCCCCTCCCCCCTTAAAAGACCTAGATGCACTATTGTAAAGTGGCTGTTCCACTGGATGTCATAAGGTGAAAGCACCAATTTGTAAGTCGCTCTGGATAAGAGCGTCTGCTAAATGACTTAAATGTAAATGTAAATGTAAATGTACACTACTGACGATGCGCTCCCCAAATTTCACCAGGCTCACTGTTCATGAACTCTTGGAAGTGCTTGCACAAAGGATAGTAACATCTCATCCTGTGTTCTTGGAATCTAGGTGGTTGTAGAATTTAACAGCTCTTTTCTGGATTTTGATAATTAGTGGGTATCGGCCTAATTCTGCTCTGCATGCATTATTTGGTGTTCTACGTTGTACACAGAGGATATTTTACAGAATTCTGCATGCAGAGTCTCAATTTGGTGTTTGTCCCATTTTGTGAAGTCTTGGTTGGTGAGCGGACCCAAGACCTCACAACCGTATAGGGTAATGGGCTCTATGATTGATTCAAGTATTTTTAGCCAGATCCTAATTGGTATGTTGAAATTTATGTTCCTTTTAATGGCATAGAATGCCCTTCTTGCCTTGTCTCTCAGATCGTTCACAGCTTTGTGGATGTTACCTGTGGCGCTGATGTTTAGGCCAAGGTATGTATCGTTTTTTGTGTGCTCTAGGGCAACAGTGTCTAGATGGAATTTGTATTTGTGGTCCTTTTTGTGGCGACTGGACCTTTTTTGGAACACCATTATTTTGGTCTTACTGAGATTTACTGTCAGGGCCCAGGTCTGGCAGAATCTGTGCAGAAGATCTAGGTACTGCTGTAGGCCCTCCTTGGTTGGTGACAGAAGCACCAGATCATCAGCAAACAGTAGACATTTGACTTTGGATTCTAGTAGGGTGAGGCCGGGTGCTGCAGACTTTTCTAGTGCCCGTGCCAATTCGTTGATATACATGTTGAAGAGGATGGGGCTTAAACTGCATCCCTGTCTCACCCCACGACCCTGTGTGAAGAAATGTGTGTGTTTTATGCCCATTTTAACCGCACACTTGTTGTTTGTGTACATGGATTTTATAATGTCGTATGTTTCACCCCCAACACCACTTTCCATCAATTTGTATAGCAGACCCTCATGCCAAATTGAGTCGAAGGCTTTTTTGAAATCAACAAAGCATGAGAAGACTTTGCCTTTGTTTTGGTTTGTTTGGTTGTCAATTAGGGTGTGCAGGGTGAATACATGGTCTGTTGTGCGGTAATTTGGTAAAAAGCCAATTTGACATTTGCTCAGTACATTGTTTTCATTGAGGAAATGTACGAGTCTGCTGTTAATGATAATGCAGAGGATTTTCCCAAGGTTACTGTTGACGCATATTCCACGATAGTTATTGGGGTCAAATTTGTCTCCACTTTTGTGGATTGGGGTGATCAGTCCTTGGTTCCAAATATTGGGGAAGATGCCAGAGCTAAGGATGATGTTAAAGAGTATTAGTATAGCCAATTGGAATTTGTTGTCTGTATATTTGATCATTTCATTAAGGATACCATCAACACCACAGGCCTTTTTGGGTTGGAGGGTTTTTATTTTGTCCTGTAACTCGTTCAAGGTAATTGGAGAATCCAGTGGGTTCTGGTAGTCTTTAATAGTTGATTCTAAGATTTGTATTTGATCATGTATATGTTTTTGCTCTTTATTCTTTGTTATAGAGCCAAAAAAGATTGGAGAAGTGGTTTACCCATACATCTCCATTTTGGATAGATAATTCTTCGTGTTGTTGTTTGTTTAGTGTTTTCCAATTTTCCCAGAAGTGGTTAGAGTCTATGGATTCTTCAATTAAATTGAGCTGATTTCTGACGTGCTGTTCCTTCTTTTTCCGTAGTGTATTTCTGTATTGTTTTAGTGATTCACCATAGTGAAGGCGTAGACTCAGGTTTTCCGGGTCTCTATGTTTTTGGTTGGACAGGTTTCTCAATTTATTCTTAGATTTTTGCATTCTTCATCAAACCATTTGTCATTGTTGTTCATTTTCTTCGGTTTTCTATTTGAGATTTTTAGATTTGATAGGGAAGCTGAGAGGTCAAATATACTGTTAAGATTTTCTACTGCCAAGTTTACACCTTCACTATTGCAGTGGAACGTTCTCCCTCCCTCCCTCCCTCTTTCTCCCTCTACACACACACACTCTCCCTCAATACACACACACTACTCCCCACCACTCTCCAAAACTGTCAGTCATACGTAATCCATATCCAGTTTGGGTAATCCAGGGTAATCCCAGGCTAATCCTGCTTTAATATGGGCTACTCCTTAGCTGGGGCTCACCCCGACACCACAGCGACAGGACACGGATTGGTCGATCAGTAGGATCATGACGATTTTGAGTGGAAACGGTGACTATGACGTTGATATGTGACAAAATTGGTGGAAGGGTTTTATTGGTAAACCCCTGGGAACAAAAACAAGCGTAGGCTGCTTGACCGGCCTGGCTGGACATATGGGTAGCTTGATCTGTCCTGTTGATACCTCTTCTCTGAGGAAAACATGTTTTTCACTGCTAGGGTTCAGCAGTATACAACTTCCATTGGTTTTAAATCAGTATACGTCCATATCTTAACAGACATACCATATCTCAATGTTATCAGTCCTGATTCTGGTGGGGAGTCCACTGCAGAAACATATAACCGCTGTTCTAGCCTGGTCCCTGATCTGTTTGTGCTGCCTTGAAATCTTTTACTCTATGGTCACTGACCGGGCTACAGTTGTTCGTGGAGAGCATGCAATGCCGTGAGACACCAGAGATCTCTGGCCAATCAGCTCAATCCTATTTATTGGACATTGACCCTGATCCCACAATAAGGTCTTAAGAAGCCTTGATGAAGAGTCTCTTTAATGCCTGGATAAACAGTAGTAGTAGAGGTAGTAGTAGAGGTAGTATTAGTAGAGGTAGTAGTAGTAGTAGTAGTAGAGGTAGTAGTAGTAGAGGTAGTAGAGGTAGTAGTAGAGGTAGTAGTAGTAGAGGTAGTAGTAGTAGTAGTAGTAGTAGTAGAGGTAGTATTAGTAGTAGAGGTAGTAGTAGTAGTAGTAGTAGTAGTAGAGGTAGTAGTAGTAGTAGTAGTATAAATAGTAGAGGTAGTAGTAGTAGTAGTAGTAGTAGAGGTAGTAGTAGTAGTAGTAGTAGTAGAGGTAGTAGTAGTAGTAGTAGTAGTAGTAGTAGTAGTGGTGGTAGTAGAGGTAGTAGTAGTAGTAGTAGTAGTGGTAGTAGTAGAGGTAGTAGTAGTAGTAGTAGTAGAGGTAGTAGTAGTAGTAGTAGTAGTAGTAGTAGTAGTAGTAGTAGTGGTAGTAGTAGTAGTAGTAGTAGTAGTAGTAGTAGTAGTGGTAGTAGTAGTACAGGTAGTAGTGGTAGTAGTAGTAGTAGTAGTAGTAGTAGTAGTAGTAGTGTAGTAGTAGTAGTAGTAGTAGTAGTAGTGGTAGTAGTAGTAGTAGTAGTGTAGTAGTAGTGGTAGTAGTAGTAGTAGTGTAGTAGTAGTAGTAGTAGTAGTAGTAGTAGTGAGTAGTAGGTGGTGGTAGTAGTAGTAGTAGTAGTAGTAGGGGTAGTAGTAGTAGTAGTAGTAGTAGTAGTGGTAGTAGTAGTAGTAGAGGTAGTAGTGATAGTAGTAGTAGTAGTAGTAGTAGTAGTAGTAGTAGTAGGGTGGTAGTAGTAGTAGTAGTAGTAGTAGTAGTAGTAGTAGTAGAGTAGTAGTAGTAGTAGTAGTAGTAGTAGTAGTAGTAGTAGAAGTAGTAGTAGTAGTCATAGTAGTAGTAGTAGAGGTAGTAGTAGTAGTAGAGGTAGTAGTAGTAGTAGTAGAGGTAGTAGAAGTAGTAGTAGTAGAGGTAGTAGTAGTAGTAGAGGTAGTAGTAGAGGTAGTAGTAGTAGTAGAGGTAGTAGTAGTAGTAGTAGTAGTAGAGGTAGTAGTAGTAGTATAAATAGTAGAGGTAGTAGTAGTAGTAGTAGAGGTAGTAGCAGTAGTAGTAGTAGAGGTAGTAGTAGTAGTAGTAGTAGTAGTAGTAGTAGTAGTAGTAGAGGTAGTAGTAGTAGTAGTAGTAGAGGTAGTAGTAGAGGTAGTAGTAGTAGTAGTAGTAGTGGTAGTAGTAGTAGAGGTAGTAGTGGTAGTAGTAGTAGTAGTAGTAGTAGTAGTAGTAGTAGTAGTAGTAGTAGTAGAGGTAGTAGTAGTAGTAGTAGAGGTAGTAGTAGTAGTAGTAGTAGTAGTAGTAGAGGTAGTAGTAGTAGTAGTAGTAGTAGTAGTAGATGAAGAGTCTCTTTAATCCCTTTTTCACTGCAGACAGACTGATCCCAGACAGACTGATCCCAGACAGACAGATCCCAGACAGACAGATTCCAGACAGACTGATCCCAGACAGACAGATTCCAGACAGACTGATCCCAGACAGACTGATCCCAGACAGACAGATAGTCCCTCTGCCACACTGACGGTACCTTCCAATAATAAGGTTTGATTGGGACGTAAATCACTCTAAGCTCATTAGGTACAAGAAAGAAACAGTTCTTATAGTATATTGTGTTTTGAAGAGCTGTTGATAATCAGGGAATTAAGTTTTAATCAAGCATCATCTGGACCCGTGTCTTCTTTAAATGGTGTTTTCCTTGTTTTATTCATGATATTCTACATACCCTGCACCTGCTTGATTGTGGTACTAGCTATAAACATTTGACACAGAGGAACTAGCTATTCATCAGAGAGTACTGTAGTGCAGGCTGAACTGAAAACCACAAGGAAGCCATGTTGATTTACACTCCCTGCCAAAGGTCTGTAAATGTCCAAGAGTGGAACAGGTTGTTGGGCTTCTGCACCTCTACCTTCTGCTTCTCACTGACTGGACTTTTTTAAATTCTAGCTCTTACAGCTCTATCCTCAGTGGAGAACTCTGTGGAACGGGCAGGTTCTTTAGAGAATTCATTGTAACATCATATAGTGATCTTTTTTTTTGCTTTCACATTTTAAGGCTCCGCATTCCGGAGCTTTCTAGAATTCTGAGTGTTCTGTTTTACATACTGTGCATGTGGATGGTGGTTTACACGGAATACGAATAGTCCATACTAATCCTGGGTGTTCCAGGGGATTGTTCTAAATGAGCATTCTTCAGAGTTACAGTTGAGTTGGAAGTTTACATACACCTTAGCCAAATACATTTCAACTCAGTTTTTCACAATTCCTGACATTCAATCAGAGTAACAATTCCCTGTCTTAGGTCAGTTAGGATCACCACTTTATTAAGAATGTGAAATGTCAGAATAATAGTAGAGAGAATTATTTTTTTCAGTTTTTATTTCTTTCATCACATTCCCAGTGGGTCAGAAGTTTACATACACTGAATTAGTATTTGGTAGCATTGCCTTTAAATTGTTTAAAGGTAGCCTTCCACAATAAGTTGGGTGAATTTTGGCCCATTCCTTCTGACAGAGCTGGTGTAACTGAGTCAGGTTTGTAGGCCTCCTTGCTCACACATGCTTTTCAGTTCTGACAATACATTTTCTATATGATTGAGGTCAGGGCATTGTGATGTCCACTCCAATACCTTGACTTTGTTGTCCTTAAGCCATTTTGCCACAACTTTGGAAGTATGCTTGGGGTCATTGTCCATTTGGAAGACCCAGCTTGAACTTCCTGACTGATGTCTTGAGATGTTTCTTCAATATATCCACATAATTTTCCTACCTCATGATGCCATCTATTTTGTGAAGTGCACCAGTCCCTCCTGCAGCAAAGTACCCCCACAACATGATGCTGCCACCCCCACAACATGATGCTGCCACCCCCAAGCTTCACGGTTGGGATGGTGTTCTTCGGCTTGCAAGCCATCCCCTTTTCCTCCAAACATAACGATGGTCACAATGGCCAAACAATTCTATTTTTGTTTCATCAGACCAGAGGACATTTCTCCAAAAAGTACAATATTTGTCCCCATGTGCAGTTGCAAACCATAGTCTCGCTTTTTTATGGCAGTTTTGGAGCAGTGGCTTCTTCCTTACTGAGCGGCCTTTCAGGTTATGTCGATATAGGACTCGTTTCACTGTGAATATAGATACTTTTGTACCTGTTTGCTCCAGCATTTACAAGGTCCTTTGCTGTTGTTCTGGGATTGATTCGCACTTTTCACACCAAAGTACATTCATCTCTAGAAGACAGAGAGGCACTGAGGCAAGTAGTTTGAAGATAGGCCTTGAAATACATCCACAGGTACACGTCCAATTGACTCAAATGATTTAATTTAGCCTATCAGAAGCTTCTAAAGCCATGACATAATTTGCTGGAATTTTCCAAGCTGTTTAAAGGCACAGTCAAGTTAGTGTATGTAAACTTCTGACCCACTGGAATTGTGATACAGTGAATTAAAAGTGAAATCATTTGTCTGAAAACAATTGTTGGAAAAATTACTTAAATCACTTTGTCATTCACAAAGTAGATGTCCTAACCGACTTGCCAAAACTATAGTTTGTTAACAAGAAATTTGTGTAGAGTTTTAATGACTCCAACCTAGGTGTATGTAAACTTCAGACTTCAACTGTATATAGTCGGACTAGACACTAGAGAAAAGCGGTTGTTTTTCCACCGTGCTCCAGACGTTATTTATTCATACATTTCTCACAGTTAACAATCATTATGCACAGTCGGCCCTGTCTGTCTGTGTGTGTGTGTGTGTGTGTGTGTGTGTGTGTGTGTGTGTGTGTGTGTGTGTGTGTGTGTGTGTGTGTGTGTGTGTGTCCTTGTGCACGGTCAGTGCTGTCAATGGGTCTTGTCTTTCTATTCTATTCGTAGCATTTATTTGATAATGAGCAGCAGAGGAGGAGTGGAGGAGTGGAAAAGTGGAGGGAGAAGATAAAAGCTGCTGACGACTGCATCTGTTCATTGTGGAGAGAGAGGATTTCTTTCTTTCTGTAGGCGGGGGGAGAGAGAGAGAGCAGGAGCCAGACTGGGCTGTGCGGGAATGGCTCTCCTCTTCTCTTGCCTGCCTCTCTTCTGCTAAGCCTGTCTGGAGGCGATCGATGGGAATTAGTCAACGCTAAAGATTCACTTCCTGTGACTGATGTCACGGGCGGCGGTTGTCTCTTTGAAGGGGAATAAAGGACTGGGAGGCTCACGGATTAATGGAAGGAGAAGAGAAGGAGAGGAAGAGCAGGAGAGGGAGAAGAGAAGGAGAGGAAGAAGAGAAGGAGAAGGGAAGAAGAGAAGGAGAGGGAGAAGAGAATGAGAAGAGAAGGAGAGGGAGAACAGAAGGAGAAGAGAAGGAGAGGGAGAACAGACGGAGCAGAGAAGGAGAGGTAGAACAGAAGGAGAAGAGAAGGAGAGGGAGAACAGAAGGAGAAGAGAAGGAGAGGGAGAACAGAAGGAGAAGAGAAGGAGAGGGAGAACAGAAGGAGAAGAGAAGGAGAGGAGAAGGAGAGGGAGACGAGAAGGAGAAGAGAAGGAGAGGGAGACGAGAAGGAGAAGGAGAAGAGAAGGAGAGGGGGAAGAGAAGGAGAGGGAGAAGAAGGAGAAGAGAAGGAGAGGGAGAACAGAAGGAGAAGAGGAGAGGAGAAGGAGAGGGAGAACAGAAGGAGAAGAGAAGGAGAGGAGAAGGAGAGGGAGAGGGAGAACAGAAGGAGAAGAGAAGGAGAGGGAGAGCAGAAGGAGAAGAGAAGGAGAGGGAGAACAGAAGGAGAAGAAGGAGAGGAGAGGAGAGGGAGGAGAAGGAGAAGAGAAGGAGGAGACGAGAAGGAGAAGAGAAGGAGAGGGGGAAGAGAAGGAGAGGGAGAAGAAGGAGAAGAGAAGGAGAGGGAGAACAGAAGAAGGAGGAGGGAGAAGGAGAAGAACAGAAGGAGAAGAGAAGGAGAGGAGAAGGAGAGGGAGAGGGAGAACAGAAGGAGAAGAGAAGGAGAGGGAGAACAGAAGGAGAAGAGAAGGAGAGGGAGAACAGAAGGAGAAGAGAAGGAGAGGGAGAACAGAAGGAGAAGAGAAGGGGAGGAGGAGAGGGAGACGAGAAGGAGAAGAGAAGGAGAGGGAGACGAGAAGGAGAAGGAGAAGAGAAGGAGAGGGGGAAGAGAAGGAGAGGGAGAAGAAGGAGAAGAGAAGGAGAGGGAAAACAGAAGGAGAAGAGGAGAGGAGAAGGAGAGGGAGAACAGAAGGAGAAGAGAAGGAGAGGAGAAGGAGAGGGAGAGGGAGAACAGAAGGAGAACAGAAGGAGAGGGAGAACAGAAGGAGAAGAGAAGGAGAGGGAGACGAGAAGGAGAAGAGAAGGAGAGGGGGAAGAGAAGGAGAGGGAGAAGAAGGAGAAGAGAAGGAGAGGGAGAACAGAAGGAGAAGAGAAGGAGAGGAGAAGGAGAGGGAGAACAGAAGGAGAAGGAGAGGAAGAACAGAAGGAGAAGAGAAGGAGAGGAGAAGGAGAGGGAGAACAGAAGGAGAAGAGAAGGAGAGGGAGAACAGAAGGAGAAGAGAAGGAGAGGAGAAGGAGAGGGAGAACAGAAGGAGAAGAGAAGGAGAGGGGGAAGAGAAGGAGAGGGAGAACAGAAGGAGAAGAGAAGGAGAGGGGGAAGATAAGGAGAGGGAGAACAGAAGGAGAAGAGAAGGAGAGGGAGAACAGAAGGAGAAGAGAAGGAGAGGAGAAGGAGAGGGAGAACAGAAGGAGAAGAGAAGGAGAGGGGGAAGAGAAGGAGAAGGTGTAGCTGGGGGAGGGGAATAAAGAGAGATACAATGCTCTGGTGGATTGAAGGGAAATAATAATAGATCAACACAAGCAGCAGTATACAAGGTTGTTTGAAAGATACAAGGGTTATGGTTTGAGTGGGAGGGCTGTGGTAATGATAAGGGCAGTTGTGGGAATGTGCTGTACTTGCTGTAGTGGTGCTATCACAGTAGAGATAAAGTAGTAGTGGTAGTAGTATTAGTAGTATTAGTAGTAGTAGCAGTAGACAGTAGTAGTAGTAGTAGTAGTAGTAGTAATAGTAGTATTAGTAGTAGTAGCAGTAGACAGTAGTAGTAGTAGTATAACGTAGTAATAGACAGTAGTAGTAGTAGTAGACAGTAGTAGTAGTAGTAATGGTAGTATAACGTAGTAGTAGCAGCAGTGGTAGTAGTAGAAGTAGTAGACAGTAGTAGTAGTAGTAGTAGTAGCAGACAGTAGGAGTAAAATTAGTAGCACTAATAATAGTAGTAGTGGTAGAGGTGGAAGTAGTAGTAGTAGTAGTAATAGACAGTAGTAGTGGTAGTTGTAGTGGTAGTAGCAGTAGTATTAGTAGACAGTAGTAGTAATAATAAGAGTAGTAGAAGTAGACAGTAGTAGTAGTAGACAATAGTAGTAGAAACAGTAGTAGTAGTAGTAGTAGTAATAGCAGTAGTAGTAGAAGTAGTAGTAATAGTAGTAGTAGACACTATAGTAGTAGTACTAGTAGTAATAGTAATAAGACAGTAATAGTATTAGTAGTAGTAGTAGACATTAGTAGTGATAGTAGTAGTAGCAGACAGTATTAGTAGTAGGAGTAGTAGACAGTAGTAGTAGTGATAGTAGAAGTAGCAGACAGTAGTAGTAGTAGTAGTAGTAGTAGTAGTAGTAGTAATAGACAGTGCTAGTAGTAGTATTAGCAGCAGCAGTAGTAGTAGTAGACAGTAGTAGTATTAATATTAATATTAGTAGTAGTAGTAGTAGTAGTAGTAATATTAGTAGCCATTAGTAGTAGTTGTAGTAGTAGTAGTCATATTAGTAGTAGTAGTAGTGGTAGTAGTAGTAATAGACAGTAGTAGTAGTAGTAGTAGTAGTAGACAGCAGTAGTAGGAGAAGTAGTATAAAGTATAATCATAGCAGTAGTACTAGTGGTAGTAGTAGTAGACATTAGTAGTACTAGTAGACATTAGTAGTGATAGTAGTAGTGGCAGAAGGTAGTAGTAGTAGTAGTAGCAGTAGACATTAGTAGTAGGCATTATTAGTAGTAGCAGTAGTAGTAGTGGTAGTAGACATAAGTAGTAGTAGTAGTTGTAGTAGTAATAGTAGTAGTAATAGAGGTAGTAGTAGTGATAGAAGTAGTAGCAGAGCAGACAGTAGTAGTAATAGTAGTAGTGGTAATAGACAGTAGTAGTAGTAGTAGTAGTAGCAGTAATAATAATAGTAGTAGTAGTAGTTGTAGTGGTACAGGTATCAATAGTAATAGTCGGATTAGTGTTGATAATAGCAGCAGTAGAAGTTGTAACTGTTCCAACAGTATTAAGGTTTTGGCTGATTAAGCAGTGGTGAAGAGATCAGCCTCTAAGAGAAGTACAGTACCAGTCATCTTGTCCTCCTCAGTGTAGCAGGCAGCAGAGGGGCCGGAGTCATACCTCAGCCCTACCTACGTTCCTCAGCCCCTCAGGCGACAGCAGGCCTTTCACTCCCCCTGCTCTGCTCCCTGTGGAGCTGCTGTAGCGCTCTGTGGAGGAGGGAGGAGGGGAGGGAAGGAGGAAGGGCGAGAGGGAGGGAGCTCAGAGGCTAACCTGAGAGAGATCTGGAAGAGGTAAGCAGGAAGGGAGCCTGGATGGCTGAGTGGGCCTGGAGGCCTTACGGGCAGACAGCGAGCCTAATCCCCACCGGACCCTCTACTAATTGGAGCTACAGTACCAGCCTAAAACTGTTCTGAGAGAGGAGGGATGGATGGAGATAGAGGGATGGACACAAGGAGGAACAGAGTGGACATATAGAAGGAGAGCTCGGGGGTGGGAGGGAGAGGAGGAGGGAATATAAAAATAGAGCTGGGCAGATTAAGGACCATCTGAAAGCGGGGCAGGGGATCGGAAAATCCTCCCTGCGTGCCAGCTACTGTAGTGCTGTGCTGTAGCGCTGTGCTGTAGCGCTGTACTGTAGCGCTGTACTGTAGCGCTGTACTCTAGCGCTGTACTGTAGCGCTGTACTGTAGCGCTGTACCGTAGCGCTGTACTGTAGCGCTGTGCTGTTACTGTGCTGCCCAGTCCTTAGAGCACAACGACCAGCTCTGGGCTCTGAGTGACAATAGTAGGTTTAGAGCCAGGCCTCTTCCCACCCACTACTACCACACCATGCCAGGTGGAAGGAGGAGAGACACCTTTGGGAGAGCACGGCTCCGTCAGAGAGAGCTGAGGCCAGGTGAGGCGAGGAGAAACCTTTGGGAGCGCACAGCTCCATAACACCTGAGAAGGAGAGCTGAGAAACAGGCCTCGTCATCACAGCTAAAGACAGAGACACCTGGCACTGTGTCTCTGGAGAGACCATTACTTCACTACTCTATACCATCAGATCTATGTTCAAATTGAGGTTAACACATTTCAGCTGATGCAATGGTTGAGGAATACAAACATCTATAAAAACGTGCCTAGGAGTGAAACCACTGTCATTTTGAGGGCATAATTATACCAGTACAGATGACTCTAAAAGAACGATGTAACAAAATACCAAATGGACAGCTCCAGAATGCTTTTCCCTTTCCAAGAGACCCTCATCTTATATTATGTCTTAGTAACGGTCACTTTCAAAAAGAAAGAAATCCGTTGATCGAAGGCTCCTTCTGCCAATGGGCTTTGGTAAAACATTACGCCCAAAGAATGTCATATCATTGTCTTATCATTTTACCCTTCCTCCCAATCCTGGGTGTTTGCTGTGTACACAATCAATCATCAACCATGTCACAGGCTAATTGTTCCCAATGTCTCTGAGAGGAGAAACCTGATCTCTACAACGAGGCACAACACAAAGGCACTGCTTCATAAACTAAAACACGATAACTCCACCCACAGAAAGAGAGATTATGTTATTTCAGCGCATACAAATAGCTCTCTACTTCAAAACTAAATGGATCAAATGTATTGTTCTTCTTCAGACGGTCAACTCAATGAAACGCATTAAAATGTGTCAAGAATTTAATCTTCCTTGAAAATGGTTTGCAAATGTCAAATTCACACTCTCACACCTTGGAGAGGCTCAGCTATTTGGTATTTCTCACACTGCTCTTGTTAGTCATACACTGTTAATAAAGCAATCAGAAACACACAGACACACAGACACATACACACAAACAAACACACATACACACACAAACACACTCCTCTCGTGCTCTGTTAGCCTGGCACACTGGGTCTGCTCATTACTACAATGCCAAGCTACCAGTTGCTAAGGAGACCTGTGGGAGAGGGAGGGTTCCTGTTGCCATGGTAGCAAGCCTGCTTCCTGCCAACTATCTTCCCCCATGAGACCTGACCAATAGTAGATGGAGAGAAAGAAAGGAGGGAATACAGAGGGAGGAATAAAGAGTAGAGAATAAAGTAAAGAGAGAGAGAGGCTGGGGGTGGTTATGGTTTAAGATGTTGAAAGAGAGAGCTGTGAAGATGGCTGCAGGAACGAGGTTGTCGGGGGGGGCTGAAATAAATAACGCCGAAGTGAAAATTGATGAGGTGAAAAAGAGGGAGACACTGAAAGAGCCTTTTGAAAGACCCAGTGTTGTGTTCCTCTGTCAGCTGGTGATCAACATGGCTGCCGAGTCCACCACAACCAGTTCCAGGCACTCAAGACGACACTACAACCACACAAACACATTGCCATGTCCTGGGGTGAACCTAGATCTGACAGAGCTTTGGAGGAGGACTCACACAACACAGTACACATCCTTCAGGGAAAACTCTGCCTTGTCGAGTCTGAGTGGTGTAATAAACAAAGGAATAAGAGAGGCAGAAGAGATAAAGAGAGGGGGGGTGAAGAGAGGGAGAAGAGGGTTAAACTGATTGGAAAGGCATGGGGGGGGCAGGTGGGGGGTTACATGGAAAGGGTCATGTAATGCGAAGAGAGAGAGAACTCCTCTCTTGTCTCAACATTCAAATTATTGGGCTGAAATAAGACATTGTTTCCATCCTCTCTCGCTCTTCTTTCACTGGGTCTCTCATTCAATTATTCTTCTCACTGCTTACGACTCACAACAGGAGGCAGACAATGTGTTTTGGTATGTAAATTTTTAAAAATTTTTCCTGCAGAAGACAATGAGATAGAGACTACAATAGACTTTTATTTAACTAGGCAAGTCAGTTAAGAACATATTTTTATTTACAAGGACGGTGTTCAGGGGCAGAACGACAGATCTTTACCTTGTCAGCTCGGAGATTCGATCTAGCAATCTTTCGATTACTGGCCCAACGCTCTAACCACTAGGCTACCTACCGCCCCAATATGCTACAATAGAGACTACAATAGACTCAAATAGAGACTACAAAAGACTACAATAGAAGCTACAATAGAGACTACAATATATTACAATAGAGACTATAATATATTACAATAGAGATTATAATAGACTACAATAGAGACTACAATGGGAACTACAATACAGATTACAATAGATTACAATAGAGACTACAATACATTTTTTTAAATTTAACTAGGCAAGTCAGTTAAGAACAAATTCTTATTTACAATGACGGCCTAGGAACAGTGGGTTAACTGCCTTGTTCAGAAGCAGAACAACAGATTTTTACCTTGTCAGCTCAGGGATTCAATCTAGCAACCTTTCGGTTACTGGCCCAACGCTCTAACCACTAGTCTACCTGCCGCCCACTAGGCTACCTGCTGCCAAATACATTACAGACTAAATACTTTACAATTTACGTACATTTAAAAATAGAGACTACAATAGAGACTAAAATGGACACTACAATAGAGACTACACTAGACTACAATAGAGACTACAACATAGACTATAGTAGATTACTATAAAGACTACAATAGATACCAGAGGTGTGGACTCAAGTTACGTGACTTGGACTCGAGTCAGACTCAAGTCACAAATATGATGACTTGCAACTCGACTTTGACTTTAACACCAATGACTCGTGACTTGACTTGGACTTGATTATGACTCGACCTGACTTGATACCCTCCCCAATTCCAAATATTTAAAAATGATGCCATTAAAAAAAGTGTTCAGCGCATCAGCTCTTCATTTAACGGATTACAGTTTGAATCAGACAGCAGCCAATTAAATTGTGTCAGCTGAGAGAAAGTTGTGTGTGGCAGTGCAGAGGAACGTTGAGGAGTGAATTCAGATGGAGCCCTTGGAAAGATGATCCCTGAACGTTTTATTTTCAGATACTTGCAAAACATGCGGGAAGAAAATTACAGACGGAGGCGCAACAATTTCCAACTTTGTTTGACATTTGAAGCTGCACAAAGAACGGTAAGCCGTGGCTAATATAGCCGACAGCTATATATTTATAACTTTACTATTGTAGCATGTAGGCTAATGTAACGTTAAGTCAATGAGCCTCCACACAGTCAGTCAGTGCGGGAACGTGATCGTTGCACCCAAGATTGAGCAACAACTGGCCAGGCAGTTGGTAGCCTAAATCATGCCTGATGTTACTGCTGTTCCTGAAACCATTGACATACGTGAGCCTACTGTAACCACAGAGAGAGAGTGTGTGTGTTAAGGTTGGGCGATTGTGTGTAAGCCTACATCCCCCGATTGCGCCACATAGCGATCCTCGATAGTCGATCACTATTGGGGGGGTCTTTCTCATGGCTACCAATGTATTTCCGTGGAAATATAACGTTTATTTGGAAAGTAATAATATGTAGATATTTATAAACGCCTTCATGATTTACGTAAATGTAATATACTAACTATTATTCTTGTTAAAAATATGAAATGGTATTACATTTGGTGAGGAGCACATTATGACTTGTTTAGGACTCGAAACTCAAAGTTTAGGACTTGAGACTTGACTTGATACTTGACGGTCTTGACTTGAGACTTGACTCGGACTTGCCTGTCTTGACTTAGGACTTGGCTTGGGACTTGAGTGGTAAGATTTGAGACTTACTTGTGACTTGTAAAACAATGACTTGATCCCACCTCTGATAGATACTATACTAGACTGCAATATTGACTAAAATAGAGACTACACTAGACTACAATAGAGACTATAATACACCACAAGAGACTACAACAGAGACTATAATAGACTGAAATAGAGACTATAACAGAGACTACAATAGGCCAACTTATTTCTTTAAGTCTTCTTACCATCCTAACACCACCACCACCACGCATACCCAAACATATACGCACTAAAGCACACACATACACTCAGCATTGCATGCACACATGCAAACACACACAAACATGCTCACACACTGTACCAAACCCATAAAAGATCTCCCTCTCTTTCTCTTCTTCTTTCTGGTTGTTTCTCATTGCCAGGGAATGTGGCGTTTGTCTCGTTCTCACAGACTCTCCCCTCCTCTACCCTCCTGCCATGGTCCCCTCCTCTCATGATCTGATTCTCGTCTGTTCATTCCACTCGTTCAGACACACAGACTGCCTTTATTGACTTATTCATGCATGAGTTTGTTTCAGGGGCAGAGCTCCTGTCTGCAAGGCTGACAATCAGACATCCCCTGTCCCCAACCCTTTAACCCTTGGGTCCCCCACCCCGATACACACACACAGACAACAGCCCCCAACCCCCGCACCTCAGCATGGCACTGGGAGAGTGTGAGGTTCACTTGGGGTTCTCTCTCTCTCTCTTTCTCTCTCTCTCTCTCTCCCAACCCAGCTCCTCCTCTTCTCTTCTCCTCCTCTCCTACTCCCCTTCATCTCTACCTCTACCCATTCTCTACCTCTACCCACTTCTCTCTCTCTTTGTCAATCTCTCTCTCTGGTAAGGATCCGAGGAGAAGGGGAATGGGAAGAGGAAGGGATGCCCACAGTTCCTGGAACAAAGACATCCCAATTAAGTCAGTTTGAGTTAGGGTCTGAGTGGCGGCACCGTGCGAGAGAGGGGGGGGGGCTGAGGAGAGAGAGATGGAGAGAGAGAATGGAAGAGAGATGGAGAGAGAGCTGAAGTGAGAAAATGAGAGAGAGGGAATGGGAGGAGAGGAGACATACAGAGTCTAACGAGAAAAGAGGTGAAAAGAGAAGAAGAAGAAGAAGAAGAAGAAGAAGAGCAGTCACTTTGTAGCGGAAGCAGGTCGACTAGTTTTTAGCTCCTCAATGGGAGACTATGAAATATTAATAAGTTGCTCCAGCCATATACTTCAGAGAATCACACACACACACACACACACACACACAAACTTCAGAGGCCCATGGTAAAACTGAACGTCTAATGAGACCAGCCTCATGAATTGCTAATGGAGATGCTGGAATGTTTGTGTGCGTGTGCGTGTGTGTGTGTGTGTGTGTGTGTCATTGGGGGGGGTCATTGGTAACAGAGGGGTGGAGTATAGATGAATGTTCAAGTCTATTCAAAGGGTAGACGAGAGAACTTAATTAAAGGCTATAGAAGTTCTATCTGTCATATTCCTATTCCTTAGAATGTCACTGAAAGTAATATAAACTGCATACAGATCTCCTATCTTAATTTGACCAGTTTCTCACAGCAGGAAAATAATGCTGCAGCAACAGGAAATGTGGATTAATGAACATTTTTGTTGGGGTTGATACATTTCTAGTTAGGGCAAATCAAGTCTCCAATTTTAAAGTGGAAAGGACACATTTTAGAAACATTTTTAAACCTCAATTATACACTACAAGTTTGCAACAACAGGGTGATCAAATTAAGATCCTATATCTGTAGTATCACTGATAGGCTTCTAATAATTTATACAATCCTACATAAAGTAAAATGGAAATGTATCCTCCATTCATTAAAAATGTGAGTTTCTGTTTCAACCAAAAAAATCTACTGATCTAGTTATACTGTTATAAAAACCATTCCAGCTTCATTCCCAACTGTATATATCACACATACTGCTCACAAAGTCTACAAACGGTTGTTCTACTTTCACAGCTACAGAGCAGTACAGTACCCCAGAGAGGGAGAGAAACAGCAAGCGGGAGACAGAGATAGAGACAGAGATAGAGAGAGAGAGACGGAGATAGAGACAGAGAGACAGCGAGAGAGAGACAGAGAAATAGAGACAGAGAGAGGCCACCGAGGTCTTGCGTAACACTGACTAATGGGTGGGCTGGAACCATCAGCTGAGGGAGTGTGACCGTGGGATCGTGTGTGTGTGTGTGGTGTGTATTAGGACCATGGGGGAACCCAGAGGTGTAGCCCTGTGTGAGAGCATTGCTCACTGACCTCCTTCTTAACCTCTCTTCCCCTGGCGAGATGACACCGAGACACTGGTGTGTGTGTGTGTGTGTGTGTGTGTGTGTGTGTGTGTGTGTGTGTGTGTGTGTGTGTGTGTGTGTGTGTGTGTGTGTGTGTGTGTGTGTGTGTGTGTGTGTGTGTGTGAGTAACCAGACTTAAAGTTGTGAGAAATACTCTGAGAGGTTTTCTACAAAGCTCTGGGTTCTGTAGTATGTTCATCTTTCTTCTAATATTTCTTAAAGGTTAAATGAAGGTTAAATGAAAATGATCCTAATGTATTTATTATTAGTGTGTGTATATGGGATGTTGTGTGAGAAGACCAGTGCTGCCATGTATGTGAAAATATGTTTGCATGTGTCATCTGCTGTATACATCTCTGTTTACATGTGAAAGATTGGGTGAGATTTGTCTATTGTAGATCTATCAGTGCAATGCTTGGGTGGTGAAGCGAGTTGGCATGCACTCGGTATGTGACTATGTGTGTGCATCACATGAATTTAAATATGTAGGATAAACGTGTGTGTGTGTGTGTGTGTGTGTTTGTGTGTGTAGGGGCGGTCACAGCCTTTCCGCCTGAGTGGGGCTGTCAGTGGACATTAGTCAGGCAGGCAGAGGCAGGCGGAACACATCATTAGTAGAGCGAGACACAGAGAGAGAGGAAGAGAGAGTGAGAGAGAGAGAGGGAGAGAGAGAGAGATAGTGAGAGAGTGAGCGAGAGAGAGAGAGAGAGAGAGAGAGAGAGAGATAGTGAGAGAGTGAGCGAGAGAGAGAGAGATGAAGAGAGACAGAGGAGACGGAGAGAGAAAGGGAAGGTAGGGAGAGCGAGAGAGCGAGTGAAAGAGCGAGGGAGCGAGAGAGAGAGAGTGAGCGAGAGAGAGAGAGAGAGACGGAGAGAGAAAGGGGAGGTAGGGAAAGAGAGGGAGAGGGGGGTGGAGAGATAGAGCTAGAGAGAGAGAGGGAATCAGGGAAAGAGAGATAGAAGGAAAGGCAGAGGGAGAGAGCGTGAGCGAGGTGACAGAGCAGAGGACTAAGGAAGAGGCACAGAGCCTCTTTATATCCCTCTTGAGAACATTACACAGACAGCTCTGTCACACAGCTCTGTCACACAGCACTGTCACACAGCTCTGTCACACAGCACTGTCACACAGCACTATCACACAGCTCTGTCACACAGCTCTGTCACACAGCTCTGTCACACAGCTCTGTCACACGTCACAATCAAAGCAATGAATCCTCTCTCTTCTATCTGTCTACTCCCTGTCTTTCTCTTTTGTCCACTATTCCTTCTTTATTTATTGGGGACTCTTTGGTTCTGTCTTCCACCTCACTATATATTCTGGATGTTCTATGCATTCTTCTTAACAACTTAACAAAATATATATGAAAAATGCTTTTAAAATACTTGTTCAGATCATGCCACCATTATACTAGAATAGCCTCCTCCTCCTCCTCTCATAATGCCACTCCCCTCCTCAGCATCCTAGCTCCCTCCTTTGTATTTTCCCTTCTCTTATTCCATCTCTTGGTCCCTGTAACTCATCTTTTAGTGTGTCGTCTTATGGTGGCCACCTTCCACTCAACAACACCATTAAAGAGACAGATTAATGCCTCCATTAAATCGACCACCACGGCCGTCATCAGAGACTGAGTATATGGCTAACGGTATCAAGGATTTGATGAAGTCAGACTTAAGGTGGGCTTATAAATCAGTCACTAACAGTTGAGGAGAGGAGGGGAGGAAAGGAGAAAAGGAGAGGTAGAAAAGGAGAGAGAGACAGATAGTTAAGAGAGACAGAGAAGAGGAAGATAGCGGAGCTATGTTGATTAGAATGCATCTTTGTGGGCTTGTTTCACAGACATAGAGGTTTATACAACCATATTCCCACTTTGTATTAATTAACAAGCAATTTAGAGGAAACTGTGAAACTGACATGATAACTTATTTTCAGTCTTCTGGCTACAGAAGTAGAGTGAAAAGGGGCAGTCCAAAAAGAGAGTAAGAGTGAGAAAAAGAGAGACAGAAAGAGCAAGGGAGAAAGAGCGAGAGACCGAGAGAGAGGGAGAGAGAGGGAGAAAGAGCAAGGGAGAAAGAGTGAGAGACCGAGAGAGAGGGAGAGAGAGGGAGAAAGAGCAAGGGAGAAAGAGCGAGAGACCGAGAGAGAGGGAGAGAGAGGGGGAGAAAGAGCAAGGGAGAAAGAGCGAGAGACCGAGAGAGAGGGAGAGAGAGGGAGAGAAAGAGCAAGAGAGAAAGAGTGAGAGACCGAGAGAGGGAGGGAGAAAGAGCAAGGGAGAAAGAGCGAGAGACCGAGAGAGAGGGAGAGAGAGAGAGAGAGAGAGAAAGAGCAAGGGAGAAAGAGCGAGAGACAGAGAGAGAGAGAGAGAGAAAGAGAGCGAGACCGAGAGAGAGGGAGAGAGAGAGAGAGAGAAAGAGCAAGGGAGAAAGAGTGAGAGACAGAGAGAGAGAGAGAGAGAGAAAGAGCAAGGGAGAAAGAGCGAGAGACCGAGAGAGAGGGAGAGAGAGAGGGAGAAAGAGCGAGAGACCGAGAGAGGGAGGGAGAAAGAGCAAGGGAGAAAGAGCGAGAGACCGAGAGAGAGGGAGAGAGAGAGAGAGAGAAAGAGCAAGGGAGAAAGAGCGAGAGAGAGAGAGAAAGAGCGAGACCGAGAGAGAGGGAGAGAGAGAGAGAGAGAAAGAGCAAGGGAGAAAGAGCGAGAGACAGAGAGAGAGAGAGAGAGAAAGAGCAAGGGAGAAAGAGCGAGAGACCGAGAGAGAGGGAGAGAGAGAGGGAGAAAGAGCAAGGGAGAAAGAGCGAGAGACCGAGAGAGGGAGGGAGAAAGAGCAAGGGAGAAAGAGCGAGAGACCGAGAGAGAGGGAGAGAGAGAGGGAGAGAGGGAGAAAGGTAGAGAGAGAATGATCAAGAGAGAGAAAGACGGGGGAGAAAGACAGAGAGAGGTTTGGTTCATTCAAGGCTATCAGTTGTCTTTCAGCCATCACATGTGCAGAATGATAAAGGCTCTGCGAGCTCTGAATCCTGACCTATTTTACTCAAACTACCACAAAAATACAGTTTGAGTTGCTGTCTTGTGCTCATGACCTCTGTCTGCCTTGTGCCCCACACCTTTCTAACCTGAAAAGCACACACACTCATTAAAACTCCACATAGTATCTTAATATATTAATATCAATGAATTGTTATTAATGTTAATCTGTTCAGCCAAACCAAAAACGATTCAATGATACATGAGAGATTGCGCCTTGAATTACTTATTTTGCATTCATTTGTGTTGGATTCAACCATCATCCTAAATTAAAATAAGGTATATTCATATGTACTGTCCTTAATAGCATACAGAGTCTATTTAATTGTGTAATAGCCATCTGTTTGTTGGTTTGTTTTAATAGTCGTGACTAGGTACTATTAGATATTTGGCAGTCTTCATCTCGACTAGTACGTATGCTAACATGCTAACATGGGTCTTTCATTCTGATCTGCAGTGATCAGCTAAAGGAGTCTGATGTACCAACTGCATACAGTAGCTCAGGCTAAACCTAGTGGAGAGCTGTGTTCTGTCCTCACCTGTCATCATGTTAGCATCGTACTACATTTTAAAGTATGTACTGCATGTACTTGGCTGTAATACTTCCGGTTCTTGGCTGTACATGGCTTTTTTAAATTGTCAATACATTCAACAAATTTAATCATGGTGACGTCGACTGGGGTCAAACACGTTTCTCTATTTAACACAAGCACATCATTTATTTAAACAATTCCAATCATTGAGGTTTTCTTTCTCCCATCACTGCTAATCAAAGTGGCATTTACAACCCTGGAATGAATCAGTAAGAGGATAAACAGTAGGCTTTGACAACGAGAGAGTATCCTGATTGATGCAGAACATCACTTGAACACGAGGCTACTTCATTGAGAATAATTAACATGAACAGTGACTAATAATGGCATAAAAGAGTTAAGTGTTCTGGTAATGTGTCCCGTTTTTCTTCTCGACAATCTCGCCATTATTTTGCTCTCACAACGTCGTACTTGTCAGCGACATTAATTCATTTTGTCATCAGGGTACCATTTAGCGATGAAACATGTCAACAAACAACAGTCATCAAAGCATTGGATGAATTGCCTTGTGATTCCTCTATCCTGACCACAGTATCCGTTCAGAGACCCTGTTCAGACAACCTAGATGTACAACCCAACAGATGCTCTAAAGGGATGCAGGTAAAGAGCAGCTAGAGGACAGGAAGAACGGGCTCCCTACGTGAACAGGGTCAGAGAGGTCAAACAGCTCCTTGGGCAGTTAAGTGGTTAGTATGGTACGGTGGCCCCAGGTCAGAGGTTTAATAGCCAGAAGGTACTGTAGTAGCAAGAGAGAATGCCTCTGGGTAGTCCAACTGCAACATCCAGGAGAGCTGAGCCATCCAACTTCCCTCTAGCTAGCAGCATTAACCACCCACATACAATCGCACGCACACACACACACAGACACACATACAAGCACGCGCACGCACACACAGACACACATACATGCGCGCGCACGCACACACAGACACACACATACACAGTGCTGCTGTCCTCTACTGCTTACTTCCCGTCAGTCTTAGTTAGCCAGGGCCTCCGAAGGGAGAAAGCCCTTATGAAGATCTGATTAAAAATGTAAGTACCTCTAAGCACATGCCTCAGCCTCCCAGTCAATATGCTCTAATACCCGCAGGCTCTCTACTGCACCAGAAATAGGTTGTTCACCTGCTACCACTAAGATTAGTCTAATCTCAAATACCTGAATCTGCTCTGCTGAGAGAGGAGATACAGTGGATCGAGATGCATGGAGGAAGTCATTTGTATGTGCAGATGGGAATACACACTTACATGCATTCACAGAAACACATGAGCAAGTCCTGAAACCATTGAAACACACCAGTGTAAAACACTTAGCAAAACACAGACAGTAATAGAAATGCAGGAGTTCTCTGAAACCATTGAAACATGATTGTCCACTTTCCACCAACACAGACAGTAATAGAAATGCAGGAGTTCTCTAGTTGTCCATGATGCAGATTTGACTGGCCTACAATTCCCACCAACCCAAATCAGCCATACAGTTGTCCATGATGCGGATTTGACTGGCCTACATTTCCCACCAACCCAAATCAGCCATACAGTTGTCCATGATGCGGATTTGACTGGCCTACAATTCCCACCAACCCAAATCAGCCATACAGTTGTCCATGATGCGGATTTGACTGGCCTACAATTCCCACCAACCCAAATCAGCCATACAGTTGTCCATGATGCAGGTTTGAATGGCCTACAATTCCCACCAACCCAAATCAGCCATACAGTTGTCCATGATGCAGATTTGACAGGCCTACAATTCCCACCAACCCAAATCAGCCATACAGTTGTCCATGATGCAGATTTGACAGGCCTACAATTCCCACCAACCCAAATCAGCCATACAGTTGTCCATGATGCAGATTTGACAGGCCTACAATTCCCACCAACCCAAATCAGCCATACAGTTGTCCATGATGCAGGTTTGAATGGCCTACAATTCCCACCAACCCAAATCAGCCATACAGTTGTCCATGATGCAGGTTTGAATGGCCTACAATTCCCACCAACCCAAATCAGCCATACAGTTGTCCATGATGCAGGTTTGACTGGCCTACAATTCCCACCAACCCAATTCAGCCATATAGTTGTCCATGATGCAGGTTTGACTGGCCTACAATTCCCACAAACCCAAATCAGCCATACAGTTGTCCATGATGCAGGTTTGACTGGCCTACAATTCCCACAAACCCAAATCAGCCATACAGTTGTCCATGATGCAGGTTTGACTGGCCTAAAATTCCCACAAACCCAAATCAGCCATACAAGATACTGGAACAACTGAAGAGTTTGATTCAAAAACACTATATATCCATTTCAGAAATGTTGTTAAATTAGCTTTTATTGTTTTAATAAATTATGAACGAGATTGGTGTGTTTTTTCACTATCTAATCCTGGCATTGGGTTGTCCTGTTTGGCTCAGTTCCACGGTGGACCAGTATGCAAAAAGTATGAAAATGTATGGACTACTGTAAGTCACTCTGGATAAGAGTGAATGATGACTAAATTACTAAAATGTAAAGATGTTCAATGACACACGTATTTGTTTAATATCTATCACTTGGTTTCATTTCAGAGAGACAAATAATCATATTTTTTACGAAATGCTCCGCCTCAGTCTCAGAGAAACAAGTAGTACTGCTAGGTTTTGTATTGGACACGATGGGAGACAGAGAGCTGGATTCAAGCGCAGGGCGCAGCAGCTGTTTATTTGTAAAGGACCACAGGAGGAGTCAGGTAGCTGGGTCCAGGGGCAGGCAGAAGGTCATACACAGGAGTCAGGTAGCTGGGTCCAGGGGCAGGCAGAAGGTTATACACAGGAGTCAGGTAGCTGGGTCCAGGGGCAGGCAGAAGGTCATACACAGGGGGTCCAAAAGGCAACAGTACAGGCAGGGAAACGGCTAGTAACGTTGTCCGGGAGATCAGGCAATAGGTTGATAACAGGAAATCCGGCTAAAGTACAGGCAGGGAATAGGCAAAAGGCGGCGTAAGTGAGGCAGCCAAAACTATCATACACAGGACGATTAATTACAGTGAAACCCAGCGCTTCGAATAGAAGTGTGTCACAAAACAAACAATACCTCACAATGATGGGGTGCAAAGAACTGAACTAAATAGTGTGTGATAATGACATACAGGTGTGTGAACAGGTGATCAGAATTCGGGTGACTGGGATCTGGAAAGTGAGCTGCGTTCAGGGGATCTATGTGTTTGAGAGTGTGAGCTGGAAAGTGGGCTGGAAAGTGAGCTGCGTTCAGGGGATCTATGTGTTTGAGAGTGGGAGTTGGAAGCAGACGTTACAGGTTTTATACAGTCAAATGTAACAAATAGCTACATACTTAAATATGCACTATGCAGAAATCGCTCCACCATTTCCAGGTTGCAAAAATTAAAGTAGTTCACCTAATTTCAGTTTATGTGACAAAACAAGCAAGTATAGTGTAGAGAATCAATGTACCATCTAAACCGATGTTCCATCAGCTGTTTGAAGCTGGTGTACAAAACCGAAAATAAAAGATGCAAAAACAAAACTTAAGAACTGGAAGTATAGATAGCGCACATAAAACTATCACATCTTAGATATGCTTCAATAAGAATTACAGATCTATAACACATTTCTATGTGAAATTGGTTGGGTCGCCCCAAAAAGTTACATATTGCAGGCTTAATAAAGAACTGCACAAATTATACATTTGTGACAAATTAAATACAGTAAGTAATATGAGAAATGTATGTAAAACATTTACAATTGACATTTTAATAATTTTGCAGATGCTCTTATCCAGAGCAACTTATAGTCAGTTAGTGCATTCATCTTAAGATAGCTAGGTGAGTCAACCACATATCACAGTCAAATATACAGTATACTAACATAAATAATGGATATATAGCGTTTCGCAACAACAACAAAAAAATCACACACATCTAAAATCTATTAATTAGAAATCTGAGAACAGTAATATTATACACACACATGAAGGTACACATAAGCAATCATTTCTGATGAGAAAAAAAAGTGACTCATTTCAGGAAACTAGGCGTATGTCTCAGGTCACTACTTTACAGGAGAGCCATTTGAATGTAAACTTTTTTTTAATCAAAATGCGTTTTTGGGCAGAAATGCCTTCTGGAACATGTGAACTTTCATGTGCCTTAAAAACATAAATAAAATTGTTAAATTAAGAGCCTAGTTGGTTTAGCTACAGAAAAAGTCAGCAACCTTCCCGCCAGCCATGATTGACTGAGATAATGAGTGGGCTGGACATGCCGAGAAATGAGTTCGGATTGGTCTGCCATATAGCACACTTCTGTTTATTTGAGCACGTCAGTATGTGTAGGTAATCCTGTCTAATGCAGCTTTTTAAATGTATCGCGTAGTAGAAAAGCATAAGTGTTGCTCTCCACTTTCTGGAGGACTGAGTTTTGAAATCAGTGGAGTTAGAGTATGATAGCTAAGGAGATGACAAAACACCATGGCATCTGTGACAGGGAGAAGGGTCCACCAATGATGTATACGGGTTAAATAGTCTAGCTAGCGACATTTTCAAATGTTACACATTTCTAGTTGACAGAATGTCATTTTCATTTCAAGTTATAGTGTACAGTTAGCTAGCTAGTTAACGTTAGCTGGCTGGCTGGCTGGCTAGCTAGCTAACATTATGTGTATGATCTTATTATTAATATCTCAGAGGCATTTGCTTTGCTAGTTATAACCTAATGTTAGCTAGCTAACAATGAACCTGGTTGGTTAGCTACCTGCAGATTCATGCAGTGTAGTAACTTCATGAGTTGGGATTATGGTTCATTGTTTACCTAGATACATGTATTAACAAAAGACTACACTATAAACAAAATACTCCACTATAAACTCTTCAACTGTAGTTCTATAAGACACTGGAAAAACTTTCCCCTGAGCGAACACCACGTCGAGGCAGGCTGTGTGTGTGCTGCATGGACCCAGCACATTTTATCACACACAGTCACAAATTCCAAGATCGGCCCACCCTGCCTGTGTGTGTGTGTGTGTGTGTGTGTGTGTGTGTGTGTGTGTGTGTGTGTGTGTGTGTGTGTGTGTGTGTGTGTGTGTGTGTGTGTGTGTGTGTGTGTGTAGTGTGTGTGTGTGTGTAGTGTGTGTGTGTGTGTCTGGACTCGATTTTCACAGTGGAATTTCCGTTCTATGGTTCCATGGCTTGCTCAACATCCTCTTTATGGCACCCAGCATCTTATTCTATCTGGTTTGAGTGTGACCACTGAAATCGTTGAGTGCACCAACATGTTCTATACAGATGATTCACTGTAAAGCAGTGATTCTGAGCTGTAGTATTTCTTCAATTAAAAAAACTCCAGTCTGAGGTGAAACCACTAAACTAATCATTTAATCTCTGAACTACACAGAACAAAAATGTAAACCCAACATGTGAAGTGTTGTTCCAATGTTTTATGAGCTGAAATAAAAGATCCCAGAAATGTTTCATATGCACAAAAAGCTTATTTCTCTCACATTTCTCCATTGTCGAGATAATCCATCCACCTGACAGGGGTGGCATATCAAGAAGCTGATTAAACAGCATGGTCCATTACACAGGTGCATCTTATGCTGGGGAAAATAAAAGGCCACTCTAAAATGTGCAGTTTTGTCACAAAACACAATACCACAGATGTCTCAGGTTTTTAAGGAGCGTGCAATTGGCATGCTGACTGCAGGAATGTCTACCAGAGCTGTTGGCAGATCATTTAATGTTAATTTCTCTACCATGAGCTGCCTCCAACATCGTTTTAGAGAATTTGGCAGTATGTCCCACTGGCCTCACAACTGCAGACCACATGTAACCACGCCAGCCCAGGACCTCCACATCCTGCTTCTTCACCTGCTGGATCGTCTGAGACCAGACACCCGGACATCTGATGAAACTGAGGAATATTTCTGTCTGTAATAATGCTCTTTTGTGGCCCACTCACGGCTACGCCCCTGCCCAGTCACATGAAATCCATAGATTCGGGCCTAATGAATTTATTTAAATGGACTGATTTCCTTATATGAACTGTAATTCAGTAAAACTGTTGAACTGGTTGCATGTTGCTTTTATATTTTTCTTCAGTATTTTTTTCTCAATAAAGACTATTGGTTGATTTTGTGGTCTCAAACCAGTCAGTTTCTTACCATTATTCATCACGAATATGGGCAAAATTGAATTATTGACAATGAAAAGGTTTGGAATGATGTTCCCTTGATTAAACCCCTTACTGTTCTTCTCCCTCTATCCAACTCCAATGTCCTGAAGCTTTTATAGTAGATCAACTCTTAATCAACATAGGGGACAAAGGGATCATCTGGATCAAATCCTGTACTGTCTACAACTAGTGGCAATCCACACACACACAGACAAGCATGCACTTACATTTACACACACACACACACACGCACACACAACCCCCTTTCTTTCCGTTGTTCCAACACTTTGTCTCTTCCCTTCTCTTTTTTTCCCTTCTCATAAATAAATACTCCAGTCTGAAGTGAAACAACTAAAACAACTAAAACCAGGTAGAAAGGGATTAAATCCTTTAAGAAAAAATATAAAGCTACTAGCAGTGCTATTTAGTGAATTTGGTTAAGGATCATATCTGTTCAATGACTACAACTCTGCCGTCAACACCATAGTACCCTCCAAGCTCATCACTAAGCTTGGGGTCCTGGGTCTGAACCCCGTCCTGTGCAACTGGGTCCTGGACTTCCTGACGGGTCGCCCCCAGGTGGTGAAGGTAGGCGAAAACACATTCACTATGCTGATCCTCAACACAGGGGCCCCACAAGGGTGCGTGCTCAGCCCCCTCCTGTACTACCTGTTTACCCATGACTGCGTGGCCACACACGCCTCCAACTCAGTCATCAAGTTTACAGACTAAACAACAGTGGTAGGCCTGATTACCAACAACGACAAGACAGCCTACAGGGAGGCCCTGGCGGAGTGGTTACAGGAAAATAGCCTCTCCCTCAACAAAATGAAGGAGCTGGTCGTGGACTTCAGGACACAGCAGAGGGAGAACGCCTCCATCCACGTGGATGGGGCCACAGTGGAGAAGGTGAAAAGCTTCAAGGTTCTCTGCGTACACATCACTCACAATCTGAAATGGTACACCCATGCCAACTGGAGGCTGAGGAGGCTGAGGTTGAATTTGGCATGGCCCCAAAGTCCCTCACAAACTTTTACAGACATGCCATTGACAGCATCCTATCAGGCTGCTTCACTGCCCGGTAAGGCAACTGCACTGTCCACAACCGCTGGGCTCTCCAGAGGGTGGTGCGGTCAGCCCAACGCATCACTCCCTGCCCTTCAAGACATCTACACCACCCGGTGTCACAGTATGGCCAAGAAGATCATCAACGACCTCAGTCACCCGAGCTACAGCCTGTTCACATCACTATCATCCAGAAGGCGAGGTCAGTACAGGTGCATCAAATCTGGGTCAGAGAGAGCTTCTATCTCAAGGCCATCAGACTGTTAAATAGCCATCACTAGCCGGCCTACACCCAGTACCCTGCCCTGAACTTACTCACTGTCGCTAGCCGGCCTCCACCCAGTACCCTGCCCTGAACTTACTCACGGTCGCTAGCCGGCCTCCACCCAGTACGCTGCCCTGAACCGAGTCAAGGTCACTAGCCGGCCTCCACCCAGTACCCTGCCCTGAATTTAGTCACGGTCACTAGCCGGCTACCACCAGGTTAATCAACCCTGCACCTTAGAGGGTGCTGCCCTGTGTACATACACATGGAACCATGGTCACTTTAATAATGTTTACATACTGTTTTACCCATTTCATACTGTATGTATATATTGTATTCTAGTCAATGCCATCCTATTAAACTACGGTGGCTTGCGAAAGTATTCACCCTCCTTGGTATTTTTCCTATTTTGTAGCCTTACAACCTGGAATTAAAATTGATTATTTTATGCTTTGTATCTTTTGATTTACACAACATGCCTACCACTTTGAAAATGCAAATATTTTTTAAATTTTTCACAATATTTTTACTGTGAAACAAACAAGAAATAAGACCCCCAAAAAAACAGAAAACATGAGCGTACATAAGTATTCACCCCCCCCCCCCCCAATGTCAATACTATGTAGAGCCACCTTTTGCAGCAATCATAGCTGCAAGTATCTTGAAGTATGTCTCTGTAAGCTTGGCACATTTAGCCACTGGGATATTTGCCCATTCTTCAAGACAAAACTGCTCCAGTTCCTTCAAGTTGGATGTGTTCTGCTGGTGTACAGCAATCTTTAAGTCATACCACAGATTCTCAATTGGATTGAGGTCTGGGCTTAGACTAAGCCATTCGAGGATATTTAAATGTTTCCCCTTAAACCACTTGAGTGTTGCTTTAGCAGTATGCTTAGGATCATTGTCCTGTTGGAAGGTGAACCTCCGTCCCAGTCTCAAATCTCTGGAAGACTGAAACAGGTTTCCCTCAAGAATATCTCTGTATTTAGCACCATCCATCATTCCTTCAATTCTGACCAGTTTCCCAGTCCCTGCCGATGAAAAACATGGGGATTATGTTCTCAGGGTAATGAGAGGTGTTGAATTTCTGCCAGAGATAGCATTTTCCTTGATGGCCAAAAAGCTCAATTTTAGTCTCATCTGACCAGAGCACCTTCTTCCATTTTGGGGGGGGTCTCCCACATGCCTTTTGGTGAACACCAAACATGTTTGCTTATTTTTTTCTTTAAGAAATTGCTTTTTTCTGACCACTCTTCCGTGAAGCCCAAATCTTCTGTAAAGCCCAGCTTAAAGTGGTCCTATGGACAGATACTCCAATCTCCGCTGTGGAGCTTTGCAACTCCTTCAGGGTTATCTTTGGTCTCTTTGTTGCCTCTCTGATTAATGCCCTCCTTGCCTGGTCCATGAGTTTTGGTGGGTGGCCCTCTCTTGGCAGGTTTGTTGTGGTGTCATATTCTTTCCATTTTTGAATAATGGATTTAATGGTGCTCAGTGGGGTGTTCAAAGTTTAGGATATTTTTTTATAACCCAACCCTGATCTGTACTTTTCCACAACTTTGTCCCTGACCTGTTTGGAGAGCTCCTTGGTCTTCATAGTGCCGCTTGCTTGGTGGTTCCCCTTGCTTAGTGGTGTTGCAGACTCTGGGGCCTTTCAGAACAGGTGTATATATACTGAGATCATGTGATAGATCATGTGACACTTAGATTGCACACAGGTGGACTTTATTTAACTAATTATGTGACTTCTAAAGATAATTGGTTTCACCATATCCTTAGGGCATTCATAGCAAAGGGGATGAATACATATGCACACACCATTTGTCAGTTTTACATTTTTTTGAATTCTTTTGAAACAAGCTATTTTTTTCATTTCACTTCACCAATTTGGACTATTTTGTGTTTGTCCATTACATGAAATGCAAATAAAAATCCATTTAAATTACAGGATGTAATGCAACAAAATAGGAAAAACGCCAAAAGGGATGAATACTTTCACAATGCACTGTATTGCTGTACATATTCTATTCTATCCACGTCTATTCTATTTCCGGGTTGGAGCGAGCCGGTCGCATTGCTCATCTTAACTTTTCTCTATTTCTTAATTTCATTCTTATACTTTAGATTTGTGTGTATTTTTAAAAAAAAATGTATTTCACCTTTATTTAACCAGGTAGGCTAGTTGAGAACAGGTTCTCATTTGCAACTGCGACCTGGCCAAGATAAAGCATAGCAGTGTGAACAGACAACACAGAGTTACACATGGAGTAAACAATTAACAAGTCAATAACACAGTAGAGAAAAAAGGGGAGTCTATATACAATGTGTGCAAAAGGCATGAGGAGGTGGACTGGAGTGATAAATGATCAGATGATCATGTACAGGTAGAGATATTGGTGTGCAAAAGAGCAGAAAAGTAAATAAATAAAAACTGTGGGGATGAGGTAGGTGAAAATGGGTGGACTATTTACCAATAGATTATGTACAGCTGCAGCGATCGGTTAGCTGCTCAGATAGCTGATGTTTGAAGTTGGTGAGGGAGATAAAAGTCTCCAACTTCAGCGATTTTTGCAATTCGTTCCAGTCACAGGCAGCAGAGTACTGGAACGAAAGGCGGCCGAATGAGGTGTTGGCTTTAGGGATGCTCAATGAGATACACCTGCTGGAGCGCGTGCTACGGATGGGTGTTGCCATCGTGACCAGTGAGCTGAGATAAGGCAGAGCTTTGCCTAGCATGGCCTTGTAGATGACCTGGAGCCAGTGGGTCTGGCGACGAATATGTAGCGAGGGCCAGCCGACTAGAGCATACAAGTCGCAGTGGTGGGTAGTATAAGGTTCTTTAGTGACAAAACGGATGGCACTGTGATAAACTGCATCCAGTTTGCTGAGAAGAGTGTTGGAAGCAATTTTGTAGATGACATCGCCAAAGTCGAGGATCGGTAGGATAGTCAGTTTTACTAGGGTAAGCTTGGCAGCGTGAGTGAAGGAGGCTTTGTTGCGGAATAGAAAGCCGACTCTTGATTTGATTTTCGATTGGAGATGTTTGATATGGGTCTGGAAGGAGAGTTTGCAGTCTAGCCAGACACCTAGGTACTTATAGGTGTCCACATATTCAAGGTCGGAACCATCCAGTGTGGTGATGCTAGTCAGGCAAGCGGGTGCAGGCAGCGATCGGTTGAAAAGCATGCATTTGGTTTTACTAGCGTTTAAGAGCAGTTGGAGGCCACGGAAGGAGTGTTGTATGGCATTGAAGCTCGATTGGAGGTTAGATAGCACAGTGTCCAATGACGGGCCGAAAGTGTATAGAATGGTGTCGTCTGCGTAGAGGTGGATCAGGGAATCGCTGCACAGTTGGAGCTAGGAACAAAAGCATTTCACTACCGTCGCAATAACATCTGTTAAATGTGTGTATCCAACCAATAACATCTGTTAAATGTGTGTATCCAACCAATAACATCTGTTAAATGTGTGTATCCAACCAATAACATCTGTTAAATGTGTGTATCCAACCAATAACATCTGTTAAATATGTGTATGTAACCAATAACATCTGTTAAATGTGTGTATCCAACCAATAACATCTGTTAAATATGTTTATGTAACCAATAACATCTGTTAAATGTGTGTATCCAACCAATAACATCTGTTAAATATGTGTATGTAACCAATAACATATGTTAAATATGTGTATCCAACCAATAACATATGTTAAATATGTGTATGTAACCAATAACATATGTTAAATATGTGTATGTAACCAATAACATATGTTAAATATGTGTATGTAACCAATAACAATTGTTAAATATGTGTATGTAACCAATAACATATGTTAAATATGTGTATGTAACCAATAACATCTGTTAAATATGTGTATGTAACCAATAACATATGTTAAATATGTGTATCCAACCAATAACATCTGTTAAATATGTGTATGTAACCAATAAACTAAGGTTAAATATGTGTATGTAACCAATAACATATGTTAAATATGTGTATGTAACCAATAACATATGTTAAATATGTGTATGTAACCAATAACATATGTTAAATATGTGTATGTAACCAATAATATATGTTAAATATGTGTACACCTTCCAACACTTGTCTTCCCTCCTCTTTTTCTTCTCCATCCATTTCCCTCCATTCAAAATACTTATGAGGTGATGCTTTACTATAGGATGGATCTCTAGAGTCCCGTTCTCAGACAAGAACCCCCCACTCCTCCTTCCTCCATCCCTCCATTCATCCCTCTGTCCCCCGTGGTGGACTCGGTGCCAAGCCCGCCAACTCGAGAGCTCTCTCTCCTTCTGCTGTGTCTGTGATAATAACAATAACATGGAAGTGATGCAGAGAGCTTTCTGTTGAACCCACGCCAACCAGCCTGGCTGGCACAGCACAGGGAACCTCTCTAAGGCATCATTCACACTACAGGGCCTGCTCAACCCCTTAGATCCACACTATAGGGCCTGCTCAACCCGTTAGATCCACACTACAGGGCCTGCTCAACCCATTAGATCCACACTACAGGGCCTGCTCAACCCATTAGATCCACACTACAGGGCCTGCTCAACCCATTAGATCCACACTACAGGCCCTGCTCAACCCATTAGATCCACACTACAGAGCCTGCTCAACCCATTAGATCCACACTACAGGGCCTGCTCAACCCATTAGATCCACACTACAGGGCCTGCTCAACCCATTAGATCCACACTACAGAGCCTGCTCAACCCATTAGATCCACACTACAGGGCTTGCTAAACCCATTAGATCCACACTACAGGGCCAAAGCAAACTGTACTGCGCTGGCTCTGATATTTTCTTTTCACATAGTCCTTTTTTCAACATGGTTCCAGCAGCTATGGTGTCTGTAAAACCAGGCCAGTACAGCTCGGTTAGGCCCTATTGTGTGAATCAGGCTTAAGCCTGTACCGTAGGTTTCACCATCTCCCAAGCTAGCTACCCACTGGGCACAGACAACAATTCATTGAAATGACGTGGAAACAACGTTGATTCAACCAGTGTGTGCCCAGTGGCTAACCACCAATACTCTGCCTCTCTTTTCAAAGCAAAAAATGTATATGTATTTTGCACGATGAAAATACATATCCATATTATTATTTGTGTTATGGGGGTGTGAGAGTTATATAAGCTATAAAAAATATATGATCAGATATTTTAAAATGTATGTCATGTTTAAATATGATATATAAGGCCATGTTACTTTTCCGTATGGGTTCTTCTCCATTCTGCTCTGCTAGGGGCTGGTTTAAGGTTGATTTAAGATGAAATTGTCAACCCTGTTACGGTCAACCTTGTTACATTATTTGGTACTTAATAGGCACGTACTATAGTCTTTTATTTTATTTAACCTCTCAACTTTTTTTTTCTAAAGTTGATCATATGCTCTTTATGACATAAAGTAAAAATTTGGTGAAATCAAATTTTTTGGGGGACCAAGTTACACTTCTCAAAAGGCACTGAAATAGCGGAACGACCCATTTCACAACCGTTATTACAGACTGTTTTTAATAACCAGCAGCTACCACTGTATCTGATTTGATCATCCCCCATCCATCTACGTTTCTTCTCTTATTCATCTCATCAACAACTTAGTGATGTGGATGATAATGTTTAATGTACAGTGTGTGTGTGTGTGTGTGTGTGTGTGTGTGTGTGTGTGTGTGTGTGTGTGTGTGTGTGTGTGTGTGTGTGTGTGTGTGTGTGTGTGTGTGTGTGTGTGTGTGTGTGTGCGTGTTTTCACATCTGAATGTGTGTTTGTTTCTGTGCGAGTGTGTGTTTTTATGTGCTTAAAATCGTATTAAACCCATTGCCAACTGTTACAGCCAATCATGTGCATGCCTGTTTTTAACACTGTTATTAAGATTGAATCAAGTTGTTTTTGCCCTCCCAGCCTATCAGATCACTGCCAAACCAGCCAATCAAAGCCCTTGTTATACACAAAGCCCTGCGGAGGAATCTGAGCTGGCATACAGCTATGCATCCCTGGGCAGCACACACACGCACACATACACACACAGACTCACAGGGCCTGGAGAATTAAGCCTATTTTAAATCCTATTTAAAACCTAACCCTAACAATTGGAGTACTCCTATCCACTGAACTTACTTACACCTAAATTAAATGGTGATTTCATTTATATTAATTATTTCTCTTAATACCGCTGTCTTTCCCAGAATGTTATGATTGTCGTATATTGAATGAGAGAGATGCCAGGGAAGGCGGGATGAGAAAACGTGCGAGTCTGTGTGTGTGTGTGTAACGGCGCCGGAGGGGATGGCTGCCGTTTTATGGTCTCTTAACCAACCGTGCTATTTTGTTTGTTTTTTTGCATTGTTAGTAACTTACTTTGTACATCAAATCAAATATTGCTGCTACCGTCTTTTATCACTGAAAAGAGCTTCTGGACATTAGAACAGCGATTACTCACCTGAAACTGGACTAATCATTTTTCTTTGATGAGTCGAACGAGAGGGATTTACTTCAGACACCCGACGAGGCCATCATCCCCATCATTCGCAGGAGAAAAGACCGAGTTATCGCATGAAGGAGATCAGGGTACCTTGTAAGGATCCGGAGATGAGTGGCAAATCTGCCTTTGCAATCGGTACTATTGGCCAACGTACAATCGCAGGATATTAAAGTGGATGAACTACAAGCACGTATATCCTACCAACAGGACATTAAAAACTGTAATATCTTATGTTTCACCGAGTCGTTGCTGAACGATGACATGATTAACAGACAGCTGGCAGGTTGCACACTGTACCGGCAGGATAGAACAGCAGCCTCTGGTAAGACAAGGGGTGAGGGTCTATGTATATTTGAAAAACAACAGCTGGTGCACGATATCTAAGGAAGTCTTGAGGTTTTGCTAGCCTGAGATAGAGGATCTCATGATAAGCTGTAGACCACAATATCGACCAAGAGAGTTTTCATCTATATTCTTCGTAGCTGTCTATTTACCACCACAAACCGATGGTGGCACGAAGAACGCACTCAAAGAGCTGTTTAAGGCCATAACCAAACAGGAAAAAGCTCATCCAGAGGCGGCGCTCCTGGTGGCCGGGGACTTTAATGCAGGGAACTTAAATCCATTTTACCTCATTTCTAACAGCATGTTAAATGTGCAAGCAGAGTGAACTCTAGACCACCTTTACTCCACATACACGCATACAAAGTTCTCCCTCGCCCTTCATTTGGCAAATCTGACCATAATTCTATCCTACTGATTCCTGCTTACAAGCAATAACTAAAGCAGGAAGCACAAGTAACTTGATCAATAAAAAAGTGGTCAGATGAAGCAGATGCTAAACTACAGGACGGTTTTGCTAGCACAGACTGGAATTTGTTCCGGGATTCTTCAGATGGCATTGAGGAGGACACCACATCAGTCACTGGCTTCATCAATAAGTGCATTGATGACGTCGTCCCCACAGTGACTGTACGTACCCCAACCAGAAATACCCCAACCAGAAACCATGGATTACAGGCAACATCCGCACTGAGCTAAAGGGTAGAGCTGCCGCTTTCAAGGAGCGGGACTCTAACCTGGAAGCTTATAAGAAATCCCGCTTTGCCGTCCGATGAACCATCAAACAGGCAAAGCGTCAATACAGGACTATGATTGAATCGTACTACACCGGCTCCGACGCTCTTTGGATGTGGCAGGGCTTGCAAACTATTACAGACTACAAAGTGAAACACAGCTGAGAGCTGCCCAGTGACACAAACCTGCCAGACGAGCTAAATTACTTCTATGCTTGCTTCGAGGCAAGTAACACTGAAACATGCATGAGAGCATCAGCTGTTCCGGACGACTGTGTGATCAGGCTCCCCATAGCCGATGTGAGTAAGACCTTTAAACAGGTCAACATTCACAAGGCCGCAGGGCCAGATGGATTAGCAGGACGTGTACTCCGAGCATTCGCTGACCAACTGGCAACTGTCTTCACTGACATTTTCAACCTCTCCCTGTCTGAGTCTGTAATACCAACGTGTTTCAAGCAGACCACCCTAGTCCCTGTGCCCAAGAACACTAAGAACTCATGTCTGTAGCCATGAAGTGCTTTGAAAGGCCGGTCATGGCTCACATCAACACCATCATCCCAAAAACCCTAGACCCACTCCAATTTGGATACCACTCCAACAGATGATGCAATCTCTATTGCACTCCACACTGCCATTTCCCATCTGGACAAAAGCAACACCTATGTGAGAATGCTATTCATTGACTACAGCTCAGTGTTCGACTCCATAGTGCCCTCAAAGCTCATAACTAAACTAATGACCCTGGAACTAAACACCTCTTTCTGCAACTGGATTCTGGACTTCTTGTTGAGCCGCCCCCCAGGTGGTAAGGGTAGGTAACAGGACAACAACCTCTCCCTCAACGTGATCAAGACAAAGGTGATGATTGTGGACTACAGGAAAAGGTGGAACAAGCACGCCCCCATTCTCATCGACATGGCTGTAGTGGAGCAGGTTGAGAGTTTCAAGGTCCTTGGTTTCCACATCACCAAGAAACTAACATGGTCCAGTCACAAAAAGACAGTCGTGAAGAGAGCACGACAAAACCTATTGCTCCTCAGGAGACTGAAAAGATTTGGCATGGGTCCTAAGATCCTCAAAAGGTCTACAGCTGCACCATCGAGAGCATGGTGGTTGGTTGCATCACTGCCTGGTATGGCAACTGCTCAGACTCCGAACGCAAGGCACTACAAAGGGTAGTGGGTACGGCCCAGTACATCACTAGGGCCAAGTATCCTTCCATCCAGAACCTCTATACCAGGGGGTGTCAGAAGAAGGCCCTAAAAATTGTCAAAGACTCCAGACACCCTAGTCATAGACTGTTCTCACTGTTACCGCACGGTAAGTGGTACCGGAGCATCCAGTCTTCTACCCCAAGGCAATAAGACTCCTGAATATCTAATCAAATGGCTACCCAGACTATTTGCATTGCCCCCCCCCCTACCCCTCTTTTACGCTGCTACTCTCTGTTTATTATCTAATCACTTTAAGAACTCTACCTACATGTACATATGACCTCAATTACCTCAACCAACTAGTGCCCCTAAGCATTGACTCTGTATCCGTACCCCCTGTATATAGCCTCGCTATTATTATTTTACTGCTGCTCTTTAATTATTTGTTAGGGTTAGAATTAGGTTTAGGGTTAGTTTTAGGGTTAGGTTTTCAGGTTAATGTTAGGGTTAAGGTTGAGGTGGCAGGTAGCCTAGTGGTTAAAGTGCTGGCCAGTAACCAAAAGGTTGTTGGGTCGAATCCCTGAGCTGACAAGCTAAAAATCTGTTGTTCTGAACAAGGTAGTTAACCCACAGTTCCCTGGTAGGCTGTCATTGTAAATAAGAATTTGTTCTTAATTGTCTTGCCTAGTTAAATAAATAAAAAGGTTAGGGATTATGTAAAATAGGATTTTGAAAGGGACTGAATTGTGTGCCACAAGGTTAGTTGTACAATACTGTGTGTGTGTTTGATTCCCAGAAAACCAGAACAAAGTGATAGTTAGGAAGAGGAGGGGTGTATTACACCAGGTGGTTGACTCAAAACACACCCTAAAGAAAACCAAAGCTAAACTACATGACCTAAAGCCCTGATAAAATAGATGAGTGCGATCTGTGTAGAATTGATCGTTTTGATAATCCCTTATTGAGGGATTAATCAAATATTCAAATCTATATTAGGGCTTGGAGAGGTCGGAACTAGGCCTATATGACTTGAAGAAATAGGCCTATCGAATAAATAATCCAGTCCACAATAATTTTGCCAATATAATCCCCACACAAAATGTGCGGTAAACTAAAGTAGATTACACAAACTCTCGTCTAGATTTTAATTTAAAGGATCATCTCTATTTTCCTATTTTGTGGAGTATTATCAAATTGCATAGCACTTGCCTAATTTTACCACGCGCGCAATGAATAGAAGTGGACGGGTATAGCTCTTGTTCGTTGAGGGTTAACAAAGTCTAGCCAAGCGGAGTGGCTCGTGCGTGAACACAAGGAACAGAATTGACCCGGACACACTCCTGACTTTCTGTGCCCGGCGTGACTCGTTATTCCTCTCCTCTACATATGGCTTGGGAGACAGAGATGAAACAACGTTGAGTTCGAACGGAACATGGCGTCACGCAGTCACTTCTACTGTCAGATAATCTCTTTATAATAAAATCAGGACGTGGACACGTCACAGTGAAGTGCGCAAACAGTATTTTCCACCATAGCACAAACAAAGCGTTTATGTTGATACTGATTTGCTCTGCTTTGCTATGCATAGCCTATAGACTGTAAAATAGGATGAACCCAGTAACCTCTCTCCGCCTCCCTCAGTCCCATCTCACCGCCCCTTTCTACAAACTGACTGACTGGAGAGTAGCGGTGGAGAATGTGGGGAAATGCGAAAACCATACATCGTTAACCAGGAACAAGTCATTTGCTTTAACCATCAGTTGAGAGCTGTCCATTTTTATGGCTGAAGACTGAACAACCATGTGTGGTTAAGATGCACAACCCAAATTAAGTGATCAAGATCTAAAATTGATTTTATGGAAAGACTGACATATAGGTTACCCCCTATCAACACACACCATCATCATATAGAGGCTAATTATTAGGAATTTCAAGTAGGCTATGTTACTGTACCTTCCATCCAGCTGAACTATTGCTGTCGCCTTTATCCTTGAAATAAGGGACAAAGCGCACCATCCAATCGTAAACCTGCGACAGAGTGAGTCTCTTCTCAGGGGCACTCTCAATGGCACGCGTGATGAGGTCCGCGTACGACTGGTTTCCCCACGCGTTCCTCCGGGATGACTTGGCTTTGCGCAGCTGTCCGGCCACGTCGAGGGCAGCCCCAGACATGCATGTAGGAGCGCCGGCTGCGATGGGGACCGGGGCGCCGGCTGGATGTTTGAGCTCCGCGGGTGCGCCACCTCTTCCCTCGGCTGCTCCACCGCGGCATGCCGACACGTTGTACTGAAGCTGCTCCAGTTTGACAGATGCCAGGGGCAGACCTCGATTTGCTTCATCCACTCCCCGAGGGAAATCCTCCGGACACGTCGGCAGCGGCCAAGTGCATGACCGCGGCCGGCTCTCCGGCTCGTATTCAGGATTGATTCCAACCTGATGCGCGTCCATGCCGTTATTCTCCATCATTAGCATCTATCCTCTTGGATTAACGCCGAAAAGGCAAGGTCACAAAGAAACAAAAAATCCACTATTATCCTCCAACTGCCTTTGGAATTGTTCAAATAGCCCAAATGTGTCTACTTGCCTACAAGCAACTGCTACTGACTGATAGAAAAATATGATAAACCAATATCAAAAAGCCAGGAGAGGCGTGGAGTAGGATCATTCTGGAAGAGCATGTATTCTCTATGCAGTATCAGAACAGACCATGAACAACATGCATCCGGCCGCCGGGTGCGCGCAGCACGATAAATAAACCAGGTCCAGGTGATGGTTAAAAATGCATTCTCAAACCCATGTCCAGATTCAGAGTCAGCAACACGGATTTGGTAAATTCTGATTAGCCTAATGTCCCTTTAAAAACCATTCGGCCGCAGCAACAGTTGATTCCTTGACCAACCGTTGGACTGGCAGGGCTGGACGATATATTCGATAAAACCCCAGAATTAAAGCCAAATTAATTTGACTTTCTTTCACGAAGTCTGCTCACGCTCACTGTTTCTTTCGTCTGGAATCTCCTCTCCGTCTCCTCTGCAGATTGGTGACCGGCTTTCACTCACACGCAAGCGCTCACCCGAAAACAACACACACACTCATAGCGGAACTCACACACGGACTAACTGTGCGAGCTGCGCGCAATTACTCCGCTTAAAATAAGCTTGCTCTATGAATCATTTTACAACCCGCAGAATTCCAGACGAAAAAAGTATCGGCTCGTGGAGCATGCTATGTTTGTCTTCCTTCTCTCACGCGACGAAGACGCCCCGCCATAAAGTGCATTACATGCAATTAACCTCCCTTATTTCGTTAGATTTGTTGATTATTACCCAACCATATTCCTTCCACATTGGTACACCAGTGTGTATCCGTCAGTGAGGCTTGATTATCAAGCGACTAAACTGTAGCGTTGAATAAATGTGTGCTGCTTACACATATTTATATGAGACTTAGATCAACTCACTTCCTCTATTACAGGTTTAGCGAAAGGGAATATCCATTTTGTTCTGTATACAACATCGTTTCACGTTGATATCCCATATAGAGAATATTTATTCACAGTTCATAAAATACCTTGATAAATGTGATTGCATTGTTTCATTGATGTTTATTGCTTTGGGAATAAACAGGAATGCTTAAATAAAAGAGCAGTTGACGTGGTGTGCTTTAGCCATCCGATTTGTGATGCTTTTCCATGTGCTGCATGTGATCGTCAGTCAGTGGTCAGATGTCTACCTGTTGATGAGATAGACTGGGATAAGCATGACATATTCACCTCAAGAGTGCTGCATTTATAAACCTCTTAATCAAATCAAATCAAACGGTATTAGTCACATGCGCTGAATACAACAGGTGTAGACCTTACAGTGAAATGCTTACTCACGAGCCCCTAACCAACAATGCAGTTTACAAAAATACGGATAAGAATAAGAAATAAAAGTACCAAATAATTAAAGAGCAGCAGTAAAATAACAATAGCGAGACTATATACAGGGGGCACCGGTTAGTTGAGGTACATAAAGGTAGAGTTATTTAAGTGACTATGCCGTATTGTGCACGTCAGTTCAGTTACATGAACTGCCAACACTGTATTGAATGATTATATGTAATTATTACCCGGTTAATTAATGCTACAAATAAATATTTATTAATTTATGCATGAACGTCTACCATATTCCCTACGCAGATTCCCTATGCATTGCAGTCAGACAAGAAGGTCAGAAAAGTCTCAATTACATACCCTTTGAAATAATAATTGTCTCGCGGTTTCATTTCATACCATCCTTTCTCCGTACGGGTGTTTTCCTCCAGCAGGGAAAGGCGGAAGCGACCATTGTGAATGTCACACTCATTTGGCGCCCGCGGGCTGAACCCTCATTGGGTTCAAGTTGTGGGGTATCCATACTGATCTCCTTCCAACTAATAGTGTCTCTCTACATATGCATTGACTGTTATTCTATCAAATGAAGGGTTATTTGACTGTTATGCACCTGAAGTTTGATATGAAGTTATATTATTTGCTACTATATTATATTATGTTCTATTTTATTATTTTCTATTCTACTTGATTGAATTATATTCTACTATAATATATTCTACTATACTCTATTCTATAATATATTCTATAACCCCATTACCCTTTTTCAATGGAAAATTCCCCAGTGGTGGGTGGTGATGTTACCCCCACTATTGACAGCTTGGTTGTCAGGGGAAACCATATCCTCAAATGCTCCTACAGTGGAATGCTTTCATGGTGACTAAACGGGTCTATCACAACATGAGATGTGAAAGAGAGAGGGGTGGGAGAAGAGGAGGGAAGGAGAGGGTGAGAGTGACAGAGGGAAAGAGAGAGAGAGTGGGGGGGCAATGAAAGGAGGGGGAGAGAGTGGAGCAAGAGGGAGAGAGGGGAAGGAGAGAGGGAGGAAGGGAGAGGGTGTGTGTGAGAAGGGAAGGGCGAGAAGAGGAGGAAGAGTAGAGTGCAAGAGAGTGAAGGAGAGGGAGAACAAAAAGAGGAGGGGAGGAGAGAGCGAGAAGAGGAGGGGATGGGGAAAGAAAGAGAGAGAGGGGGATAAATGAGGGAGAGATGCTGTAAATGAGAAACAAAGGGGTAATTCAAAACACATGGCCCCTGCCCTGCGGTCTGGAGAGGATATTTTTATGCACCGCAGTGAAGTTGTAACCGGAATGCGGTGTGACTCTATCCTATGGAATGCAAACACTGAGCCACTGCCAGCTCAGTTGAGTGGAGCTGAGTTGAGTCGATGTGTGTACTGATCTGGTGTGGCCCGTAGCAAACTAAGCTGTTGGGCATTGGCACTGACAAACAACCAAGGAAGCTCCAGCTCCAGAGTCAGACAACAACAACAATAACAACAAAAGGAGATAAATCAGTATGAGAAGATCTTTGAACCAATCAACTGCCAGTAGTAATCCTGGCTGACTAGCTGGTTTAGGTATAAAGGTTACACTGTAAAAAATATCCTGTTGTTTTTGTGGTAACTTACTGGCAGCCAGTTACCTGTAAATTACTTTTTTTCTTAAAGTACACTATGTTACCGTAATTTCAAAGGATATTTAGTTTAACAGCACATTACTGTAAAGTTTACAGTAATGTACAGTTAAATCAAAGTTTCTTTGGAATTTACTCTAACCTAATGTACATTATTATTGTTTTCATGTTCATTACTATAATAAAGGTATATTATGTCACGGTAAATTCCAAAGAAACTTTAGTTTAACAGCAGATTACTGTAAAGATTTTTTTATTTTTTACAGTAACTTACAGGTAACTGGCTGCCAGTAAGTTACCGTTAAAACAACAGGATTTTTTTCACAGTGTAACCTACCTACCTAAGACAGCTAGTCAGCCAAGGTTACTACTGATGTGTTTACTGGGACAGGGTGATGACGTCACTCCCACCCTTGTGTTGAGCAACAACGCCAGAATGACTGACTACAGCTCTAATTAGGTATGTCAGAAGAGTAGACTAACACTGTACAAAAGGTGAGGGATGTCCACTGAACATAACAATAATTATAGGTCATGGGACACAGTCTGGACCACTCAATATTTGCCATAAAAATCAGGGTCGTTGTCCTGTTGTCCTCTCCTTTTTAAAAACCCTTCCGGATTTGACTTTGAGAGCCAGACTGCATTCTGGCTCTGTACTGTTTAGGTCCTCAAATGTGAGCCCAATCTTTGCTCTAAAGCCCCTTAACAGCAGTCATCTCCCTCCCTGTCTTCCCCTCTCTCTCTCAATCTCACGTTCTCCCTCTCTTTTTGTTCATCAAATGATGTTCCCTCCGTCTAGCAACCCCTCCTCTACGACCTTGTGCTGTTACATAAGAAGAGCTGTGGGTGTTGTTTCATAGTGTCAAATAAAAAATGTAAAATGTGCGCCGAATACAACAGGTTTAGACCTTACCATGAAATGCTTACTTACAAACCCATAACCAGCATTTGTTTGTTTTTTAGGTAAGAAAAATTAGCTAAATAAAATAAATGAAAAATAGTAACACAATAAAGTAACAATAACGAGGCGATATACAGGGGGTACCGGTACGAGTCAATGTGCGGGGTATGGGTTAGTCAAGGTCATTGAGATAATATGTACATGAAGGTAGGGGCAAAGATGCTATGCATAGATAATAAACAGAGAGTAGTAGCAGCGTATGTGAAGAGTGTGAAGGAATGTGAATATGTGTGTGTGTGTGTACATCGAGCCTGTGTCAAAAAAATATAACAAATAATAATAAAATAATGGGATCAATGCAAATAGTCCGGGTAGCCATTTGAGTAACTGCTCAGCGGGAAGCTGTTAAGGAGCCTTTTGGTCCCAGACTTGGTGCTTTGGTATCGCTTGCCGTGCGGTAGCAGAGAGAACAGTCTATGACTTGGAGTCTTTGACAATTTTTAGGGCCTTCCTCTGACACCACCTGGTATAGAGGTCCTGGATGGCAGGAAGCTCGGCCCCAGTGATTTACTGGGCCGTACGCATTATCCTCTGTAGCACCTTCAGATCAACTTTATTATCCCACCAGGGTTGTCGAGCAGTCAGAATGCTCTCGATGGTGCAGCTGTCGAACCTTTTGAGGATCTGAGGTCCCATGCCAAATATTTTCAGTCTCCTGGAGTAGGCATTGTCGTGCCCTCTTCACGACTGTGTTGGTGTGTCTGGAACACGATAAGTCCTTAGTGATGTGGACACCAAGGAACTTGAAACTCTTGACCCACTCCATTACAGCCTCGTCAATGTGAATGGGGGTGTCCTTGCCACTCCTTTTCCTGTAGTCCACGATCAGCTCCTTTGTCTTGCTTACATTGACAGAGGTTCTTGTCCTGGCAGCACCTTGGCAAGTCTCTGATCTTCCTATAGGCTGTCTCATCGTCATCGGTGATCAAGCCTACCACTGGCGTGTCGTCGGCAAACTTAATGATGGAGGCGGATGTGTAGTTGCACACCCTCACCACCTGGGGGCTGCCAGTCAGGAAGTCCAGGATCCAGTTGCAGCGGGAGGTGTTCAGTCCCAGGGTCCTTAGCTTAGTGATGAGCTTGGAGGGCACTATGGTGTTGAACGCTGAACAGCATTCGATGAACAGCATTCTCACATAGGTGTTGCTTTTGTCAAAATGGGAAAGGGAGGTGTGGAGTGCAATAGAGATTGTGTCATCTGTTGGAGTGGTATCCAAATTGAAGTGGGTCCAGTGTTTCTGGGATGATGGTGTTGAAGTGAGCCATGGATCAGCCTTTCAAAGCATTTCATGGCTACAGATGTGAGTGCTATGGGGTCGGTAGTCATTTAGGCAGGTTACCTTGGCGTTCTTGGGCACAGGAACTATGGTGGGTGGTCTACTTGAAACATTTAGATATTACAAACGGGGTCAGGGAAAGGTTGAAAATGTCAGTGAAGACACTTGGGGGTTGTGTGTGTGTGTGGTGTGAGTGCATGCGTGCGTGCGTGCGTGCGTGCGTGGATGTGTGTATGCATGTGTGTGTGGAAAGTCTGGGTGTCTGTAGCCAGTACACAGCCCATGGCCATCCCAGGATGTGTCTCATCCTTGGGGATGAGCTGCCAGGAGGCCTGGGCTGTAGCCAAGCATGTGGCTTCTCAAAGTCACAGAACCATGGAGAAACACTCCACGTTCCTCAGCTCCTAGCCTGGTCCCAGATCTGTTTGTTCTGTTTGGTGTGACAATGACCATACCAGTTAGTTAGCACGAATAGATCTGGGACCAGGCCACTCAATTCTACTTCTCTCACTTTTTAGTAGACTTTCCCAAAGACAAAAAGGCTGCGTTTTATTTTACTCTCATGTGGCACTGGCAGTAGTGTGCTGGTTTGACTAACACTTTCTGCTTTGGATTCTTTGTCTTTTTCTAGTTGAAAACCAAACAATAATGCAGAATGGGCCCTGCCTCCCTAAGCTTTGATGAATACCAATGTGGTATTAACAATATTTTTAAATCTGCAGTGGCAATATTCATTTTTGGATGTACTGTATAAACAATGTGTACCCATTGATTTTTGAAGAATATAACTTATAAATGCCTCATGAGCTTAGTTCAACTGTCATACCTCATCAGAACCCAAAATGTAAGCTTGTTTTTCAGAACATGGATAAAATGATAATTTTGATATCATGGATGCTCAGTCCTGGCATCCATACCTCTGTCTATGAATTTGAGAGTGGTTACATTTCTCCAGCCCCATCCCTCAGCTTTTTACCAAAACACGTTGTCAACTTCTGTCCCGCTTTAAGAATCCCTGTGTTCATTGTGCCGTGTGTGTGTGTGTGTGTGTGTGTGTGTGTGTGTGCGACAGACAGTCGTCCCTCTGCCACACCTGCATAAGAGAGGTTTAGCTAACACTCCCACACCTACTGTAACGCTAATCCTGTTTCAGATTGCACCTTCAAACCATGAAATCCACTCACAGAGAGAGAGAAAATACACAGTGATGCAGTGTAGGCAGAGGTGCAACGAAGATAATCTTCCCCGTCACTTTCCTCCTCTAGCTGTTAGGAAACAGAAAGGAAATGGCACAATTAAATAATGACAGCAGTCAGATGGATGCAACCCGAGCCATACATAACTGGATGTAACCAGAGCCATACATAACTGGATGTAACCAGAGCCATACATAACTGAATGTAACCAGAGCCATACATAACTGAATGTAACCAGAGCCATACATAACTGGATGCAGCCAGAGCCATACATAACTGGATGCAGCCAGAGCTATACATAACTGGATGTAACCAGAGCCATACATAACTGGATGTAGCCAGAGCCATACATAACTGGATGTAACCAGAGCCATACATAACTGGATGTAACCAGAGCCATACATAACTGGATGTAACCAGAGCCATACATAACTGGATGTAACCAGAGCCATACATAACTGGATGTAACCAGAGCCATACATAACTGAATGTAACCAGAGCCATACATAACTGGATGTAACCAGAGCCATACATAACTGAATGTAACCAGAGCCGTACATAACTGGATGTAACCAGAGCCATACATAACTGGATGTAACCAGAGCAATACATAACTGGATGTAACCAGAGCCATACATAACTGGATGTAACCAGAGCCATACATAACTGGATGTAACCACTAGATAAAAACAGACGATTCAGGTTAGAAGGGAAATAGAGAATAACCTCTATTTATTTTACACTGAAAACACAGGGTTTGCCCTAAAGGCAAAGCAACTATGTGTCATATACACAGTAAATGTGTAAATTAAATGACCCAGTCCTGTGGACCAGGGGTCCATTCAGTTACCAATTCAGTCAATTCATGAATCAAAAAAATGCTCATATTAAACAATGGACCATTTTCAACTCATGAATCATTTAAATTCATTAAACTGAACTTGGCCCAACCCGGCTGTAGACATTGAAATATCCCTCCTATGAAAAATGGAGCAGGAGTTCCCATGAACTGGTGTGACCGCTGTGGTCTGCTGCCCTAGCAGTGATCCCATAACGGATCTGGCTGGCCTGCCTAGCTTACTGTACACTGAAGGAAAGTCCTTGAGCTGGCTGACTGACCAACACAGCTCTGTCTACAGGGTGGAGTAGGGAACACACTTACTGCATGATGAAGTCACTCCCAGGGACCAAGGCACAACTACAAGAGAGCCTGCCTACAGTCTGCAGAAGTGAGCACTCGTTCACTACCCCACAATGTGACCTCAGAAATGGACTGGTGGAAATATATTGGATTCTACCTCTACCACATGCCTATACCAATCCAATACTTGAACCTATGTGAAGGAATGAGCAAGTGCACACTCCAGGGGAGATGGGAATTGAATCAGAACAACAGAGGCCTAGTAGGAATGTAGAGGTGTAGAACATTGGGTGTGACAAGGTGGCAGAGGGGTAGGAGGCTTTGTGAGGATGTCACCAAGTGGTTTCCTCCCTGTCTCCCCCGTCTCCACCCTGTCTCTCTAACGTCTTGAGAGTTCCGCTTCACTGTGTGCGACAGGCGATTGGGGTGATCAGGGCCGGCGGGCTCTCTCCACCCCTCCTTCACTCAACTGTCTCAGCAGGTCACCTGTGGCCCCTGAAGCCTTCAGGGGCCACTACATCACAACATGTGAGTTGCATACTCAATATAATAATATATACGGATGGATAATATACCAGTATTACAGGTAGTATATTTTAGTCTCCATTTTGCATTCCATGTGTGAAACTATCAGGAAATATATTTGATTGTTCTCTGCCGTATACTCTCGTGTTAAACCATGTGAGGCAGAATTTATTTCTATTATCTCAGTGGTCACAGGTTAACACTGAGGCGAGAGAGAAGGGAAGATGGAGAGAATAAAAAAAGAAAACATGGATTAGAAAGAAGAAAAAAAAGAGTTCAGAGGGTCGTATCTCATTAAGCAATTGAGAAAGTTAATTAGGCAGCGCTGATAATTATTGCCATGGCAACCTGAGCGCACTCATGCAAATTTGATTAAGGAGTTGCTGGTGGTTTATCTGCACTGGGGAGACAGATAGCAACCCAAATGACACCCTATTCCCTATCTAGTGCATAGAGTTCTGGTTGAAAGTAGTACACTATAAAGGGAATAGGGTGCCATTTGAGACATAAAAAACAGACAGCAAAGCAGGGCCAGCAAAAGAGCCCCAGAGACCCCTACAGGTGAAATTGTGCAGCTGCATATTCTCTTACCGAACCCACTCCAGAGTTTCTCTAAGTAAGATCACCTCATTGAGCACAGCATGACTATGGTATTGACAACATTCCCTTACAGCAGACTATCACAAGCATTAAGATGTTACTAAAATATATAATACCAGCCAAAAGGCAAAACACGGACAGCTTTACTACTGGCCCTCGAAATTGGGAGAGGATGAGTCTTTGATTGACCTTTATCACGGTCCGTTCAAAATCAACAATGATCAGTCCTATTCACAATATTAATCATGAACCCTGTGTCTGCTATTACCTATTCATTTATACAGAATACTAACAATATCAATATCTCCAATATGGATGTGTCTTCCTAATAATGGTTTAATTTTCATTCCTAGATGGAGAACATTTGTGACACAACGAGTATGAGTTTAGTGATCCACTGAGGTAGACATCCTGGGTTGTTTCTCCACTCCACAAAGAGAGCAGAGCACAGTAGACATGTTGCCCTCTGGTGGAAAAGAGATCAACAACTATAAGAACACAACCATTTCAAATGAGCCACATATGTTGATTGAACCGGACACGGCATTGACCATGGAAATACAGCCATTCAAAATGAGCCACACTGTAGATGTTTTTAACATTGTCTGCAGCTTGTGCATCAAATAGATAGTGTGAAGGATAAATACCCTTCGTGATGCAGCAAGTAGCAATGATTGCTAATCACTGCCATCTATGGGATTACAAGAATTTCCTTCTTAATTTTACTCCTATAAAACCTCAGAATGGTTTTGAGGACAGATTCCTTTTCAAACAATGTTTGCTTTAACAAACCCACAAGTAATACTCAAACAAAAAACAATGGATGAAATTTGAGGTTTTAAATTAAATGAGACCTACGTCAAACTCATCACCTTGAGGAAGTAACAGACACATTTGACATGTTCCCAGAACAGACAATCACATTCATTTAGCTGAACAATCCCTTAACTAGCCATCCCAGGAGCTTCCTCAGTAGATGGCATCATGTCAAGTAAAAAGTGCAAAACTGGCAACATGAAAGCAACAGCAGAGACCCAGTGGGAGATTTCTCTAGGGACGAAACTAATCCTCCTCTCCCACCATCATCTCACACAGTGGAGAGAGAGGAGTATGGATTATTACTGTTTATTATACAAATATCAAAGATATGAATTCTAATAACCTGCATGTCACTTTGTTTAAACTTGATTTATTTTCTAAACTGAATTTCATACATATCTGACAATAATGGGTTCCATTTCAACCAACCCCCCAATTCTCATATAAAAATAGCAACAAATTATAATACAACTGTCTCACACACAAAAACTGCTCTGTTTCTTCATAGTTTCTTTAAAGCCAATCTGTACCCACAGTTCATAGCCTTGTCTGAGTGGATTATTAAAACATCTAGCAGACCTTGTCTGGTTAATGTTACCCTCTGTATTGACAGAAACATGGTTTTCAGTGAAACCAACAGCACTAAAAATATCCACAAAGGCAAAATCATACTGTGAATCAAACAGTCAGAGAGTGAATAGCGAGTTTATAAGACATTTTTCTGCAACAGAGCAATGTTTCATTTTGTTTAAAATAATTAATAAATAAAGCTGTAAAACAATGGTTCAAATGGACCAATCTGTGTTAGTTACAATACGCTAATCTGAGGTCAGTCAGACATTACTGTCAGTTTAAGTGAGTTGAGCAATAAAAATACAACAATATACGTATGAAGCAGACAAACCAAAATAATATATTATTCTCACAAACATTTCCCTATATCAGAGATCCCTATATCCCTTTGTCACAGCTTGTACAGTACAGGAAGTCTTGATTGATTGGTTGTCCAGAGACGTGACCACTCTCCTAACTAATACTAACCCCTCCCATTATATTGTCCAGGGAGGTGCTATGTGCAAATTTGAAATGGTATCCTATATAGTGCATTACCTTTAGCCAGTAGTGCACTAAGGGAAATAGGTTGCCATTTTGAAAATGACCTATATTAGAAGAGAAGGGGTGGGCTTCTTCCCTGGCCACGCCTCCTTGGCGTATTTCTTCTTGCGTGGTTCGTTGAGAGCCTCGGTGGTGTAGGGTCCGGGGGCGAGGATAACAGCAGGGCTGGGGGTGACGAAGGGCTGTGCTGAGGCTGAGGTGGGGGAGACGTCCACCTCGGGAGCAGGGTTAGGGAAGACTAGCGGCAGGCCCCCCAGGATAGTAGCTCCACCCTGGGCCATGGCGGGGAGGGAGCCGGCCTCTCCAATGGTGGGTGGGAGGTCTCCATAGAGCCCTCCACTGAAGGGGAAGTTCTGCATGCGTCTGGCCACAGAGTCCTCCAGACCTAGTGTAGCGTGACCCTCCATCTTCCTCTTCTGATTGGGTAGCAGGGTTTAGGGGGGAATGAGAAGATTGAAGATGGCAATATAGTAGTGTCAACTGTAAAGCACTGTGAAGTACTCTCTGACAAATAGTCTGAAAAGGGATTTATAAATCAAATGTGATTGATTGACCTCAATTTGTCAACACAACATCAACTTTTAGCATGAATTGATTGGAGATGGATCAACACGAAGGTAATTATAGTTGTGTTTTTATATTTCTATTAGTTTAGTGTCAGTTCAGTTTTTATTTAGTTTTAGTTGTATACAAATATTTAGTTTTTATATTATTTATATTCAGTTTTAGAATTAGGAACAGAAGGAGGCTTGGAGACATGTGCTATATAGTTTTTTGGGGTGTTTTTGAGCATGTCACTTCTTTCAAGTGGGGGGGCAGTAATAAATAATGTGATGGGTGAGGTCATAGGTTAGGTTAGGTTTAAATTATTAAGTCAATCTCAATGAGACTTGGATTTAAAAGGAAAAGCACCGAAACAGGTGCAAAAAATATGTTCAAAATAATTAAGTCAGCTACCTATGTATTTATTTGGACAGTGAAGAAAAACATTTAATTTGGCTCTATACTCCAGCATGTTAGATTTAAGATCAAATGTTCCATATGAGGCGACAGTACAGAATGTCCCCTTTTATTTGAGTGTATTTTCATACATACTGTATCTGTTTTACCATTTAGAAATTAATTCAATTTATGCATCTAGTCCCCCCATTTGAAGGTGTAAAAAGTATTTGGACAAATTCACTTGTGTATTAAAGTAGTCCCCCAAAATAATGTAGAGGTCGTGTTTCAGATTAAGTTGTGCCCAATAGAAATGAATGGTAAATAATGTATTGTGTAATTTGAGTCACTTTTATTGTAAATAAGAATATGTTTCTTAAAACCTCTCCCCCCCCGTCCCCCGCAGGACGGATGAGCTAACGTAGGCTAATGCGATTAGCATGGGGTTGTAAGTAACAAGAAAATTACCCAGGACATAGACATATTAAATTCTTGTTAATCTAACTGCACCGTCCAATTTACAGTAGCTATTACAGTGAAATAATATCATGCTATTGTTTGAGGGGAGTGCACAGTTATGAAAAATTATTAACAAACCAAAATCGGCACATTTGGACAGTCTTGAAACAAAATTGTGAACATAAATGCAATGGTTCATTGGATCAGTCTAAAACGTTGCCCATACACTGCTGCCATCTAGCTGCCAAAATCTACATTGCGCCTGGGCTGGAATAATACATTATGGCCTTTCTCTTGCATCTAAAAGATGGTACAAAAGAATACATGTTTTTTTCTTTGTATTATCTTTTACCAGATCTAATGTGTTATATTCTCCTACATGTATTTCACATTTCCACAAACTTCAGTGTTTCCTTTCAAATGGTATCAAGAATATGCATATCCTTGCTTCAGGTCCTGAGTTACAGGCAGTTAGATTTGGGTATGTCATTTTAGGCAAAAATATAAAAAAGGGGCAGATCCTTAAGAGGTTTTAACCTCTACATTAATGTGTCATGCTACCATAATTTGGGATAATCATGAACGAATCGTGAATAAGTTAAGAGGCAGAAATAAATCAAAAGCTAGCCGCATTTACACACCAGCTTCAGTAGCTTGAAAACCATAAAATTTTTGCCCAATGTTAAGAAAAATTCATGATGGTTTTTATTTAAGTTTGTTTTGGAGTCAAAGATATTGTTTTCGGTATAGTTTTAGTTTTTTAAACAGTTTTGATTTTATTTTGTTCACTAAATCGTTTTTTCTTGATTTGTTTTCATTATTATAACAACAACAACCTTGGTCAACACAACATTTTTTTTCTCAAGAATCATCCCCAGCATAAAGTAAGAGATAGACGTGAAGAAGTTTACCTTGATTGGGACAACAGCAGTCTGTACCATGTTCCTGAAGCGCCCTACTGATGGGTCGACGTCCTCTGTAAAAACAAGAAGACACACAGGATTACATTTTGAAATGTGTGCGCACGCATGCATCTGCATTTGTGCACGGGTGTGTGTTCTTGCATGTCTGTGTGCAAGCTTGTGTGTATGGGCACGTGGGTCATCAACCCTAACTAACACACCTGGGTTGATGATGACCTCCTCCTCACTGAAGGAGACCCTGCTACTCCTCCTCTTCCTCTTGGGCCTCACAATGTCCAGATTGCCATCCTCAATGGTCAGGGTGGAGATACGCTTGTTGTGGGCCGTGTTGAACTCTGTCAGGTTCTGGAACAGGTGAAACAAGAGGATGGATGCAGTCAGGTTCATCAAACAGATGGAGAAACCAGAAAATTCTACATTAGCTGCTTGAACAAAACAAATATATGTCACAAGAACTCAAGCAGTCCCCTGCCCCACACCTCCAGCTCAGTCTCCTCCTCAGGTAGACCCAGCAGTCCTTTGAGCTCCTCGTCCTCCCCTGCCTTCACCTCCCCTCCAGGTATGGTGTTAGTCTGGGTCTGGGGCTTCTCTCTCAGGGTGTAGACCCGTGTGGATGCCCCGAACGACATGGTGGAGTCGATGGGCACCTGCTGGGGCTTGTGGGGCTCCAGACGGATACGACCCAGGAATGTACCATGTGCTAGGAGGACAGAGTAACATGGATTGTCCTTTCAAAATGTAACTTCCTGTTGAAGTTCACATATCTTCTATTTGGCATCTACAATGACATGGCATGACCCAAACCTTTTTGTACCAGGGGCCAGCAAGCTACGGTTCTCTTTCTTGAACATTTACACTGAAACAAACCCTTGACAACTGACTGCCAGACAACAAAGAAACACTGCAGGATACTAAGCAGTACTAGATACTTACTGCTGTTGAGGTCGATCAGGAAAACCCTCTTGAGGTGTCTGTGGTAGATCAGGGCTGAGTGGATACGAGAACACGACTGGTGGTCTATCGTGAAGTCACACAAGTCTGGGTTCCGCCCAAACAAGTAGTATTTCTTTTCATCAATGATTAGCTTCTACCAAATGAGAAAAAAAATTGCCAGGATGAAATGTCAACAGAGTTGCCTATCTAAGGTCATGGACTGGTTTTGCAATGGTTTTCTATAGAAAAACTTTTGTAACATACACCGGATAGGTGCAGTGAAATGTGGTGTTTTACAGGGTCAACCATAGTAGTATGTCAGCCCTGGCGCAAATTAGGGTTAAGTGCCTGGTTCAAGGGAAAGTTAGGGTTAGGGATAAATGACTAGTGGGTCTTTGACTGCATTGGAATCCAAGGGGTCACTAGGTTAGGTAGGCAGAGAGAACGGACATTAATCCATGTTTGTTTAAGCACATCTTCCAACACAGTGACATGTGCAGCAAATATATAATATAGGCCCTACACCTTATAACATACTTTAAGTCTTATATTTAAATTAACATTAGGCTACTTGATACAAGCCATATCTTCTGCACAGAGGCATTGCTCTTGCTTCTGTGGTTATTTTTGTCCAGCACCAAAAAGGTTGAAGTTGGGGTCGGGGTTAAGACTAGTAGACTTACCTCTACTAGCTTGTCTCCCTTCACCACATCTAGATGGAGTCCAGGGGGAGGTTTCCCTGCCCTGACAAAACAAAGTGAATGTCAATTGCATGTTGTAATTATGCTTTTATTCAAATGGAGGCTGTTTTGCCGCCTTGCTGCATAACTAGTTGATCAAGACTACGGATTTGCAATACCATTTCTTCAAATGTTTTGCATGTGTGAACTGCACAAGCAATACTGTTATTCTTGTCTTGAGAAAGGAACACGCTTGCAAATGCTGCATAACAGTAAGCATTCTGGCACACCATACAGCTTTAGCAAACCCTGCTGCTGGATTTCACTGACAAGCTAACGTTAGAGCATTCAAACAGCTAGCATACTACTGTGACTGAGCACTCCAATATCATAGCGAAGTTACCCAGATAGCTAGCTAGTTAGCTCATGTTTCTAGCAAGCAAACTACATCCTATTTTCCTATTTCGATGCGACAATCTAATCAACTTCACCGACATGGACCTTACAACACTCTACTGCATGCTTTTGATTTTGGACAGTCAAAATTATGCATTAGACATCGTCGCTGGTCTTACCATGACGGGCAGTCAAAAAGAGGTGTGTTTGTGCTTGGGTTTGCTGCCATCTTACACCGTGCACTAGTAGTGAATGCTGGGAATGTGAGGACTACAGGGAAGTCTGTAGAAAGCTGGGAATCGTAGTTTATTATGAAATAATATTATGGAAGTTAATAAACCTACTTTAATTCCCCTGGTTTAAATATCTATGCTATATACGTTGGAGATCAAATTGTTTGGGGTAGATTTATAACAAGTTTCCCACGATTGTGGAGGTTCGTTTCAACATCTTTTGTTGTTTGGCAAATCAAGACAATACAATTTTGACTATTCATTATTTTCATTGCATAATGACATTTCACCAAACAATCATTTATCCAATCAACATTTTACACTGTACATCAGCTGTCACATACCAGAGGACCTCAAAACAAAACTATATAAAATAAAATTAGCCCACAGAGTCACCATATTTGAGAGTAAATAATATAAATAACAAATCATAAACAGACATGCATGTTGATAAACCAAAATGTTGTGTCTTTTTATTTAAAAACGTCCTATAGCCATTGATGTAAGATGACCTTAAACAACAGAAGAAATTCTCTAGCCCAGGGGTAACAACTCTTACCCTATGAGGTCCACAACCTGCTGGTTCTGTTCTACCTGATAATTGCACTCACACCTAATCAGTAACTGATTAGAGGGGAACAATGAAAACATGCAGTGGACTGGCTTCAAGGTCCAGAGTTGAGTTTGGGGGCCTAGCCAGTAGTGGAGCTGAAATGCTTGTCATCGATGGTGGAGAAGATGTGACCTTCTCTGATAAGAAACTCCAAGGTCTGGCTGCATGGAGTAAAGGGGAAAAGGAAGCATTAGACCAGATAGTCTCTTTTCACTAAGATTTTTTTTTTAAGTTCTCCCTACTGAACCCCCAAAAAAAAAAAAGAGTATCTGTTACCTGATGGCAGTCATGCTGAGGTACCCCAGCGTAATGTCTAGCTCCTCTAGACTGATGCCCCTGGGCTTGGAGTCTGAGCAACTCCTGATCAGGTTCAACACCTTACAGGAGGAGAAATAAAGCCATGGGTCTTTTGACCAAATCACATTACACATCAGATCTTTTTCAGAACTGATCTGATTGTGAAAAAAATATCAGAATTGGACTGGCTGTGTAAATGTAGCCTTAACCTACATGCCAAACTAGAATGTTCCAAACACACCAAGACAGTCGTGAATAGGGCACGACAAAGCCTATTCCAACTCAGTGTAACGGATGTGAAACGGCTAGCTAGTTAGCGGTGGTGCACGCTAAATAGTGTTTCAATCGGTGACGTCACTTGCTCTGAGACCTTGAAGTAGTGGTTCCCCTTGCTCTGCAAGGGCCATGGCATTTGTGGAGCGATGGGTAAAGATGCTTCGTGGGTGACTGTTGTTAATGTGTGCAGAGGGTCCTGCGCAGCATTTGGTAGATGCCAGGTACAGAGAGAGGCTAGAGAGGCTCAGAGATATAGGATCAGTCATGATGTATTGTGTACAGAGGCTATAAAATAGATTGATAGAACTACAGTGTGGACTGATGGATCTTACATGGACATACCTGTAGTAAGTGGACCTACTGTATGGGCTGGTGCTTCTAATGGTCCTGGCAGTGTGGAGGCCCAATTCAGAAATATTGTGCTCATGAATGTGCGGTGATAATGAATGAATTTGACTTCATAGCTTTTATTGGTAAGGTTATCAATACGACTCGGGTTGAGGAAAGCAGAAATGCCAGGTTGAAGGTTATTGTGGAGACGGCAAGAAATATTGGTGGTAACATATTACTGTTGAAATGGTTATTTTGACATGCTGAACAATCCTAAGGGTGGAGTGTTTCAGCATGATAAAGTTTAATGGGGTTGGGGAGGGTGTGGTAGAAGTTAAGGATTTATTTATTTAGAATTTTATTTTCATGGTAGTACAGAATTGGGCAGATCATGATTGATCGTACAGCCCACCACAGTAGGTGGCAGCATGCACTTAAACAATTGTTTGCGGACCACCATGATATCATAGAAGGCCTAATATATAGTTATTATTACACAGACAAATCCATTGTCACGTTGCTTTCAAAACTGTAAACTGAGACCAGAAACAACCCCTACCCCCTGTCCCAAGACACAAACCCTTTTCACACTACTTAGACAAACCTAGCTAAGCTTAGCGGTGCTGGCTTCGCAGTCGCACTAGTTGCTGGAACTGTGCTGGAAAGGTGATAAAATCATTTAAATGTTGAAAGAGAATGATAAGGTTTCAGAGTGGAATTATTTTAACTGTATAACTGTATAATTTTAACTGTATTAGAATCATACAATTATAATCTGATGTGTGTAGTTTTAGTCTGAATTAGGTTAAACAATGTATCTGTATAGTGGAAAAACACAGACTGTCTGAGCAAGGCGTAGTTTAGGATTTTAACTTGTTTGTGTGTGTGTGCCTAGTAAAATATCGAAGTACAATTAAAACTGTGTTTGGACCGACCTGGCTAGGCCTCAGAGACTTGGGAGAGGACAGGGAGTACTTCTCAAGGTCTCCCTAATTTCGGGGGAATGGAACTGTCGGCTGGGTAGTGATACACAGTGGTGAGAACTATGGAGAAGGATAAAACTCACCTACTGTTTGTGTGTATGTATGTGCGTAGGATACATACCGTTTGTGTGGAAGTATGTGCGCAGCTATAAAATTGATGTTTTTGTATTCTTGACTTTAGAACGTTCTCCGAATAAACTGTACTAGCCTTTTGCATAAGCTCAGTCTTAGACTAATAATTATTAAACCCATGGTCTTACAAACCTCGGGGATTGGCCAAAGCTATTGATTGATTGTTATTATCATTGGGATTGAAAACTCTCGTGACAAAAGGACAATGTGAAAAGAAAATATCTAAACCAACATAGTACGGTTCAGCCCTATAATCCGAGTCAGGCATTAGAAGCTAGGGTCTAGGCGTTATATGTGCTGCAGGACTAGAGAACTGACCTGGCTCTGACTGGCACTCAGCCCGTAGGTTGATGCGTCTCCATCTCCAGGATTACCACCACCACAAAGGTTCCTGTTGTGCTGCATGTGGGCCTGCACTACCTCCAGCATGTGAGAGGTGATCTCATTCAGGTCCTCAAGGCAACAGAGGTTGAAAGCCACCAATGATCTTTGGCCCTGGCAGGAAGTATATGAAGGGGTACAGAAATGTGCCATACTCATGTAGAGAAATACTATACTTAAAGTACTAAATCATATACATTTACCTGAATGATACGCAGGCTTCCAGAGACCTTGACATAAGTCCCTGGGGACACAAAAGTACTGTCCACACCAGGATCCTGTAAGGATTCAGTATATTATCTGCTATAGGAGAAACTAAAAATGCTTTTAAAAAGTTGCCAATGCCCTATTTCTCCCCGACCTAGTTCATTTCAAACATTTCTGGACGAAGACCTATAATTATCCACTTACTGCAGTGTCCACCCAGAGCTTCACGCCTAATGGTGGTCCAGTCATGTCATCCACAGAGTACAAGACATTGTTTACTGAGGGAACCGTTCTCCTGACGATACCCACCACAGATACCTTCATCCAGAAATCAAATACAAGGACAGGTGTAGATGTTGAATCAATGCGGCGCTGCCAGAAGTTTTTTTCTGGTTTGCGGTGAATAAAGTGGATAAACATGATATAGGACCTACTGGGAACGAGCTCTAGGTTTCTCTACCAACAGGGACCCTCACCTGGTGGAACAGAAACACTCACCTGGTTGACCTCAATGTCACCAACTCTGAAGACTTCCCCGACAGCCGTGGCAGACAGCAGTTGGGACACAGTGCACGGCATCATCTGAAGTACTGACCACTGTCACAGCAGGGCAATGAAAGAGTCATATTTTGGTCCACTGAAGCTTGTCCGTTTTATAAATATAAGAATGCTAGTTCAATGCATTCCAAGACAACATTGTCCTTGTTCAGTTATGGGTTACGTTGTGACGACATGGGGGTTAAAATAAACACCTTGGTTGTCTTCTGTCCTGACTGGAAGGTGGTAAATCCACCTGTGGACTGATTGTACCTGTATCCACTTCCCATATATGAGCCCCTGTTGTATACTTTGGAAAAACACATTGAACTGCACAACACATCTACTGAAAGCAGGTACAATGAGTGACTAAAACTTTAAAATGCTAGTTAAATTAATTTGTGTGACATCTTAGTTGCAGGTCCCTTCAAAACTCACCTTGACCCCACTTGTAGTTGGAAGAGGGATTTTAGTTAGATTTGATCATTACAACTATCCCATAAGACTGAAAGGTGCAACACTTGACAGATCACCACATTTCAGCTCACTAGCAAAAAACGTTAGCCAATTATCCAATTAACCAATCAGCGACCAAAGTGTAGCAACCATATAACCTCAGCAATCAACAAAGGACATCTCCCACTCAATCAGCAGCTAAATAAATTGAAAACTTGCAGACAAGTTCATTCTCACTAAAACATTTACTATGATATGAAATCGAATATATATTTTTTAATCCATGTTTTTTTATTTTTTTTATTTAATTAGAACACCATCAATTCAACAATGAATGACATTTTACAGCATTTGTTGATACATTTCACTGAATCTCTTCAAAATATCTTACGACATACAAAGGAAATATTGTTCATAGAAAAGTTTGAGCCCCTCATACACCTGGTTATAATGTACACTGATGACGCTTGGTGTTGATCTTCAACTGATGAGGTTTGTCGTTGCAATGGGTCCTGTTCTGAATAGGGCACTTACAATTTGTGTTCCCAATGGCACCATATATATATATATATATATATATATATATATATATCACATCACTACTTTGGACCAGAGGCCCTGGTCCAAAGTAGTGCATTATATGGGCAATAGGGTGCCATTTTGGATGCAGATTTCACCACAAAGGTGACACATCGCGGAGTCTGGTAGGATTATATTTCAGGCAACAAGCTATTTTTATCTCCTTATCAAGTTCATCAGAAGCAGCAAAGACGTTTTTGAGTAGGTGACCCCAGTTGTGTGTGTACACAATCAATACACACACAAACACATCAATGACCAACCAAAGTTGGGCTAATGAAGACATAATTATCACCACTAGCACACCAACACAGTATCCAACTCTAAAACCACTTCTGTATCAATGACAGAACATATGGGAAGCTGAAGTAACTGTTGAAAAAGGATCAACCATCACAGCAAACATACAACTCAAACAATGTCAAGGCGCTCGTAATAATTCACAGTCACATGTCCATAAACTCCTCCTTCAGCCTCTGTAGTAGCTCATATACACAAGGTGTACAAAACATTAGGAACATCTGCTCTTTCCACGACAGACTGACCAGGTGAAAGCTATGATCTGTTATTGATGTCACTTGTTAAATCCACTTCAATCAGTGTAGATGAAGGGGAGACAGGTTAAAGAAGGATTTAAGACAATTGAGAATATCACAGGAGGTTCGTACCTTAATTGGGGAGGACAGCATCATGGTCATGGCTGGAGTGGAATAGTATCAAATACATCAAACACTTGGGTTCCATGTGTTTGATGCCATTCCGTTCCGTTCGCTCCTTTCCAGATATTATGAGCCGTCCTCCCCTCAGCAGCCTCCACTGGTTTATGTGTGCCACTCAGAGGGTGAACGGGCAAGACAAAATATTTAAGTGCCTTTGAGCGGGGTATGGTTGTATGTGGAGGGCGCACCAGTTTGAGTGTCAAGAACTGCAATGCTGGCTGGGTTTTTCACACCCAAAGGACATCCAGCCAACTTGACACAACTGTGGGAACCATTGGAGACAACAGTGGCCAGCATCCCTGTGGAATGCTTTCAACACATTGTAGAGTCCAAGCCCAGATGAATTGAGGCTGTTCTGAGAGCAAAAGGGGATGCAACTCAATATTAGGAAGGTGTTCCTATTGTTTTGTACACAGTGTATATTCATTAATCAATGAGTACATATCATTAAAAGTCCAAAAATGGATGTATACTGAACAAAAATATAAAACGCAGCATGTAAAGTGTTGGTCCCATGTTTTATGAGCAGAAAAAATATCCCAGAAATATTCCATATGCACAAAAAACTTATTTCTCTCAAATTGTGTGCACATCCGTTAGTGAGCATTTCTCCTTTGACAAAATAATTGATCCACCCAACAGGTGTGGCATATCAAGAAGTTGATTAAACAGCATGGTCATTACACAGATGCACCTTGTGCTGGTGACAATAAAAGGCCACTAAAATGTGGTTTCGTCACAACACAGTGCCACAGTTGTCTCAATTTTGAGGGAGTGTGCAATTGACATGCTGACTGCAGGAATACCACCAGAGCTGTTGCCATAGAACTGAATGTTAATTTTTCTACCATAAGCCGCCTCCAACGTCATTTTAGATAATTTGGCAGTACCTCCAACCGACCTCACAACCGCAGACCACGTGTAACCACGCCAGCCCAGAACCTCCACGTCTGGCTTCTTCACCTGCGGGATCATCTGAGACAGCCCACTAGCTGATGAAACTGAGAAGGATTTCTGTCTGTAATAATGCCCTTTTGTGGGGCAAAAACTCATTCTGATTGGTTCGGCCTGGCTCCCAAGCCTATGGCTGCACCCCTGCTCAGTCATGTGAAATTCATAAACTAGGGCCTAATCAATGTATTTTAATTGACTGGATTTTTTTATTTTTATGAACTGTATCTCAGTAAAATCATTGAAATTGTTAAGTTTATATTTTTGTTAAATATAGCAACTGCTGATTGTGCCTTAGACATGTTTTAAAGGGGAAATCAGTGCTAATATTGAAGGGGGTAAAACAGCAGAGATAAAAACCCAATAGCCAAAACTCAGAACAAAATGTGCCTGGCCACCACAACAATCACACAATGTAGTGCTAGGTGCTGTGGAGATATTAAAATAAGGCATAAAGTATGTTAATATCATGAAAGACAAGAGGATTTTGGCAATGGAAGACATTTAAAAAAGGCAATAATGCAGGTTAATGTTGGCGACAGTCTGCTCGTATTAAATATATTTTCAAACTTATGCCACTGTTTGAATGACACACTAAAACCACATTTTTTTCAGATATTGATAATTTTTTCATTTCCACAACTGTTAGAAGCGCACAAATTATGACCTGCAAGGCAATAGGCCTGGGTCCCCAGAGAGTGCCTTCCTTTACCTCTGCCACCTACACCAAACGTAATAGGCTTAGTAGGAGTCTGTCGGAAGGAAACGTGGGGAAAGGGATTACCGTTAAATCCATCAGGACCCAGGGGAAACAGAGGTGTGTGTCTGTCCTGGGGAAACCCAGGTGAAAACTGACAGTGAGAGGAGATCAGGTTAAAACACAAAATTGTATTTTTTAAATAGATCCTCTGGGCTCAGGGACAACTGTGTGCTGTGCTGCCTCCATCTTCTCTCTGAAGGGGAGAGGCATTGCATGCATAAGTAGACGTTCTGTGTGCTGACAATACACCGGTGTGTGTGTGTAAGAGAGACTTCTTGTTTGCTGTTTGACAATATATCTTCCCAGGCCCCAAGTAAACACTGTTTCTCAAGGTGATAGATAATAGCATGGTAAGTTATGAAAAGGAAAATAACTAAATAAAAGTGCATTTTTTCACCAAGTGATTGCCAGTGAAGTCATACCCCTAACCATTCCGTTCACACAGGTTTAATTTGGAACTCCGCTGGCCTTCAGTTGTGAGAATTCAAGTCTAAATTAAAGCACTATATTTTAATAATACAAGCAGAACATTGGCTCTTCAGTTAAATACATCAATGTTAGTTTGGGGCAACAACACATTCCTTTATGTGTTTTGAATAAGCAGCTTGCTATCTCTGGACTTTAAATTATGGTGACTCAAGTTAATTACATTCCAAACACTCCATTCCTCAAAATTATTTTCATTATGGGGCAATCATGACACATTCCAGGACAATTATGACACTGGCTGATTGAGGTTATGCTAGGTTATGTCTGGGCTGGGGGTTATGCTAGGTTATGTCTGGGCTGGGGGCTTATGCCTGGGCTGGGGGTTATGCCTGGGCTGGGGGTTATGCTAGGTTATGTCTGGGCTGGGGGTTATGCTAGGTTATGTCTGGGCTGGGGGTTATGCTAGGTTATGTCTGGGCTGGGGGTTATGCTAGGTTATGTCTGGGCTGGGGGTTATACTAGGTTATGTCTGGGCTGGGGGTTATGCTAGGTTATGTCTGGGCTGGGGGTTATACTAGGTTATGTCTGGGCTGGGGGTTATGCTAGGTTATGTCTGGGCTGGGGGTTATGCTAGGTTATGTCTGGGCTGGGGGTTATACTAGGTTGTGTCTGGGCTGGCATACCAAGACTTAGCCTGATCCCATAGTTGGCTCAGGGCCAGCTCATAATACTGTCCTGTGTGATATGTCTCTTCAAACAGCTGGTTGTCTACAAATCGCAACCAACAGTATATCTTTGATTTTACCTGAGCAGTGGGAAGTGTGTGTGTGTGTGTGATGGGGAGGAGCAGGGTGTGGTCACAGAATACTGTTAAAACCAGCCGTGCACAGTTTACGATCACTGAGGCGTGTCTAAATTGGAATTTAATTGCATCATATCTACACGGGATGCAGTCTCCCTGTTTCATAAATTGCATCCGAAGTACGATTATTAGCACCGAGACTGGGGTGAAATTTGTAGGCAAACAACTAAAGAGAGTTAGAGTTAAAGTTAACAGGTTAGCCTAAACCACTGGGGTGGCTAGCAACACCTCTCCTTCTGAGAGACAAACAGCTGAATGTGCTTATGGACAGCCTTGCTCTGTTAACATTCAAAACAAACATTTTTACAGCCTGGCTATCAACCCGTTGAGCTAGGTTTACCAGTAGTCCTACATCTAAACCAATATCCAACTGCAAAGCCAAAATCTTTGCAACGTTTGAATTGTTCTCTTAAAACATTTTTTTTTTTTTTTTTTTTTAAACCTCCCATTGTGTGGCCTCGACCACCAGAGCTAACAGTGGTGAATTAGGACTAGATACAAGTGCTTGATGTTGTGACTACTAGTCCCATGGTCCGCTCTCCTCCTATCCACATCAATTATCACGTGTCCCAGTCGAGCTCCCTGCAGGCGATCCTGACCAGTCGGAGCTCCAGTTCAAAGGCGTCAGGTCTCTCCTGAGGGTTGAACGACAGCATCTCCCGGATCAGCTGTTTCATGCCCGCGTTCATGCTCTTCATCCTGGCTGGGATCAGCAGCTCCATCTTGGGGTTCTCCAGGAGCGCCTCCCCGAGGGGCACAATCTCCTCCCCCTGCTGCACGTAGCTTCCCAGGAGCTCCTTCTGGGTCTCCACGTCAACGAACGTGATCCGCTCCACCATGGCCCAGATGATGATACCCAGGGCAAAGATGTCTGCTTTAGCCGTGTAGTGGCCCTCCCACACCTCTGGAGCCATGTAGAAGTCCGTGCCGCACGCTGTGGAGAGGAAACACTTGTTGACGGAGGCTGGTTCCTCAGGGTTGAGGCCCGACGTGGAGCAGACCTTTGACAGCCCGAAGTCTGCCACCTTCAGTGTGGGCTCGGGGGTTCCCGCAAAGGTCCTTCCCTGGGAGATGAGGATGTTGTCAGGCTTCAGATCTCGGTGGATGATCTGGTTTCGGTGCAGGAAGGCCAGGGCACTTCCTAACTGCAGCATGAAGCTGGTGTTGGTCTTGCGGCTGGGTTTACGGGACAGCAAGTAAGCGTTCATATCTCCTCCGTCACAGAAGTCCATGACGAACCACAGATAGTAGGCACAGCACGGGTCGAAGGTTATCTCTCCCTTCAGAGATGTCTCCACCAGCTGGAGATAGAACAGAGACAACAGAAAGGCCATTAGTATTAATAGTACATCATATAGTAATTCAGCAGACAGCCAGACACAATCCAAAACAGACACTGTATATACAGGCATTCAGTATGTGCCCATGCAGGAATTTTGCCCAAACACGTGGGGTTGCCAGCACCATGCTCTAACCAATGACTGTAATGCTCTGTATTCTGGAACACTTGGCTCGCTTCAGAAAATGTCACCAATAAGATGAATGCTGAACTGACTGCTGAACAGATCAAAAAGAAATCGTTCAAAAAGGCTGCTGGGAGCAAGCCGACAGGCTCTCTGTGTCAATTCCCATCACGTTTCAGAGGAAATGCTAACTGGAGGAAAATTACTATGAAAACAGAACAAAATGCTATTTCTAGCAGCGGTACCTACCTGACAGGGAAACAGGGAAATTGATTATGTAATCTAAAACACAGTGGCAGTCCTGATTATTGATAAGCCAAGATGGGAGACGAAAAACACTTCTTTTAAATTCCTTGGGGGGGGGGGGGGGGGGGGATTTAACAAACAAGCAAAACTGCCTTGTCTCGTGCCATTGGCTTTGAATTCACAGCGTGACTGCCAGCCTCCTCTGTGAGCCGTCAAATGGAGGGTGTGTGTGTTGTCGGTTTTTCTGTCTCGCTGGCTCCTTGTGGTTTTTTTGTTTTAAATCTAAACTCGTTGTGACGCCTCTGATCTTAGAAAGACTTCTGCTGTGGGATCTGGGTTAATCAAGCACACGTCTCCTTTTGACAGCTGACCAGATCTTAAAACCGATCCTCTCCCATAGAAAATGTGCTGCAGGTTTTTGACATGCACACACCAGCAGCACAACTATTTGGGATTTGAATTACAGACAAATCAAATGCCTGACAATCTTTATGGTACAAAACAACACATTGACAGTCCCGCCACTTAGGGAAAACCAGTCTGCACACAAAATTGGTCAGTGAGCCAAGCCATCCGTAACCTAATAGATTGAAATAATTCACCATCATTGCCAGTCAGATAATGCAGTCCCTGGCCTCTGATCTATTATAATGATGGTTCCTCCCCCACATGGTAATCCTGTCCCATTATCAAAATGTTCTCCCTCTATAAGCAGCAGTACAACAAGAAAAGAAGACTCGGTCGGAACAAAGGATTCTGGGAAAGCGGCCAAGCCCAACATGCTGCAGTGTTTAACAAGCTCGTAGAGCGGGTCGGACAATGTATGCGAGTGTGACAATGGCCCACGTGCCGCTGAGAGGCTACAATCAGTTGTTGCCAGGCCCTTTAAACCCTCAGTAAGCCAAGAGGGAGGAACATGTTGTTGGTAACAGACTAGACAGGTTGACTGGGGAGAGGAGTCCCTTTAAAACACAGTGCTCAATGAGGACATGAGATACCCCCTTAAAAACCAGTGTTCAAGGCACCACCTGACAACACAGAGCCACAAGGATGACTAGCTAAACAGAACACAGTCTTCTGAGGTAACTAGTCACAGTATGAACACACTGTAGAGGCATGCAACAGGCTGAATGAGAGGCCAAAACACTGGAAGCAACACTAGCTAACGCCTTGAATTACTAGCAAACCCTGGACTACCCATTTCGGTCACCTCTGTGTCCGTCGGTACAGCAGTGTACTCTGCCACTTGTGGCTGGCAACAATATGTAGAACAACCAGAAGGGAAAACAATCCAGCACTCCCTTTATCAAGTAGCGTGACTGTGCTCAATGTCCAATACATCATCCTATAGCCAACATTGGGATCTACGGAGTGTGTGCATCGGTCCTGTCTTGTTCTACATAATTCAATTGTTATGGTATGTTTGTTACATTAAGTTGTGATATGGTAAATGTATTTAGGCTATCCTGGTGTTGTGTTTTCTATCACTTCTATAATTGCCCTTTGGTGAATTGAGTTTAGGAATTCAAAAAGAAGCTTCTCCACTAACATTCTACCCATCAAAATAAACAGATTCCTTCACCTCTGCTCTGACCACATCCTCTTCGGCTGCCAAGTTGCTTCTCAGCATATGCGAGACAGAACCTTGAGGTTGAATGGTAAGTTCCGCCCTGCCAGCACAGATCCATTTGTGAGGTTCTTCTGTGGCTGTGGTCTTTCAACAGATATGCTCAAGATGTGATTCCTCTGGTCTGAATTTGTACTCTTCCGTGTGCTTACAATGCATTTGAACTAGGGCCTAACCTTACTCATAAATATCTGATATGTTAAGTAGGCTACATAAAGTCCGATATTTGGTGGGGGGGGGGGTTCAAAAACTAGGCCCATCCTTAAAACCTACACATAAACCCACTTGTAGGCTTGGGGGTATCCAGATTCTCATACTTACAGTGTGCCATACCGGGATATCCAAGGCTCTTCATCCAGGCGGGGCATTCTCTGCTGTTACCAAGCGAAGCCTGATTTTCGAGCAAGCTAACCACTTAACTAGCAACTCAATTAGCAAACAAAACGCACAACTGCAGAGCATTCTAGCATATTTTAGACAGTTAAGATATCTAGCAGACAAACAGTTGTGAATACCATCCTGCAACTAAATCACCTGACCCGTGCTGAACAACAGTGAGTGACTCACAAGGCTCCAGTCTCTCATCGTTATGTGCTTGTAAACAAACACCACATGACTGGGGACTACTGGTAAGTTTCATAATGGAAAAGTATGTGACAGGTGACTTATTGCACAAGTTGATGCAGGCATTTTCTTAAAAAGTACCAACAAATATTCAAACGTACTTCAACTTCAAAAAAATAGTTTGAGGTATTAAAACATTTATTTTAGCCCGTGGCTATTTCAAAATACTCCAGTATACTAGATAGCGCCCAAGCCTACCCTCCTGGGGCCTATTTGAAGACATCATATATAACCCTCTCCTGTCCGCTAGCAGAGTCCTTTCATATGAACAACCCTGTCACATTGACAAAGGGAAACCTGAACCATAGTAGCCCTCCCATCTCCCCCAGTTGTTTTTGCCTCCTCCACTTTCTATACAAATGCAATGATGCAATACATTGCTTTTACTACAGTTCTAATGTATTACATTTGAATTATTTACTCATCTATTGTTTGTACTCATTGTGAATCCCTGTGCTTCATGTGTAAAAGGTGGTATCTGTACATTTTGTTTTAAGTCTATTATCAATACATTCAGGTATAGCAGGGAGCTGGATCTGTGGTTCATCCTCTGGACAGGTCTATCTGCATTTTACTACAGCTAGCCTGTTATTTATAAATCTTTCTAGCCATCCATCCATATAAAATGTATTACCTCTAGGTACAGTGGGGAGCTGGACCCGTGGCTCATCCTCTGAGCCAGGTCATCTCTCTGCAGGACACACTCCTCCAGGTGGATGACGTTGGGGTGCTGGCTCTGGATACTGCTCAGGGCCCAGAATTCCCTGAGGGCCAGCTCTACATTCTCTGGGCTGTGACAGCGGATCTTCTTCACGGCCATCCGGGCCCCGGTGCGTTTCACCAGCGCCTCGTACACCACGCCGTAGCTGCCACGTCCTACCTCCTGGATCAGCTCATACTTCGGCTGGCTGCTCACCATCCTCTTCCTCACTGTGTGGGGGGGAGGGGGGGGGGGGTTAATGGGGTACCACTGATTGTTGTTGAGAGCTAGGTGGTCAGCAGAACAAACTGAGAATGTAACCTTGATGACCCTCAGTTACTGAATAATATCCCAACAAGGTGAGTTTATCCGTCATACTAAATTAAGAAAAGCATATCTGTGAGTTGACATGACAGCCCCCTGCTCCTGACCACATCAAAACCCAGCTATAGGCCTAGTCTAGATGTAGTCTGATAAGTTTTATCTCAGGAAAATGAACTAGCCAAGTGACACACTGTCAGATGGATGACAAAAATGTTGTTTAACAGTGTTTAAGTTTTAGCAAGTAAAATTAGGACAGTTGGCTTTCTACCCGCAAGATAGCACTTGATCATGACTCCCAGTCCATTAAATTACACATAAGAGTCATTGAAGGAAGGCGTATTCTGTACTGGGGAGTTTTGTTAAGAGAGCTAACACTCGGAAGCATAAAGACGTTATCTTCCATATCAGCAAGAAATCATACTTATTACAACAGTTCTCATTGATACCCGGCCACAGAGGGTTAGGGTGCCCACCCGGCCACAGAGGGTTAGGGTGCCCACCCGGCCACAGAGGGTTAGGGTGCCCACCCGGCCACAGAGGGTTAGGGTGCCCACCCGGCCACAGAGGGTTAGGTGCCCAGGAGGGTGGGTGCCCACCCGGCCACAGAGGGTTAGGTGCCCACCCGGCCACAGAGGGGGTGCCCACCCGGCCACAGAGGGTTAGGGCCCACCCGGCCACAGAGGGTTAGGGTGCCCACCCGGCCACAGAGGGTTAGGGTGCCCACCCGGCCACAGAGGGTTAGGGTGCCCACCCGGCCACAGAGGGTTAGGGTGCCCACCCGGCCACAGAGGGTTAGGGTGCCCACCCGGCCACAGAGGGTTAGGGTGCCCACCCGGCCACAGAGGGTTAGGGTGCCCACCCGGCCACAGAGGGTTAGGGTGCCCACCCGGCCACAGAGGGTGCCCACCCGGCCACAGAGGGTTAGGGTGCCCACCCGGCCACAGAGGGTCCCACCCGGCCACAGAGGGTTAGGGTGCCCACCCGGCCACAGAGGGTTAGGGTGCCCACCCGGCCACAGAGGGTTAGGGTGCCCACCCGGCCACAGAGGGTTAGGGTGCCCACCCGGCCACATCACCATAGAGCACATGTTTACGGGTGACAATTAGCTATCTAGCATGCCCCGAACACCTGTGTCTACCAAAAGGCAGCCACGAGAAACGTTTGATCACTGAAAAATACTGTTGATGATAAACCCAGTTAAAACAGTGTACAGTAAGTGTATATTTTGTATTTGTGAAATTATTTGATGTGATACTAAAAGTAATGTTTTATGTTTCTATACTGAACAAAAATACAAATGCAACAATTTCACCTGTGTCTACCAAAAGGCAGCCACGAGAAACGTTTGATCACTGAAAAATACTGTTGATGATAAACCCAGTTAAAACAGTGTACAGTAAGTGTATATTTTGCATTTGTGAAATTATTTGATGTGATACTAAAAGTAACAAGCTTTATGTTTCTATACTGAACAAAAATACAAATGCAACAATTTCAAAGATTTTACTGAGTCATAATTCACAATTCATAAGGAAATATTTTCATTAGGCCATAATCTATAGATTCTGCATCACTGGACAGGGATGCAACCATGGGGAGCCAAGCTCAGCCAATCAGAATGAGTGTTTCCCTCACAAAAGGCTTCATTACAGACAGTAATACTCCTCTAAAACAACCTTAAGAGGCAGCTCATGGTAGAGAAATTAACATTACATTCTCTGGCAGACATTCTTGCAGTCAGCATGCCAATTGCACACTCCCTAAACTTGAGACATCTGTGACATTGTGTTGTTGTGCACCAAATTTGAGCTTAAGCTTTTTGTTTATATTGTACATTTCTGGGATATTTTATTTCAACTCATGAAACATCTGACCAACACTTTACATGTTGCGTTTATATTTTTGTTCAGTGTTGAACCGTATCGCAATTTAGGAATCAATTCACGTTTAGATTGAGTTTTTGGCTGCCTGAGCCAGTCTACCTCTGACGATATCACATAAAGTCCTTGGACCTTAACGAGTAATGGTAGGCTCCAAAAGATTACATATTGGACTACCCGCAAGAGAGCAAATGTTAACACCTCAGAGGCCAAAGCATGCGACATGTAAACAAATTAACATTTCCCCCTCACAGATTTTATTTGCGCACTAACGCATTGCTGACAGCTACAGCATTTGAGGGGAAAGTTGAAGTTAGCTATGCCATTTCCTGACATGTCAGCCTACTGCCCAAATATGCAAGAATGAATAAACATTATCAAATAGTAAGTTCAGTGTAATTAGCTAAACTCTAGGAGAATTAGCTTGCTAGCTAAACACGGAAGCGAAACTGTTTTTAGTTAACGTTAGCTAGCTAGCAAGCAAAGGAAGAAACTGCTGGCTAAAAATACATGAATAGTTTGTTAGAATCATAACTACCGTTAGCTAGCTATATACATGTAAATGATATATTACTATGTTGCCACAGGGGAATGTAGACAAGTTAACTAGCTAGTTCAGTACCTTATGTCAGGGTTTCCCCAAACTCGGTCCTGGGTCCCCCGCCCGCTAGCTGCAGGTTTTTGCTCTGGCGTTACATTAAATAAATCAAAGCCTGGTGATTTTTTGTTGTTAACTAGGCAAGTCAGTTAAGAAAACAAATGATTATTTACAATGACGGCCTGATGAGTTTGTTATTTTGAATCAGATTGGGCAAAAAACCTAAACGTGAACCCGGGGGATGACCCGGTCTTACGTAAAGTAAACTACCTAACTAGTTAGCTCGACACCTTTATTGTCCTTCTGCGCCAGCTTGTTCTGGCTCCGCACAATTCGGCTAGCTAACGTAACGCAGTCCCACACCTGCGCACACGACCAAGCACCATGTCGCACGGGCAGACAAAAGAGCTGGCTTCTTCTGAAGACGAGGAAAGGAAACAAAGTAGCTAACTATAACTCTAGCAAGCTACACATTTACCTGTTTTCGTCTTCCCTCAACGATTCATTTGTTGTTGACTTTCTCTGGCAGACAAGACAAGGTCCGTGATGAGAGATCGCAAACCTGCAGCTCAAGTACCCCGTCAACAGCGCGCGCCCGCTTGCTCGCTCCCAAAACAACACAGCCAGGGTGCTCTACAGCAGCAGCCGTGGGAAATACTGCCCCCTTCCTTTCACTTTTTTGTTGAGCCTTTTGTGCAAGCTTCCAGCTAGCTGAAAGGGGAAATAAGTGTCCCCCCGTTCATTGCATAGCTTTAAATTAGTGGAGGCTGCTGAGGGGAGGACGGCTTATAATAATGACTGGAACAGAGCGCATGGAATGGATTAAAAAAATGAAACCATGTGTTTGATGTATTTGATACCATTCCACTGATTCCGCTCCAACCGTTACCACGAGCCCGTCTTCCCCAATTAAGGTGCCACCAACTTCCTGTGTCAGACCATGCCCATGGATTCTTGCCCTTGCAACTCCCTCCCATATTCTACCGAAAAGCTTAATTACACCAGTAAAACGAGGATTAGGGTTAGGGGAGGGTTTGGCCTGGGGTAGGCCTTCATTGTAAAATAATAATTTGTTCTTAACTGACTTGCCTAGTTTAAAAAATGTTTAAGTAAAATCATTTGAATATTTATTCAAACATTTTGAATACAAATCTATGGCAGGAACTTAATTTTTAAGGTATCGTGACATTTAATGTTTGTAAAATGTTATTGTTTTTCCCGGAAACCCCGCTGAATGCCACATTTAGTCTGCGCCAAAGTGATGCCATGCAGGATGTAAGATTATATTTGACACAACACAGGCGACTAAGTCAATGACCTTGAATGAAATGACACACTGAAAGAGACCTTTATCTCAACCATAATTTTATACAGTAGGCAGTATCAATAAGAACTAGATTATGAATTATATCTTAATCAAAACGGTTTGCAGAAAATGTAACTCCCCTATCACAGTACCTGTCTGGAACATGCTCTTAAAATGGATAGCACCATGATGTACTGGAAGAGACGAGCACAATGTTGCAACAAAGTATTCATAAATCGGTTATTATAAACATTGTCTCTTGAAAAGTTGTTTTGTTACTTGGTAAAACAACTTTAAAGTCTCTAGGCACTAGACTACCAACCCATTAATCAATTATAGGCCCAACATTGCATCACATGTTCAGTGTGTCAGAAACTGCAGCCTAAGTTAAAGAATAACAAAAAGATGATGTGACATAGGGCTAAAAAGAGACCCACCACTGTGTATCATATTGATATATTTTTATTAACAGGCTAGTCAACACTACTATGTCTGGTTCGCAACTCAGTTTGTAATACAGCTTGATACATGATTTGTCAAAGTGAGCTATAGGCCTACTATACCACATACTGTGGTTGGTGATAACAGTCAACATAGCTACATTCTTTGGTCTAATAAACAGCAGAGCAGAGAAATCAAGTAACACACAATATGAGGCCTATTGTTTGTTTTGTGCATCATACAGTGCTTTCAGGAAGTATTCATACCCATTGTCTTATTCACATTTTGAGTTAAAGCCTGAATTCAAAATTGCTTAAATATTTTTTTTTAATCTCACCCATGTACACACAATACCCCATAATGACAAAGTGAAAACATGGTTTTAGAATTTCTTTGCACATTTATCAATTACAGCTGTTGAATCTTTCTGGTTAAGTCTCTTAAGAGCTTTGCACTCCTGGATTGTACAATATTTGCAAATTATAATTTGGAAAATTCTTCAAGCTCTGACATTGGTTGTTTTCATTGCTAGACAGCCATTTTCGGGTCTTGCTATAGAATTTCAAGCCGAGTCCAAACTGTAACTAAGCCACTCAGGAACATTCAATATTGTCTTGGTAAGCAATTCCAGTGTATATTTGGCCTTGTATTTTAGATTATTATCCTGCTGAAAGATACATTTTTCTCCCAGTGTCTGTTGGAAAGCAGACTGAACCAGGTATTCCTCTAGGATTATGCCTGTGCTTAGCTCTATTCCGTTTCTTTTTATCCCCCAAAAACTCCCTAGTCATTGCAGATGACAAGCATACCCATAACATGATGTAGCCACCACCATACTTAAAAATATTAAGAGTGGGACACAGTGGTGTGTTGGATTGCCCCAAAACAAAATGCTTTGTATTCAGGACTAAAAGTTGATTTCTTTGCCACATTCTTTGCAGTTTTACTTTAGTGCCTTAATGCAAACAGGATGCATGTTTTGGAATATTTTTATTCTGTAGAGGCTTCCTTCTTTTCACTCTGTCATTTAGGTTAGTATTGGGGAGTAACCACAATGTTGTTGATCCATCCTCAGTTTTCTCCTATCATAGCCATTAAACCTTGTAACTGTTTTAAAGTCACCATTGGCCTCATGGTGAAATTCCTGAGCGGTTTCCTTCCTCTCCGGAAACTTAGTTAGGAAGGACGCCTGTATCTTTGTAGTGACTGAGTGTATTGATACACCATCCAAAGTGTAATTAATAGCTTCAGCATGCTCAAAGGGATATCCAATGTCTGTTTTTTAAAAACCAATCTACCAATAGCAGCCATTCTTAGAGAGACATTAGAAAACCTTCCTGGTCATTGTGTCTGAATCTGTGTTTGAAATTCACTGCGCAATAATTGTATGTGTTGGGTACAGAGATGAGGTAGTCATTCAAAAATTATGTTAAACACTATTATTGCACACAGAGTGAGTCCTTGCAACTTGTTATGTGACTTGTTAAGCACATTTTTACTCCTGAACTTATTTATGCTTTCCATAAGAAAGGGTTTGAATACTTATTGACTCAATACATTTCAGCTTTTGATTTCCAATTAAATTGTAAACATTTCTAAAAACATAATTCCACTTTGACATTATGGGGTATTTTGTGTAGGCCAGTAATGCAACATCTAAATTGAATCCGCTGTAAATTCAGGCTGTAATACAAAACGCTGAAACAGTGAACGGATGTGAATACTTTCTGAAGGCACTGTGTATTACCTCTATGCATTGAACACTGACATATAGGCCTAATTGAGATAGTGACAAGAAAGAATAGATGAGGGAAAAGAGGTGGATATTCATTTTGTGAGGAATGATTCAGAATATTTTTTTAACCATACTTTCAACTCATATAAGAAATAAACATATGCAAAAGCATAACTTACACAAACTCATTACAATGTATCAAAAGATCAGTGGCAGATTTTTCACAAAATTTAACAAATGTGTTTCTGACAGTAAATATGGGTTTTTCCCACAGCCTATGCTGTATATGTTTATATTTGATGCTTTGGTATTTAAGTAGGCCTAGTGTCACACGTCTGCAGAAACACAACAGAGATGTCAGAGGTTTATTGAGGCTGCTTGAAGTTGTTAGGGTGTTTGCCTGTCCTGGTAAGTATAGATAAGGTGATTTGTTCAAGAGGCACTGTTGTCACCTACATGCAGAGTAATATACCCCTCTTGCTTTGAGTTCAGTATTATCATGTTATACATACACAAAATAATATCAATGCAGAGAATAATTCAAAAATGTCTGTGATGTATTGGTGCAGACAATGCTTAATCACAAAAAATAAAAGCAATAAACAATCATTCAACAGCATTTCCGTGGGAGGTAGAACACATCACATTGCAAACTGAAACAAATAAATCATTCACATAAAAGGAAAAATTCAAAAAAATCTCACAAAATTCATGGACAATTTCATCTTGATTTTTAAAAACTCTGTCATTGTCCATTTTCAAAAACATCCTGAGGTAGACTTGTATAGATTCTTGACAAGGCATTTCTGTCTTGTTTTCATATAGTAAGAACATTGTAATATAAAAAACACGACCCACTCTAAATAAAATAAAAAGATTAAACCCATTGTCTGGACTTTACAGCCTAAATAAATTAAGGGATAAAATACTAGGCTCAAACCCATATGACTGTGTGACATCAAATGGCAAATGTCATTACCCATCAACACAAGCTCTTAAAAGGTCATAGACAAGGTCATTAATTTTCTTGAACCCCCACACCGGCCTATTTATTCCCTCAAGGCGCCCATTATTAACCGGATAATGATCATTTTGCCCAAAAAACCCAAGTTAGACAGGCCCACTGGGCTAAAAATGGACCGGCCAGTCCAACCCTGGTCATCAAAATGCTTTGTCTACAAAGGGGCCCATTCTGTAGTTCCTACATGGAGAGGCAAGTCTTACTCTATTCTAACTACTGACTGACTACCATGCAAAGTAAACACGGGACTAAACAACATTATATTAATATTGTGACGAAGCTGTATATTTACAATAACCACTGAAAGTGGGGAGGTAGATGGTTTGGTGCTTCAGACTGGTCTTATGCCACCTCCAGAGAGAGACCGGAAAAGTAACTCAGGGTGTCTAAGGAAATATCATTATTCTCTAATACCTACGCTGTCTTACAACTTGATCACCAATTCAATCAGAAAAAGAGAGCAAAACTAGGATATAACATTAAATATAGCTAGCTGTACTACTGTAACGTCATAGCAACGTGTAAATAGTGCATTGCCCTTTTGGCTCTTTTGGCAATCAATGTTCTGCATGGGTTTTCCGGCAACCCAGCCTATAGGCTATAGGTACACACATAATACACTTTACCCCTCCTTCCAAAGTAGCTCCTCTTTAAATGGGTTTCCCTGAGTTCAACATGAGGATTTCAGAGAAACTAAACCCTAGCTACAATCATAAGGATGAATGAGTTATTAAGTATCTTTAAGAAATGCCCATACTCATACTCCATACATGATTAGTGCAGAGTATTGTTGCAATGGTTTACGCACCACATATTACGAAGTCAACTGAAAACGAAGCCCCTAAATATGACCATGAAGCTCTAAAGAGCCCACAACCAAAGCCAGTTTCAGTTTAAACAGAAATGAGCTAGAAATTGTAATACTGGATCAATTAGAGGCTTAGAGAATTAAGACAATGAATAAATAATAAATATAAAAAGATAACAATATCTATATCCATTTAAGTAGTGTAAAGTATTCCAGTCACCTCTGTAAAAGAGGAATGAAGACTACACTTAGAACCATCTTATTCAACACTTGAGTCCCTTTATCATTTCACTCAATCATGAAAATATGTCATTGAAGAAAAAACACTCAGCTCCATCCAAGAAAGCACATTTTTTTCTAAATAGTTTCCAAGTACAATGAGACAATGATAAACAGGTAATGTATTGGGTAGGGTATGAGAACACCCCTAATATGTAGAATATGTTAGAAAGCCAAGTCTACATCCAAAGTAAAAGCTATGGGACAGACAGAAAGACACAGTCTGTCATACAATCAACGCTGGTCTAGCAATTAGCCTTGAGTCAAAGCTTTGTGAAATGCATGGGAGGAGGCAACATCCAACCACCCATGAGACAAATGGCCAGGCTATGGCACTTATGACAAGCTGTATTGTACACAGTCCTATCGGCAACCATGGTGTACCAACATTCATACAGCAGAAAGGGTTAAAACATTCAGTTGGCCGAAGAAATGCACAATGACTTATAATACCCAATGAAGATTTCAATAAGCAGAAAGACACACTCCTTTTTGACCAAGAAACAATCTACTTCTGTATATTCACTTGGATGATTGTATTTTCTTTACCTTTTTCTAACAAAAGCTTTTGGGGAAAACACTCACGATCATCTCCAGTAAAATCCACGTAGGCTAGCTCTGATTTAGCTGCAGCAGGGGAAATAAAATAATCAGTGCACATTGGTACAGTGGTAAAAACTGACAATACAAGGCTTATTGCAGTTTGTAAACACAGTGAGTTTTGATTGTTTCAGTGTGAAGCTAAGACACTTCTTTATCTAATGCAGAACGAATACCTTCATAGACAAAAAAAAGGAATTACTACAAGTATTTGAGTTGCAAAGAAGGTGGATAGATGTGTCTCTCTGTGCATTAAAACACAGAGCTAACTCTCAATCTCAACTATCGCATCAATAAAAGTACAATTTTCTTGCTGTTCGTTCGATAAATAAAGACAGCCTGATGTAGTTCCAACAGCAGCATTACAATGAAACCTTGTGATTGGCTGAATCCTTGAATGGATCAATCAGAGCTCTCCCTGGGGAGTAAGGGGGCGTGGCTCTGCTCCTCTTTCTCATCCCTCAATGATGATGCTATTCCCTGAGAGCCAGGGGAGGACTGCTGTGCTTTGATTGGACAGTTGGCCACCATGTGGCTGATGCTCTGGCAGCAATGGCACTTCTTGGGCTGAGGAGGTAGCTGGCATTCTTTGGCATGGTGGTCAGGTCCTCCACAGTTGTAGCATCTAGAACACAATGGGAGAAGGGGACTCACACTAATACAATGATTTCAGACAGTTAACACCTTCTTCCACCAGAGTGCAGTGTTCTCCCACATATAGTTTCAGATTCTTGAATTTCCTCAGATCTCATCTATGATAAGATTAAGTAAATCTTGAGAAAGTATCAGCATTATTAGTATGACTGCCTCTTATGTATGCACAGTTTATTTACTGCATACTTGTGTATGATCATTTTAGGAGGTGTATAGTGCATTAAAACCAATGCCTCAACACATACATTTCACACAATCTCAAATCAGTAGATGTGAGTACAGTAACAATGGGGAATTTTGTGATTGCATTAACTCCAACGCAGATGGAGCATCAGAGCCTCCCCAAGCTTACTACCACTTCCCTCCTTCTGTCCTCTGCCCTTTGCATCCCAACCCCCTACCATACACATACACACACCCTCTCCTCTTCTAGGATGCCGTTGATTATTGATCAGTGTGGGCACCAGGGTGGGAGAGGAGAGGGGGCTCTTTGTTTCAATACTGCACCCTGACCTCTAACCCCTGACCTTTTCTCTCTGGATCTGCCTTTCCCCCACCTAATTTACACAACACACCCCACTGTTGCCATGGCTGCCATGACCTATGACCTTTCTCAGGGTACCTACATCTGGTATCAATTAAATGGATCCTTTTCCCTTTTCTGCATTCCCTATTCCCACTTTCATGTTTGGGAGTCAGTGAGTTTAAATGGATAGGATCCGTTTCCCTTTTCTGCATCCCCTATTCCCACTTTCATGTTTGGGAGTCAGCGAGTTTAAATGGATAGGATCCTTTTCCCTTTTTACTTCTGCATTCCACTGTTATGTTTGTGAGTCGGCGAAAGAGACAGAGACCGTGTTAAATAAACTCACATCTATGTGGTGTTTGAGGTCATAAGACTCAATAGGCTAATAAAAAGCATAGCTGGAGCACACCCAGAGAAAAGTAATTTGTGTGGAGGTGGTGACTAACAGTGAATGAACTGCAAGCTATACAAATAAATAAAGAGTCGCACTGTCTATATATATATATATATATAGATGGACAAAAAATTGCTTTTCTTTCAAAAACAAGGACACAACTTTATAATATATATATATATATATATATATATATATATATATATATATATAAGTTTTGGGTCACTTAGAAATGTCCTTGTTTTTTAAAGAAAAGCCATTTTTTTGTCAATTACAATAACATAAAATTGATCAGAAATACAGTGTAGACATTGTTAATGTTGTAAATGACTATTGTAGCTGGAAACAGCTGATTTATTATGAAATATCTACATAGGCGTACAGAGGCTCATTAACAGCAACCATCACTCCTATTTTCCAATGGCACGTAGTGTTAGCTAATCCAAGTTTATCATTTTAAAAGGCTAATTGATCATTAGAAAACCTTTTTGCAATTATGTTAGCACAGTTGAAACTGTTGTTCTGATTAAAGAAGCAATAAAACTGACCTTCTTTAGACTAGTTGAGTATCTGGAGCATCAGCATTTGTGGGTTCGATTACAGGCTTAAAATGGCTAGAAATAAATAACTTTCTTCTAACATTCATCAGTCTATTCTTGTTCTGAGAAATGAAGGCTATTCCATGCGAGAAATTGCCAAGAAACTCAAGATCTGATTCAACGCTGTGCACTACTCCCTTCACAGAACAGCGCAAACTGTCTCTAACCAGAATAGAAAGAGGAGTGGGAGGCCCCGGTGCACAACTGAGCAAGAGGACAAGTACATTAGAGTGTCTAGTTTGACAAACAGACGCCTCACAAGTCCTCAACTGGCAGCTTTAATAAATAGTACCTGCAAAACACCAGTCTCAGCGTCAACGGTGAAGAAGTGACTCTGGGATGCTGGCCTTCTAGGCAGAGTTCCTCTATCCAGTGTCTGTGTTCTTTTGCCCATCTTAATCTTTTATTTTTATTGGCCAGTCTGAGATATTGCTTTTTCTTGGCAAATCTGCACAAGAATAGACTGACGAGTTTCAGAAGAAAGTTATTTGTTTCTAGCCATTTTGAGTCTCTAATCGAACCCACAAATGCTGATGCTCCAGATACTCAACTAGACTAAAGAAGACCAGTTGTATTGCTTCTTTATGTTTGAGCTCCTTAATGATTTAACGGTTAACCCATAAGAGTCTAAGCCCTGTCTAAGCCAAGGAATGGGGGGGGTTCTACTAAGCTATATGGAAATGTTTTAAAGAAAGTCATACCAAGGATCCTTTTGCTAGTTGATATTGAATTTTAAGACCCCTTTGATGAAAACATATTTTTGTCCTGCTATTAGCCCATACACTCATTGAATAACAGATTTCCTACATGGAGCAACAGACAGTCCCACAAAAAAATCGAAAGGAAGTTTGTTTTGAAGTGTCTGTCCTATATATGATAGATGAAAGATCAGGAACCATTTTTATACATGTATTTAACCCCATATTTTTGGCACTTAAACAGTCTCAATATATACTTCCATTCATTTTTTCAACTGGTACCTGGGGACCTTCAGACCAGTCGTGTGAAGCCTGTGAGCAAGAGCAAAACAACCGACATGTATGTGTTCATGTTCGAGTCTCACCTTTCCACAGAGGGGTCATATTAGTGTGTAGCCCAAACTGTTCAGAAGCTAAAGACAGAAGCTAAAGACGCCATCATGTTCATGAGAGTCTCATCTTTCCATAGAGGTGTCATAATAGTTTGTAGGCCAAACCGTTCGGACGCTACAGACGATTTTGTGAGAAGAACGGTTTTCGGGATGTCTCATGGTCTGACAAACACCACTCTAGCTCTGTCACCTTTCCCCGCCTTTCCCCCGTGACATAGGCGGAAGTGGTGGATTGAGATGCATCCAATGAAAAAAAAACAGATATCTCTAGTTTAAACTAATGGATTTCTATAGGGATTTATTTATTATGCTAATTCAATTTTCACGGGGACCCGGACATCGACTTTAGGAGCTTTTAATAAGCCTACATGTCCCAATTTATTTTTACTACAATTTGCATTTGTCCTTGACACTTAACCACAACCACAATCATGTGGTAGGCTAAAGGTAGGCTAAAGCCAACGATGTAAAGGAACAATACAAATGTAGGGAAGGGAACGAACACTAAATTGGTAATTAAGTATAGGCCAGAGGAGGCTGGTAGGAGGAGCTATAGGAGGACGGGCTCATTGTAATGGCTGGAATGGAATGAATGGAATGGTATCAAACACATCAAACAAACGGAAATGACATGTTTGACTCAGTTCCATTGATTCCATTCCAGCCATTACAATGAGCCCGTCCTCCTATAGCTCCTCCCACCAGCCTCTACTGATATAAGCTATACATGGTTATTACTTACCATCCCTACTGATAGTGACTAATAATAACTTAGGCTTTAGCCTACTAATTGAAGGAAACTGGAAATGTCGGGGCATACTGTATGATTAAACCGTTCTAGAGAGGACAAAGGTTACATTTTGCGTGACTCTTTGCCTTTTTATTGAATCCCTGCAGGCTAAATGACAGTTTATGGAGAACGCTGTTATTTATATTGCAAAAAATATGGATGCTCTTTCTACTTGGAACAGGCAGGTACGCTTGACCTTACTCATGGTTTCCTCACATGTAAAGGTGGTGGAATTATTTGTCAGAATCTGTAGACACACCTCCGCCACATTTATTTTATCTCCACCCCAAACGCGTACCTCGCTGGCGTTGATGTTTCCCCCATGCTTAAATTTAAGGTCAGAATATGCGTAGAGAGAGAAATGCATAAAAAGGGAATAAAGTTGTGTTTATGCTGGCGTAACTAGGTCCTGAATTTCCACCAAAGAGGATAAATAAATCTGTTTGATGTCAGACCATTGTGGCTAAAACGGTAAACTTGGCAACTTTCATGATGATGACACCAGATATTTTCAACACCCTCAAATTATTTGTTAACAACCATGCCACAGATAAACTTGTTGTTAATATTGCAGCGATGTTCATAGTTAATACTATAAGCAGAGTGTTACAGTGTTTCCATATCATGGAATTATTTTGAGTAAGTGGGGATGTTCAGTGATGCATGGTTCGGCTATGTGCCATTTAAAGATATTGATTGAACTGTCTCACCTGTCCCCCTTGGAGCGTCGTTTCTGTTGCCCCTTAGGTGTCTTCTCACAGCCCACACACTGTGCTCCCCCTGGCCCCGTCACCGTGACAGACTCTAGGCCTTTAGACGACTTCTTGAAGGTAAACTCCACCGCCTCGCCCTCCTTCAGGCTACGGAAGCCCTCCATGTGCAGCTTGCTCTGTGTAGGGGAGAGGGAGCATGAGTGTGGTCCGCGGAATAGTTTAGAACAGCATGAGAACTGTTCTAGGTGAGGGTAGAGCGGAAGCGTTACCCTGTGAGGGAATGGGGAATGAGTAGTCAGAGTTGGAGAAAGGTTATTTGGCCAGGGAACTGTTGAGAAGATATTAAAATGGTTCTAAGCCTGTGAAGAACTGTGGAAAACAGTTCTAATGCCAGATATGATGCCCTTCCTGTGTCTACAAGGGTGCATTTGTTCCCCAGCCCAATTCCCAGCCTGGTCAGGAAGCAGAGACAAAAAGAGTTTAAATTAATTTGACTCTGCCATTGTTTGTGCATATAGCTGGTCCCCTTCACATGTTGTCTTCTGGTGTGCTTACAGCTAAGAGCTGTTCCTTAATTGGGATCCTACATGCATACATTAACGTTCTGCATAGGTTTTAATACATCAATGGAAACATCCAGGCACTCTCGCGCTTTCTCAGGGGCCAACCCCCTCAGCCAATCCAGATTCCAGTCCCATTGACAGCCCTATTAAAACAACAATAACTGCTTGCTCACTACACCCTTCCCACTTCAGAATGTGCGTGTGTGTTTGTGTGTGGGTGTCTGCGTGGACAACGTTACCCCCTCCCCCAAGCTAGTCACAGCATTCCAAGCTCCAAGCTCCCCCTCCCCTTCCTCTCCACCACCACACAGAACAGCCAATAGACTCTCCAAAATAACTTTATCTGGTCAAGTCCCAGACTGACCACTGCTAAGGATGTTGGGAAAAGAATGGAGGAGGGGAAAGGTGTGCATTCTTGGGATAGCTGCCCAAAAGGCACATAAATAATGGTTTAAAGAATGTATGTGTCCACCTTGAGAAAGAAATTTCCTTGCCATTGTCACCCTTAGTCCAGGGCCTCTGGAAAAAGAAGCTTGGATTTCGTGGCCACCTAGTTCTATCGTCCTCATGTGCTTTGTCTCATGTGCAGCTGCCTGAACAGCGGTAGGTATGACACTAATTTAATTTCATACCATTGAGCTCAAGGTGAAGAATCATGCCTTGTTCAAGACCTTCCAGAGACACAGAAAGTAACCCTGATCTGTTTCCCTAATCTGGTTCGTATTATTCTTTACGTACATGTTTTTCAGCGGCAGGGACGGGGAGACTAGTCAGGTTTGAGGCAAAGATGAACGAAGAAAAGTAGGTTCACCTTCCAACAGGACAACAACCCTAAGCAGACAGCCAAGAAAACGCAGGAGTGGCTTCGCGACAAGTCTCTGAATGTCTTTGAGTGGCCCAGCCAGAGCCCGGACTTGAACCCGATCGAACATCTCTGGAGAGACCTGAAAATAGCTGTGTAGCGTTGCTCCCCATCTGCAGAGAAGAATGGGAGAAACTTCCCAAATACAGGTGTGCCAAGCTTGTAGCATCATAGCCAAAAAGACTCAAGGCTGTAATCTCTGCCAAAGGTGCTTCAACAAAGTACTGAGGAAAGGGTCCGAATACTTATGTAAATGTAATATTTCCGTTTTTTTTTAAATAAATTACAAAAACATTTCTGAAACCTGTTTTTGCTTTGTCATTATTGGGTATTGTGTGTAGATTGATGAGGGAAAAATACAATTTCATCCATTTTAGAATGGCTGTAATCTAAACAAAATTGAAAAAAAGTCAAGGAGCCTGAATACTTTCCGAAGGCACTGTATATCCGAGACACTCTATTTAGTATGATATGTTAAATTTCATCTGGTATATATTAATTTGTGGATGTCCATCAGCCATTTTGTATGACATGTTCCGAATTACAATTCGTATGATATGTTACGAATTTGCAAACATGTACAATATATTATGATTTTCCAAAAGTACAATATTTTAAGAATTAGCTAAATGTATGATATGCTAAGAAGTCCAATTTGTTGTGGCTAACATTAGCTAGCTGGCTAACGTTAGCTGGATTAGAGGATAAGGTTAGGAGTTAGGTTAAAGGGTTAAGGATTAGGGGAAGAATGAACTAAAAGAGTTAAGGTTAGGGTTAGGGTTAGGGGAAGGGTTAGCTAACAGGCAAGTAGTTGCAAAGTAGCTAAAAAGTAGTAAGTAGTTGAAAAGTTGCTAATTAGCTAAAATACTAAAGTTGTCCGTGATGAAATTTCAAACACGCAACCTTTGGGTTGCTATACGTTGGGGTGTATAACCTTAAACCATAACCTAGCTAACGTTAGCCAGCTTGCAAATGTTAGCGTTAGCCACAAAAAGTTGGAATTCATGGACGTATCATACATTTTAAAAATTCGTAAGGTATTGTATGTTTTCATACATTCATAACAATACGAATTGTATGCTGGACATCCACAAATGAATACATGACATATCATACTAAATGGATTTTCTCGGATTTACATAAAGAATCATGCGTAATGCTCTGTTTTTGCCTTAATTAACCTTCTGCCGTCTGTAACCATACCAAAAGTAACATATTATCCTAATTTGAGTGTCCCGAATTTACATTTACTATATGACGTCTATTCTATGATACTGGGCTGGTTTACCAGATTATACTATGCTCATAGATTTTTTTAAAGCCAATCTTAAAATGTTGTGGAGCAGAATTTTATGATGATGGTGAGAGGGCTGTGATGTGGAGGGTCAGTTTATGGCCCTTGCATAGCATCAGTCTTAACCCAGACTGTGAGGTCTCTTCTTGGGGGTTTGAAGTGATAATGGTGGGAAAGGAATCCAAGTCATGATGGCCTGACAACCTTCAGCATTCCTTCCCCTTCAGGAGGTGAACGGGCCGGAACTATCCCCTGACCCCGCTGACCTCTCCTCCTTCAATCACCCCCACCCCAACTCTCCCTCCCTTGACTGCTTTCTTGTGAATGAACACAGCTCTCAAGCTCTCTCTTTCTCTCTCCGTTTCTCATTCTCTCTCACACACAAATACACAATATTATCCACACACACACTCATACCCCCCCCCGCCACACACACACACTCACACAACCTCCCCACCACCCACTCTTCATTCACAGATAGTACAAGATCACAGCCAGCAGGATTTCCTCTCTGTTACGTTGACAATAGCAGCCATTGTCCAGCAGTCCCTACAGGCCTGTATGAGGGCAGAGGTGGATTAGGGGACTGGTAATGTGGGTGTTTGATAACCTTTTTATGGGTGAATCACTCATTTTTCTTCCTTTGATTAAGCAGTTTACCGGAACATGGAGCAGAGAAATTTGAGGAGAGGACTTTGGTCTTTAGCATCCAGGTTTACAGAGTGTGGAGGGCTGGTGGTGGTGGTGGGGGTGGTGGTAGTGGTGGGAGTCAGGGTATGGCTAGTCTGGGGTGGGTGGATGGGTTGGGGCTACGGGCAGAGGGTCTGGGTGGGAGTCAGGGTATGGCTAGTCTGGGGTGGGTGGGCTGCCACATGAGATGCCAACTCCCCTGACGTTTGAAGGACTTTATAACAGGAAGTAGGGTTCGTTGGGGACCGAGAGGAATGAGCCTTGTTATCTCTGCTTAGACTAACCCCTGTCTCTCTGTCTACTCTTTTTTTAGTCCAATTGCCAATATTAGCACTTTCAGACCAAATCCCTATTGTAAATCAATCTCCTCTGTTTAGCATATTTTAAATGTTATGCCCAAACTCTACTTTGAAGTCCCTCAGACCTCTACCTTAAGTCAGGAAGGACGGTGGAGAAGACAGCCTCGGACATGATGGTACTCATAACTCTCTCTCTACCGCACCTGCTGTCTCTAACTCTGAATGATCGGCTATGAAAAGGAAACTGACATTTACTCCTGAGGTGCTGACCTGTTGCACCCTCTACAACCACTGTGATTATTATTATTTGACCCTGCTGGTCATCTATGAATGTTTGAACATCTTGGCCATTTACTGTTATAATCTCCACCTAGCACAGCCAGAAGAGGACTGGCCACCCCTCAGAGCCTGGTTCCTCTCTAGGTTTCTTCCTAGGTTCCTGCCTTTCTAGGGAGTTTTTTCCTAGCTACCATGCTTCTACATCTGCATTGCTTGCTGTTTGGAGTTTTAGTCTGGGTTTCTGTATAGCACTTTGTGACATTAGCTGATGTAAAAAAAAGGGCTTTATAAATACATTTGATTGATTGATTGATTCTCGGGCATGTTGATAATCTCCAGGTTAATTTGACAAAACAATCCTGGAGTCATTAGGCTGTCTTTCAGGATGCTTCGCGTTCCATTCCATTTGAAACAAACTAGATTTCCCCTCCGGTTTTACTAACTTGGTTTTACATTACTCCTAATTCCGACATTTTACATAACACTTATTCCCCAACATTTATTGTCATTCATTATCTGCCTTTGTAAAACTCTAAAAGATTGTGAGGTAAAAATGTGCCAATATATTTTTTATATTGAACCCATCCTTTTGTATTTCAAAACCAATATTCACATTCAATTCATTTTATTTTCTGGTAGGTTTATTAAAACACCAAATACAAACAATCTATTATTATGAAAATGTTATATTTTTGTCTGTAAATGTTTCATTCATTAGCTAGTTTTAGGGCAATATGATAATCAATTTCCCTAAAGGCTACCATTACCCTGCTTGCAACACCTAATCAGAAGCCTAATCAGATGTAACAACTGATCAATTAACCAAAATCTTTTGTTCTTGGCTGGCTTATATCTTACTTTAGAGAGGTTCTTTTACATGTCACTTATTGACAACAACATTAACTTTCTCATGCAAACTACAAAGATGATGGGCCTCTGATTCCAGTTATAGCATTGATGGCATATCATCTGAACATAAAATAAACAAAATCTTGTTTTTAGTTTTAAAGCTACTTGACTTTATTTATCATGCTTGTTTCGATTTGGTAATATTAGCTACACAATAAGTTTTAACTGAGTAACAAACTAATGTAGGCCTAATAAGAGTTGTTCAGCCTGTAAGAATAACATTATAAACCACATGCACTGCTGAGAAATAGGCCTACATATTTTAATTTCTAAAACGTGAATCAGCTGACAATTTCAAGACAATGTTGTCAAATGTTTAAAAGAGATTTTTAAAATCCTATTGCCTCTTGCCCAACATATAAGCTATGAAAACATACAAACTATAAATTCGTTTTGAATGAGTGCAGCAAAGTGGTTTTCAAGCACTATAAACAATGAGTGATAGGCCTATATAATTGCATGATCGATAAATTCAAATGCCTAAAAACGCTAAATCAAGGCAGGTAAATAATAATGACCTACCTTAACGAAAACATCACAAAAGTGGGATATTTACATTGTTGATAAATAAGACATGCACTCGCACAAAAACGCGCCAATAGAACCATTCGGACCTGTTTGGAGCTCGAGACAGGCCTTGACGAACATCAACACCACACGCTTCGAGTCCTAGTCCCACAGCAGACCTCACCTGATGAACGAATACATCGACAGTCTCCTCGAGCGGTGTCCCATCTCGGTTGGTCATCGACAGGAACCCGAAACCCATCCGGACGTTGAACCATTTACACACGCCGCTGCCACGAGACGAACCCAGATCCTCCTCTGAGCCCGTGGCTTCCTCCTCTTCCGTCTTTGCACAGCCCCCTTTCGAGATAAAATAATGTCACTCAGTCAGTTTAGAAAATATAGATGTTTGAAATATGGCATATCTTGTCAACAATTGTGACAGGAAAACGAGTTGGGGAGGCTCTTACTGGGATGTTTTTCAGCGTCAGTTCTTTGGTTCGACATGAAGAAGGCATTTAATGGGTTGCGTAATGGTAAAGAGCTCGAGAGCAGCGCAGCAAGCTAGGAACACATGGGTGTAAACAATGTTGCTATTCGAAACAATGTCGATATATTATCGGTAGGAATACACTTTTTTTAAACTAGTATATTAAACGGACTCTTTTTCAAGTTGTTTTGAAATGGAAACAATACGCTAATGGTAATAATAATAATAGGTCTAATCATACTAGCCTAATTATATATAACAATACGATAATAATGATGCATTCTTATAAATAATAATATGCGTAATAAATATAAGCTAATCGAAATAATATCGTCAAAATGAATCATTTGAATAAATGTACACGTTTTAAATATATCTACCATTACAATAGTATAGCTTCTAACGTGTTGATTTACACGATACATGCCTAAATAATTCCCAAGCACGTAAGAGATTGACTCTGATAATGTAGCCTAATAAAAGTTTGCATTTTCTTCCCATGAGGAGCAACGAAAACCGAGAACACAATATCTTTGAATAGTTGAAGAAAAAAATATAGAAAATATTAAACTTGAAGATTCAGTTACAAATGAAAAGTATAAAGCAAAATGCATCACCTATTGTCATAATTTATCCCAAAATGTCAACCCAGCACTGAAAACCATTCTTCCATGAAAAGAGATTGTAGGTCCCAAATCGAAGAATACGTCATTACAAAAACATTCTCAGGCAAACGTGTGCTGTTGCTTTCGGAAAACGTTCCTAATCTAAACACTAATGACCGATCTACCTGTAAACTGCTGTTCGGAAAAAGAGACCATCCCTTTCCCGGGTATATTTTAATCCGTGGTTACCGTGTCCTCCTCTCCCCAATCCCCCTGCCCTGTCCACCTTCAACCCTCCTTCACTCTACAGTTTAACAAAGGCGCAGAAGAGGAACAGAACAGCAACGGAAACAAACAAAGAGTGTTGGAGATACTTTCGCCCTGACAACCGGTGGTGTAAAACTGCTGGGAATCATTTCTCAAAAGAATCCCCAAATCTGAAAGACAATACAAGGAAACCCAACCCGCCCTCTTTTTGTCTCTTCTCATAAAGAGATCTTTCCATCGAATCCCCTCAAAGATCTTCAAAGAACCTGTGGAACCATTGCCTGTACCTTCTGCCATGGTTTGGGGGGTTCCTGGCCCTCCTACAACTCCAGAAGAATCAGGCAATAAACTCTGGTTGTATCGTCAACATCCGTGCACGTTTTTCGGTAATCCCTCTTTGGAAAATAGTGTATTTTCCTTCTCCTGGTCTCTTGCACAATATGGAAGGGAGCCCACTCTTACCCTCCTATACCTCTAATATTAACCCCCACCTTTTCGATCCAGGCCACCGCGTGATGCTCAATTGCAATCTTCTGGCTGATAAATGAGACATTCCACGGTGATAGGGCCCAAATTCGCCGAGCGACCAATCAGCGGCGAAGACCACCTAGATGTTAGCAGCGGGGCCTTGGGGGACTCACACCCCGTGCGACCCCCTCCACTTCCGGGACAGGAGAGAGCCACAACCCCCACAGTGCCTGGAGCATTTGAATATGCGGATAATGAGTCACTCAGGTGCATGGTTTCACGGAAACCATTCAAATTAAACCTTGCCCTTCCACATTCCACACCATCAAAAACCAAGGACATCTAAATCCAGCTGTTCTGTGTCTGTTTGTTGCATTCACACATGAATACACTAAAAAAGTCACATTAAAATAATCTACAAACCAAAGAATAGGTTAATATCAGAAATACATGTAGCAGTGAGCAGGAAAAAATAGAAGATCTTATTTAAAGTAGCTGATCTTGTAGAAATATCCAGGATAGGCAGGCTACATGCATTCCCCTTTGTCATTTCTTTTGAAACAATTTTGAGCTAACATATTTTGCTACTGTCATACGTGTTTAGGATTTACTATCGACTCCACGCTGTAAACAAAGGGAATAAATAAACACCTATCGGTTGAGATACTAGTTCCACACAACCCTCCCGTGAATGTTGCTCTTATAATTCACCATAACTTGCTTGTTATTTGTGTTGGGGGTGCACGGTCTGTGAAAGACGGTGAAATAGGTTTCCATCCAATTCCCTCAGAATCGCTGACGGATACAGATAATGAATATGCACGTCAACAGAGGGGTTGTGTTGCCTTGTGTGAGAGGGGGAGGGCCTGTCCTCATAGGCTACAAGGCTATGGCACATTATTACTGGTGCGTTGTTATAACTTTGTAGTGCCCTCTCAATATTGGTAAGTTTAAATGGAAAATAAAACCAGATAGAATAACCTTGAAAGGAATATAAAAAGTTGAGTGAAGTGTCACTTCTACAAATCTGACTATTTCTCACCATCTCAATTGCGATAGGGAGGAGGAAAAGACCATCTAGAAAAATAAGACGTTTACAGGCTACCAAATGCTATCCCAATCAATGAGACAATTCCCCCTGGTAGACACTGCAGACTAAACGTGAGATAACAATAGGATAAAAGGCCTGGTAACAGAACAAGTAAACATGTGTAAAACACACCAAGTCACACACACACAAAATAGTCCTACTTCATAGTGCCCATATATTTGGCATATATTTCAGGTTAACAAAGGAATAAAATGGTCAACTCACCACAATTGGGATCTTTTGGACACATTTTAGAAAGTAATTCTTGGTGAGCTCTTCAAAAGCAAGGTTATACGTAAAACCTGTCAGTCCCTTCACCGACTTGACATGGGTATTTATGGCCTCTGAAACCCAAAGGTTCAGGATCCCTGCTGAAGCATTTGAATAATTAGCGACGATGAGTCACCTTTACCGGATCTGTGCTCTAACTCAGCCGTCAACGCTTTTCAATGGCAGCTGTCATGACATTGAAAATGCAGGTGTCATCCGGCTTTTCTCTAAGCACTGAGTACACCGCATGAACGCAATAGGCTACAATACCTCAAGTCAATTACAATGTTGGATGATTAAAATGACTAAGATAACTTGGGTTGTGGGAATCAGCTGCATCATAAGTGGAAAGCCCATCCACCTGTTGCCGTAAAGCGCCTGACAAAGACACTGAGTCACGCACATAAATAGTAAAACGTGGATACCTTGTCAGATACAGGAAACGGAAACCAATCGTACGCTGTGAACGGGACACTTTGAGGTCGTGCATGTCCGTAGGGCAGCTGGTGTGCTGGGCCATATGGGACCCTTGTCACCTGCACCCTCGTGCCTTACCCTTCTTCTTTACATGTGTGCCAACGACACCTGTGAGATAAGGCGTCCCCAGGATGAACGGGAAGTGGAGGAGGGAGTCATTTTGGGATGGACATAGGATCCTCCTCTTATAAAACCATCAGTCATCCTAGAGCATTACACACTGGAGAGAAAGAGAGAGAGAGCGATAGGGAGCAAAAGAGAGAGCGAGAGACACACACAAGGAGAGGGAGAATGGTAGATAGAGAAATAGAGATATATAGAGGTGAGAGGGAGAGGGGCAGATAGAGGAATGGGGGGACAGAGAGAAAGAGAGGAGAGAATGAGAGAGGTGTTAGCTAATTAAAACTATATGACTGGTTTCATTCAAATTCTTCTCTAATAATCTCTCAGGCTTGCTGCTACACTGCAGTCTTCTCTGGGTCACCATGGAGACGAAGGGCCCTGGATCTGTTGGTCAGAGCACAAAGAAGGCCGGCCTTAAGGTGACCCCTGTCACACACAGGGGCTTAGTAATTACAATGCCTCGACATGTGCTCACTGGTCACACACACTGCAACCCCCACCCAACTTCCACACACGCATGCTAGCAAACACACAAATGCATGCACCCACACTACCAGATGTTATGTAATAGTGACTGAAAGGGCAGAGGGTTCCATCTATCTTACCCCTTCCATGGTTGTTGACTACCATTCCTGTAACAGCAGGCAAGATATCTGTAAGATTATCTACAACCAGGCTTCAAGAGTGTATAGTGTTTCTCTCTTGGGTTCATTAATTTAATGTGTATGTGTGTGTGTGTGTGTGTGTGTGTGTGTATGTGTGTGTGTGTGTGTGTGTGTGTGTGTGTGTGTGTGTGTGTGTGTGCGTGTGTGCGCACACATGCGTGCATGTGTTGTGAGGAGCATGAGGTGTACTGATCCATGTTTTCATATCAAGAACTGCATTGAGGAGTAGTTGACCTGGGAAACATGTTAGGGCCTTGTGGTTGGTTGAAGGAGAAAGCCCAATGGCTCCATATGGTTTCAGCTGTCAGCTCACATCTCACCTTCCTCCCCCAGGGGACACAGCACTGATCAATAACCTGATCCATCTGTACCTGATCCATGCATCATACTGTGATGTTCTGACAGGTAGCCCTCCCTCTCTCTTTTTCTCTCTTCCTCCCTCCCACAAAAAAAAAATTGTTAGAAAAGGCTGTTGCTTTTATATCTACGCTTTTATTCAATCACTGTGGTACATTTTTTCAGATGCAAGTGGTATATTTTCATAACTGATAACACTTGTCTTATGTTCAGAACCTTTGACTGAGCATTCATTGGAGTCAAACACTTCTTTCACCCCTGAGTTATTCATGCAATATCAATTTTTCTTGTCAAATACTATGACACCATTTTGTTTTGTCACCAATAGTCACCATTTAGTCATTTTAACTCGCATGTAATCTAATAGCAAAAAATGCAAGATACAATTTTTGAAATAAATCGGTTGGATGTGCTGAATAGAAGGAATAAAATAAGGTAAATACAATTTTTCATGAAGTATTTAGCTATGTACCAGTATGTACCATTTTTTAAGTTTACGGACATGGTTTTTTTTTCAGCATTTGTTTGCATCCAATGTAAAGTTTGAAGCGTGTTGAGAAAAATGAGATTCACAGGTTCAGTATCCTTACTGTAAACAGCACACATATAGAATAAATCATCAGATATAGGGTATTGTGGCATGTGCAGTAAAGCAGAAGCCTACAGTTAAAAGGTATTGGTGTAGCCTGGTATATGTATGCCATTTCTGCCCTATGCAACATTGCACAATATCAACTTTTCTATGTGACTTGTTATTGTAACTTCTACAGTAATACCTCTCTCGCTCTGCTTGACAAAGTCAACAGCAAAAGTCAGATAATAAGTGAAAAATACTGTCATTTACAAACCAGGTATTTCAGAAGTGCATTGTAAACTACTGCAACATAATTTAAAATGGTAACTCCTTACACATTGCCCTACTGTATTGAAGCACACTGGCTGATGTAGGATGATAGTGATGTAGTATTTACAGACACATCCGTATAGGATTTGGTTGAACCTTCCAACCTAAATTGATACATTTATGATGTGAAATGAGCCAATACATCAAACTACTGTGACACTGTCTGGTGGTTTTGCTGATTATCTGCCAATAGGGGTTGAGCAACAGAGGTTCAACAAGTTCATTTTCACATAAGAATTTGAGATATTCTACAGTTGTGTGTCTCTCTGTGTGTGTGTGTCTCTCTCTCTGTGTGTGTGTGTGTGTGTCTCTGTGTGTGTGTGTGTGTGTGTGTGTGTGTCTCTCTGTGTGTGTGTGTCTCTCTCTGTGTGTGTGTGTGTGTGTTATATGTATATACAGTACCAGTCAAAAGTTTGGACACACCTACTCATTCCAGGGTTTTTCTTTATTTTTACTATTTTCTACATTGTACAATAATAGTGAAATAACACACATGGAATCCTGTATTAACCAAAAAAGTGTTAAACAAAACTAAATATATTTTATATTTAAGACTCTTCAAAGTAGCCACCCTTTGCCTTGATGACAGCTTTACACAGTTTGGAGGCGTTGTTCTACAATGTAGAAAATATATATATTTTTAATTTAAAAAATAATAATAATTGAATAAGTAGGTGTGTCCAAACGTTTGACTGGTCTGGATAGGTGGAGTTAAATTCGTTATTTTATAGGGTCAGTACAGAGCCCCTGGAGCAAATTAGAGTTAAGTGCTTTGCTCCAGGGCATATCGAAATACTTTTTACTTTTGTCGGCTCGGGTATTCGAACCAGCGACGTTTCGCTTACGGTCATGAACGCTCTAACCACTAGACTATTTCAGCACCTTGGACAGCTCTTATCGCTAAAGTGAAACCTCTAAAAACAAACGGTTGATGATTTCTGAAAGTTAAATTTGGCGCTCAACGAAGACCACTAGTCAGAAGAAGCGTTCATACATCAAACCACAACGTGTCATTTTTTCATAAAGCTTCAAATATTCAAATCACTATGCAGAATCAAGTCAATTGCAGGGCTAGAACACGGGATTTATGATTCACTTCAAGGTGTCTCTATTTACATTTTAACTGATCATGTGTCGATCGATATCGTTATTCGATAACGAAAAGCGCCCATGTAAACATTTTGTGAACCCATCCCTTGTTGTGCATGGTGCTATAGTCTACCTTTCAATTCGTCTCACAATTCAAACTCGTTTTAATGATACATAGACTCCACCTGGTGGTGACAAATGTATATGCATGGATACAGTGAGAGATTACATTAAATCAGTCCTCTCTATCATCACTGAATGTAACTGAACCTGTCACTTTTATTAATACGGTGTGGCTCGGATCCTCACCAGTCATATTTCTCACATCAACAAGATTACTGTAAAACAATGTATCTCTCATCCCACTAGATGTCACTCTGGTTCCATTACAAATTTGCAGAGGCCTAAACTGGATCGAGGCTTGTTTGAATTAAACAGATAGAGTTTCTATGTTTTTGTGCATGAAACCTAAAGACACACTCATATACAAATCATAATGAAGACAACATCAATAGAATAACATAATGAAAAACCATTTTGTTGACTATATATGCTAATGAGATTTGAGCCTTTAAAAAAGAAGAAAACAATGAAAAATAAGAAGCCTTGGGCTATAAAAAAAATCAACACAAGCACAGTCAGGGGGCCTTCATAATAGAAAAGCCTAACTGATTATTATGGAGAGAAGCGAGCTGTGCCAGTGGGCTTGATTCGAGGAGAAGATCCTAGCCGTGGGTGTCCACTCCGGTTCCCAGTGCCAGCTGCCAGTGCTGCGGCTCTAATCCACCTTGTGAGTGGGTATTTATCTGCCTCCCAGGAGCTAATCTTGCCAGGGCTTCTAGCTCGTCCAAAAGGATGTAGTGGGTGGCATCATCTTTCATCTCAACCGTCAACTTCAAAGCTTCTACATATTTAAATGTTGTAATGTTTTCGACATAAACCTACTCAGCCCACCGATGCTTCGTGGAATTGGAAATTTCCTGTGTGAAAAGCAATAATGATCAAGCAGAAGTAGGCTATTTCAAAGATTTAGGATTCAGATTCTTTTGCTGTTGTCTTTATTGGCAAGGAACAAAATACATTTGAAAAGGCGCTCAACTGGGGCCACACAAGGGCCCTTAGCCCTCTGTTATTTTATCTGTATTCAAATGTCATCTCTTTCCGCTCCACTGACATATACTGACAAAATGTGTTCTATAGCCTCTCGTCATAGGCTGTATCATATAGCCAACATCGTACAGGTTGAATCTCTTTTGTTCAATAAATAGTAGATGTAAGTCAATGTGCCCATATTGTAACATATAGCCCACATAGCCTATAGTGTGAACAGCCAACTGATCCGTGAGAGAAAGGCTTTGAAATAGGAGGATATTTTGAAATAGAAGGATAGCACGAGAATGCAACGTAGCCTACTTCTATCCATAGACACTGAGTTAAAGTAACCACATAGGCTACAGAACAAAGGCAAAAGCAATAGGCTACCCATTGGTTCCACGCGCGCTCTATTTTCCTCTCATGGCAGTGTGCGGGGTTAATTCATAGATTTTAAAACCAGGGTTAATCCCTCCCATTCTGCTCGCCCCCGCATCGCACCATCGAGCGCTGTGCTCAGCCTCCTCCTCCTTCTGTGTGTGGCGAGAAAACGATTGTTTTTATATCTGTCTGCCTAAAACCGCAAATCGACCTAGCGCAGACAATTAAATGTCGACCAATTCTACCGTTCTGAAAATGTGATGGATTATAACGGTTTGCTCCCGGAAGAGCAGGTTCAAATGCATAATCGAGGTAGATAAGAGTCGCGGATAAACCAGGGGTATGGGTAGCACGCGAGCGGAGAGCACTTGCAGAAGACAAAGGTAACTGTGCTGCGAACTATGTGATGAATTAACAGTCCAGAAGAGCAGCTGTGAGTGTGGAGGCACAGTTTGGGGAAAAATAACTAGAGAGATTGGCTTTTAAAATACGACCAGAGCGACATGCTTTCTCTGTTTCTCTCAGTGGAATCCACAAATGAACTCTCGGCGGTCGGCAAGCATAAAACCCCTAATATGACGATGCCCTGAAATGGTAATGACAGTCAGTCGTTAGGAGAAGCTAAACCTTAATGCTAGAGATATATATGCTATTCGTTGATAGAAGCAGAAAACTTAACACAAAGGAGAGATTCGTTTCAAAACACATTACCAGTAAACGGTGATGGTTTGACAGGCTATATCTTAGATGTTTGAAGGGACATGCATTTGATTCTTTGCGCTTCAAGTCAGACATCGAACTCAAGCCTCGAACGCTGGCACTGAACTCTACAACGAAACGCACAAACCACTGTAGAGATTGAGTGGCTTTTCCCACATTTTTCTCATGCTAAGTGTGTATACTTGAAGACTTCACATGTTGATGGAAGAGACTGACGTAGATCTAACGACGCTATAGTTTCAACGAAAGCACTCAACGGATTGGCTATCTATTCACTTCAGCACCTCAGCACAGAGCGTTCTACTAGGCTCCCTTCAGCACCTCAGCACAGAGCGTTCTACTAGGCTTCCTTCAGCACCTCAGCACAGAGCGTTCTACTAGGCTTCCTTCAACACCTCAGCACAGACCATTCTACTTGGCTTCCTTCAGCACCTCAGCACAGAGCGTTCTACTAGGCTTCCTTCAGCACCTCAGCACAGAGCGTTCTACTAGGCTTCCTTCAGCACCTCAGCACAGAGCGTTCTACTAGGCTTCCTTCAGCACCTCAGCACAGAGCGTTCTACTAGGCTTCCTTCAGCACTACGGACAGCTACCAAAATGACACGGCTGCGCAAGAAAGCTTTCATTGCACTTTTCTTATTCACCCTCTTCATCTTCGGGACCATGATGGGCCTCAGGGCACTGAAACCCAGCGATGGCTTCTCAGACCTGGCCCCGGGAATGGGAGAGTTTGTGGGGGAAAGAGGAGGTGACCGGCGACGGCCAGTTTCGAACGACATGGTAGTTTCCCCTGGTCAGCCCCATCTAGCCAGTGACACCAAAGTCGTCTTCACAAAATCCGACCGTGACTACAGTATATTCTACGATGTACAAATCTTCTATTACCTATGGTACGGCAACCCACAGATGGACGGTAAATATATTCACTGGGACCATGTTCTAGTACCGCACTGGGACCCTAAGATCGCCGCCAGCCACGCCAAAGGAAGACACACTCCTCCGGAGGACATAGCGTCGAGTTTCTACCCGGAGCTAGGACCATACAGTTCCAGAGACCCCACCGTGCTGGAGTCACACATGTCGCAGATTGAAGCGGCTGCAGCAGGTAAGGGATTTCGGCACGACTAACCCATCCAAACTGAAATATCATTATCAAGCGGTGTCCTGGACATGATACTGTCGCTCCCAAGTATTGACGTAGCTTCACTTAAACTCCCTCATTCAATCTGCACCAATGTTGTGCACCTAATGCTCTTTCATATGAAAGGGGATGTGTTATAGACCTACCCTTCTGTCAATAGTCATACCAGAGAGTGTCCTCACTAACTGTTTTGCCCCAGGGGTACTGGTTCTGTCTTGGTACCCGCCTGGCATTGCAGACAACCATGGTGAGCCATGTGAAGACCTGGTGCCTGCTGTCATGGACGCTGCCCACAGACACAGCATCAAGGTAACTGGTGAGAGAACCGGTATGTTTTTACACTTTCTGGTGCTTTACTGAAGAAATAAATGTCTGGCTACAGGGTTGGGGTCGATTCCATTCCAATTCAGTCAATTGGAATTTCAGTTTTCTTCTGGAATGGATTGAATTCAAAAGGAATTGGCCTCAACCCTGGCTGGCTGACCGGCCGTCTGGCAGTGATGATTGGTTGGTAGGTGGTTAAGGGTTAAGGGTTATGTTGTTCGCTCAGATCCTAAACTTGAGATTCAGAAAATAGACCTATATTCTTCTGTAACAGTCTGTCACAAGAGACTACGTTAACTCAGACCTTTGTTGTAGTAGTCTGAGTATCAGTCCTGGCCTTTGTACCTAACTAAATACATACACTTTGAAATATTCACACTACAAAAACAGCCACTGTCTATGTATAAATTCACTGTGTTCCCTCGAAGACAAACGCAATGCATTTCTTTTTTAGGGTGAAGTGTGTGATGTTGGTTTTGGAATGTATTTTCTATACCTAAAACCATCTGTTCTAGCCCACTTTCTTCCTCAATCTTGTATGTTATTGATGTAGTCAGAGAAAACACATTTCTTCAACTACCTCCCAAGTCTTTGGGTGCTTCACAAGGTCCTCTGAAGGCAGACTTTTTTTTTCTTCAGTATTTTAAAACCGAAGAAAGACCGTTTCCAATTGATGGAGGAGTGACTCAGGGGATACCGTTCAAGGCACTGTTGTACTGTTTGCCATTCAGTCTATTGAAGCAATTAGAGATGTTCTGTACACACACACACACGCACGCACAAACACACACACAGCATTGGCCTCCAAGGCATAACTGGGGCTGATCATGCAGCCTGAGGCCTGTGTGCATGGCACGAGATGGTCTCTCTCTCTCTCGCGCACGCACACACTGCATAAACCCATAGCATGCAGTACAGTGCATGCATTTATTTAAATATAGCCCAAGGTTCTTCTTTCCATCCGCTTTCATATGTAGAATATGTCAGGCCTACATTTTGCAGAAGACAGTGCAGACTTCACTTCCAACCGTGTGTGTAGTGTGGAATTGCATGAATAATGAGAAGCACTGTAGGTCTGTATGGGACTTACACAACAGTAACGGTTTGTATCTCTGTATGACTAACCTGAGGGCTAACTCTGCTTTGTTCTGTTCCAACCAGTGTTGCAGAATCCCTGCCACACAGGAATTATAGGTTGAGGTAGAGGGACTGAGAGATCTCTTTCCTTGCATATGTCCTCAGTGTATCTGTGCCAACCTGCCTTTTCTACTCATAAAGCCTTTAATATGCACACTGACTGTTCCATTCACTTACTTTGTTTACATGATCATCACCTTAAATCATGAATAAGAATATACAGAGCCTAATGTGTAAACATTAAACTGCCTCGGGCCTAGCTTATTATTACGTCTCACAAAAAAACAATGACAAAACAAACATCTGTGTTAAATCTTTAGATGTTTCAATAACGATCGACGTTCCCAGTTTACAGTAAGCGTAGCTGCACCTAAGGGCAGAATGCTAATAGGAGAATCTGTTCTCACCACACAGCACAACGTGTGAACAAACTGAAAAACAGCTTCTCATCTCCAGTAGAGACGCACACACACACACACACACACACAAACACACACAGTTTATTCAGCTGAGGAAAGCGACAGATTGAACAGCACATCAGCTCACCTTGCCGCTTGGCCTTTCTGAGGCCAAAGATACAAACTGACAGCTCGGCGAGCGAGTGAACCTGGTTGCTGCCGTGCCAAACACAGTGTTGCCATGGAAACTCTTTATGAAAGAGAGCTAGAGAGAGGGAGTGGGTGTTCTTTCCTTTCTATGTAGCCCGCCACGCTCCTTCATGGCTCGACGGTTCTATCAGCGGTTGTCGGTGAGCTGAAGTGGACCTTTTGCTATACAGCAGCTGAGGTAAACTTCCTAGTCGTCAGGCAGTTTAACCCTGGTCCCAAATCTGTTTGTGCTCCCTCGACAATGACAGTAGGTGTAGGCTATACAGCCCAAACAGATATGGAATCAGGCTTGTCTAACCCTGGGGTGAGAGAGGGCAGCCACCCCTCAGCAGTATGTCAGCCCTGCTGCCACAGTCCCATTCATGTCATTTGTATCATTCACAGCAATCTGTGTCACACCGCAATCAGTCATTTGAATGCTGAGAGACTCCCTGTTGACCCTTCAAGGTTCTGGTATGTGGTCTCCCTTGAAAAATGGTTTTGAAACCTCAAGGGATTTCATCCTGGTTGGATGTATAGACCTTATATGTATGCCATCTACTGTATCTCCAAGTAAGGTCCTTGAGTGGTTCATTGAAAGGTTGGCAGGCATTGTCTCTCAGTTGCAGCAAAGACAGAGGCACAGAGGGAAAACGGCCTTAGGTAATACTTTAAGGGAGAGAGTATTATTGCTTTAAAGTAGAGAGCAGTAAGTATCGTGCTCATTATCTATCTCCAGCAAGATAAGGTTCACTGCAGTACCACTGAAAGGAATATATCTCCAAATCTCTTTTCTTTTCTTCGAGGAGGATGGAGGATCACTTAAGACATGACAGAGAGGGTGAGATCCTGAGTTTGGATATTGGATATGACTGCAGGGAGCTAAGAACCTCTGCTTCAGTGGTTTGCTCTTCTTCTTCTTCCAGTCTTTTTTTTAATTTTCAAGAACTTAGCTCCTGCCCTGCGCACCTTATATCTTTACACTTGGGATACAAGCTCTCCCATCGCCAGGAGCACACACACAGAGACACAGAGGCCCTGGAGTCAGAAGGATTTATAGATGATCTGCCAGTTATAGGCAATCTCTGATTGGCTGATCCCAGCCCGGAGGCCTCTGACACTCTAGTCTGACAGGGTCAATTTCATCTGTTATTCAGGAAGGACACTGGAGTCCATGACATTTGATTAAACACATATTGCACATGAATTCCCTGAGGAACAGGTTCTATACTCTTAGAAAAAGATAACTCGTTTGTGTTCCATGTAGAAACCTCTCTGGAAAGGGTTCTACATGGAACCAAAAAGGTTTATTCAAAGGGGTTTCCTATGGGGACAGCCGAAGAACCCTTTTAGGTCCTAAATAACACCTTTTTTCTAAGAGAGTACTATTTACCGATGGATATGCCAGTTGTAGGGCAACATGGCGAAATGCATTGGTTATGAACAATAATCAGAATCACTTTATTCGCATAGTACATTAACACATACCCAGAATATAACTTAGTGAGAAGGTGCTGCCATGAAGACATTGTACAAACAATACAGACACAAAGTCAACATACAGAACATACTCTTTAAAAAAAAGGTGCTATCTAGAACCTAAAAGTATTATTTGGCTGTCCCCATAGGAAAACCATTTGAAAAACCCTTTTGTGTTCCATGTAGAACCCTTTCCACAGAGGGTTCTACATGGAACCAAAAATGGCTCTACCTGGAACCAGAAATAATTATCCTGCTGGGGACAGTGTATAAATACAGTGACTTTGTTGGAAAGCGAGGTATCGACAGTACTTGTTCTTTCTCTATGCCAGTGCATTGAACAGTCAATGCCTTACTGCATTTCAATGCATCAATAAAATGGCAATGTGCTGATATACTAATGAATGTGAACATTGCTTTTCATTAAGTCTTCATTTACAGGACAGTGTTTACATTCAAGTGGTATAATAATGTTTCAAAGACTATGAAAATGTGTACTGCAGACAGTATTGTCCTCTTTATTAAGAGTTTATAATGATCTGTATCTGTACTCGGTTCCCACAGGTGGCGTTCCACATCCAGTCGTACAAGGGACGGACTGACCTCAGCATGTACGATAACATCAAATACATAATGGACAAGTAGGTTGACCTTCCACTGTCCTATGCATCAACATGTCCTCTTCTCTCTCTCTCTCTCAAACTACATCATTGACAATTAGGTCAGTCTTAAACAATTCACACATCTCTCCATTCCTCTTCTCTTACTCGCTAGATCATTTACATGGTCATTTAGCAGACACTCTTAACCAGAGCAACATACATTTTCACACTTTTTTCCCCATACTGGTCCCCCGTGGGAATCAAACCCACAACCCTGGCATTGCAAGCGCCATGCTCTACTAACTGAGATACACATTAACAAGCAGGTTGGACTTCGACTGTTCTGTACATCCAGCCACTCCATTTCTCCTCTCCTTTTACCTCTCCACTCTCACTCCCCCCTTCTCTCTCTCTCAAACTCACACAGATTAAGATGCTCTTATCACTTACTTTCAGCCAAAGGTCAGAGCTCTGCTTCCCATGTCAATTTCCAGTGACTTTGATCTGGAGAAATCTGAGTCTTCTTCAGGTCTAAAGGAGGTTAAGGAATGAAACGCAAGTGGCCTTTGTCCTGATTTCACTTGCATTTTTAGAGTATTACTCAGAGGGCTTGAGACAATTGATAGCGCCACTAAAAGATTAGTACCTGTGGCTACGTCCCTTCCGTCTTCAAGAGAGCGAGAGTTGCACCCCTTCTGAAAAAACCTACACTCGATCCCTCCGATGTCAACAACTACAGACCAGTATCCCTTCTTTCTTTTCTCTCCAAAACTCTTGAACGTGCCGTCCTTGGCCAGCTCTCCCGCTATCTCTCTCAGAATGACCTTCTTGATCCAAATCAGTCAGGTTTCAAGACTAGTCATTCAACTGAGACTGCTCTTCTCTGTATCACGGAGGCGCTCCGCACTGCTAAAGCTAACTCTCTCTCCTCTGCTCTCATCCTTCTAGACCTATCGGCTGCCTTCGATACTGTGAACCATCAGATCCTCCTCTCCACCCTCTCCGAGTTGGGCATCTCCGGCGCGGCCCACGCTTGGATTGCGTCCTACCTGACAGGTCGCTCCTACCAGGTGGCGTGGCGAGAATCCGTCTCCACACCACGTGCTCTCACCACTGGTGTCCCCAGGGCTCTGTTCTAGGCCCTCTCCTATTCTCGCTATACACCAAGTCACTTGGCTCTGTCATAACCTCACATGGTCTCTCCTATCATTGCTATGCAGACGACACACAATTAATCTTCTCCTTTCCCCCTTCTGATGATCAGGTGGCGAATCGCATCTCTGCATGTCTGGCAGACATATCAGTGTGGATGACGGATCACCACCTCAAGCTGAACCTCGGCAAGACGGAGCTGCTCTTCCTCCCGGGAAGGACTGCCCGTTCCATGATCTCGCCATCACGGTTGACAACTCCATTGTGTCCTCCTCCCAGAGCGCTAAGAACCTTGGCGTGATCCTGGACAACACCCTGTCGTTCTCAACTAACATCAAGGCGGTGGCCCGTTCCTGTAGGTTCATGCTCTACAACATCCGCAGAGTACGACCCTGCCTCACACAGGAAGCGGCGCAGGTCCTAATCCAGGCACTCGTCATCTCCCGTCTGGATTACTGCAACTCGCTGTTGGCTGGGCTCCCTGCCTGTGCCATTAAACCCCTACAACTCATCCAGAATGCCGCAGCCCGTCTGGTGTTCAACCTTCCCAAGTTCTCTCACGTCACCCCGCTCCCTCCGCTCTCTCCACTGGCTTCCAGTTGAAGCTCGCATCCGCTACAAGACCATGGTGCTTGCCTACGGAGCTGTGAGGGGAACGGCACCTCAGTACCTCCAGGCTCTGATCAGGCCCTACACCCAAACAAGGGCAGTGCGTTCATCCACCTCTGGCCTGCTCGCCTCCCTACCACTGAGGAAGTACAGTTCCCGCTCAGCCCAGTCAAAACTGTTCGCTGCTCTGGCCCCCCAATGGTGGAACAAACTCCCTCACGACGCCAGGACAGCGGAGTCAATCACCACCTTCCGGAGACACCTGAAACCCCACCTCTTTAAGGAATACCTAGGATAGGATAAAGTAATCCCTCTCACCCCCCTTAAAAGATTTAGATGCACTACTGTTCCACTGGATGTCATAAGGTGAATGCACCAATTTGTAAGTCGCTCTGGATAAGAGCGTCTGCTAAATGACTTAAATGTAAAATGTAATGTAAATGGAAAATGTATGAAAATAGTTTGGCTTTGGAAGGGACCAGTAGTAGCCTGCAGGTCCCAGATCTGTTTGTGAAGTCTTGTCAACTCCCATGGTCATTGTCATGCCAAACATATTTATAACAACGACTATACATAGAGTGGGGCAAAAAAGTATTTATGCAAGTTCTCCCACTTAAAAAGACGAGAGAGGCCTGTAATTTTCATCATAAGTACACTTCAACTATGACAGACAAAATTAGAAAAAAAATCTAGAAAATCACATTGTAGGATTTTTTATTTATTTATTTGCAAATTATGGTGGAAAATAAGTATTTGGTCACCTACAAACAAGATTTCTGGCTTTCACAGACCTGTAACTTCTTCTTTAAGAGGCTCCTCTGTCCTCCACTCGTTACCTGTATTAATGGCACCTGTTTGAACTTTTTATCAGTATAAAAGACAACCTCAAACAGTCACACTCCAAACTCCACTATGGCCAAGACCAAAGAGCTGTCAAAGGACACCAGAAACAAAATTGTAGACCTGCACCAGGCTGGGAAGACTGAATCTGCAATAGGTAAGCAGCTTGGTTTGAAGAAATCAACTGTGGGAGCAATTATTAGGAAATGGAAGACATACAAGACCACTGATGATCTCCCTCGATCTGGGGCTCCATGCAAGATCTCACCCCGTGGGGTCAAAATGATCACAAGAACGGTGAGCAAAAATCCCAGAACCACACGGGGGGACCTAGTGAATGACCTGCAGAGAGCTGGGACCAAAGTAACAAAGCCTACCATCAGTAACACACTACGCCGCCAGGAACTCAAATCCTGCAGTGCCAGACGCGTCCCCCTGCTTAAGCCAGTACATGTCCAGGCCCGTCTGAAGTTTGCTAGAGAGCATTTGGATGATCCAGAAGAAGATTGGGAGAATGTCATATGGTCAGATGAAACCAAAATAGTACTTTTTGGTAAAAACTCAACTCGTCGTGTTTGGAGGACCAAGAATGCTGAGTTGCATCCAAAGAACACCATACCTACTGTGAAGCATGGGGGTGGAAACATCATGCTTTGGGGCTTTTTCTGCAAAGGGACCAGGACGACTGATCCGTGTAAAGGAAAGAATGAATGGGGCCATGTATCGTCACATTTTGAGTGAAAACATCCTTCCATCAGCAAGGGCATTGAAGATGAAACGTGGCTGGGTCTTTCAGCATGACAATGATCCCAAACACACCGCCCAGGCAACGAAGGAGTGACTTCGTAAGAAGCATTTCAAGGTCCTGGAGTGGCCTAGCCAGTCTCCAGATATCAATCCCGTAGAAAATCTTTGGATGGAGTTGAAAGTCCGTGTTGCCCAGCAACAGCCCCAAAACATCACTGCTCTAGAGGAAATCTGCATGGAGGAATGGGCCAAAATACCAGCAACAGTGTGTGAAAACCTTGTGAAGACTTACAGAAAACGTCTGTCATTGCCAACAAAGGGTATATAACAAAGTATTGAGATAAAACTTTTGTTATTGACCAAATACTTATTTTCCACCATAATTTGCAAATAAATTCATTAAAAATCCTACAATGTGATTTTATGGATTTTCCCCCCTCATTTTGTCTGTCATAGTTGAAGTGTACCTATGATGAAAATTACAGGCCTCTCTCATCTTTTTAAGTGGGAGAACTTGCACAATTGGTGGCTGACTAAATACTTTTTTGCCCCACTGTATGTAGGATCTTCATTTGAGCCAGTTTGCTACAGCAGGATAATAATCATGCAGCAATAGGTATGTGAATTATTATGTGGATAAAAATGTATGGACATTTTTGTAGGGGTTGATACACTTTTCGTAAGGGAAAATCAAGTCTGAAATTTCAAAGTGGAAATTACAAACTTTAGAAGCCTTTTTAACCCTCATACACTACAAGTTTAATATTTCCTGCATTGCAGGAAAGTTCTACTGCTACAGGATGATCAAATTAAGATCTTACATTTGTAGGAGCCGGTTACAGTGCACCAACAGATCGAGACCAGACTAGACCAGTAGAGAACAGAAATATGAATATGAGATGTTTTATATAATGAGGCATGATAGTGATCCACCTTAACATTGTCCCAACCTTTGGACACCCTCTGTGGGCGGCGGGAGGGTTAGCGTATCGTAGTCAAGCTAACTGAACAGTGATGATCGTGACTGAGGCCAACTTCTGCAAAAGCAACTGTGCTAGCCATCTGCCTGAAAATAAACCACAGAGAGAATGAGAGATGGAGGGTACATTTATAAATGCTGATCTCTCCATCTACAGTGTTCACACATTCCAAATTTGCTCTTGAAAATAATAGCACCATTTCACATAATAGCATTTTCTGTAGACATCTGGCACTTCACTCAATTGAGAACCCTTGTGTTGGCAGAACCTCCTGTTTTGTAACAAGTGTAAAACAACAACACACTTTTATATAATAATCTCTGACTGTAAAATCGAATCACCCATGTGGGTGATACACATTGGGAGTGGAAGATTGGCTACCTATGGAGCCATGATATGTTTTCCATCTTGCTTGTTCACTTCTCTATAAAGATAAGTGTGATTTGTATGTATACTGCAATTCAGCTTCTAGCTGCATAAGTAAACATGAACTAAAGTAAACAAAACCTTGACCTCATAGGTATGGGAACCATGGCGCCTTCTACCGCTTCAGGTCGACCACGGGGCGGATCCTTCCTCTGTTCTATGTCTACGACTCCTACCTGACCCCGCCTGAGGCCTGGGCCGACCTGCTCCACCCCGCCGGCGCCCACACCCTCCGCGGCACGCCCTATGACGGCGTCTTCCTCGCCCTGGTCGTAGAGGAACGCCACAAACACGACATCCTGGCCGGTGGCTTCGACGGCATGTATACATACTTCGCCTCCAACGGCTTCTCCTTCGGCTCCTCTCACCAGAACTGGAAGGCGGTCAAGGACTTCTGTGACGGTAATAACCTGCTGTTTGTGCCCAGCGCCGGGCCGGGATACGTCGACACCGCAGTGAGGCCATGGAACAACCACAACACGAGGAACAGGGTCAACGGACGCTATTATGAGACCAGCCTGCAGGCGGCGCTGTCGGTGCGGCCGGAGATCGTGACCATCACGTCGTTCAACGAGTGGCACGAGGGGACACAGATTGAGAAGGCGGTGCCCAGGAAGACGGTGACACGGCTGTATCTGGACTACCAGCCCCAACGGTCAGACCTATACCTGGAACTCACCAGGAAGTGGGCCGAACACTTCAACAAGGAGAAAGACAAGTGGCTCATGTAGAGGACAGGAGTCCTGACTGGACTGGGTCGATGGGAATAATACCTTTTGGGTGTGACTGGAGCGAGTAAAACTGAGGAGCTTTTCACATTTCTGAGCTGAGCCGAACCGAGCCAAACCAAGCTGTACTGAGCCGTCCTGGTTTAGTGGTTACTATCCACCATAGTCGCTGGAACCTGCTGAAACATTTTTAAAAATTGAAAGAAAATAGCACAGCCAACACAGTTTGGTTCAGCATGGTAGTGAGAAAAGGGTTTGGAGTGGCCTCATTGCTGGGTATTTTGGGTCCTTGTGAATATAAACCATATTTATTTTGACAGTGAAGCAAAAAAAATGTCAATTTGGCCCCATACTCCAGCATTTTGGATTTGAGATTTGTTTTTAATATGAGGCGAGAGTACAGCATGTCACCTTTTATTTGAGGGTATTTTCATACATATCTGTTTTACCATTTAGAAATGAAAACCTTAATGTATCTAGTCCCCTCCCTATTCAAATGTTTTTTTTCCCTCTCATAAGTATTTGGACAATTGAACTTATAGCATATTAAAGTATTCAAAAGTTTAGTATTTGTTCCCATATTCAAAGCACGCAATGACTACGTCAAGCTTGTGACTCTATAAACTTGTTGGATGCATTTGCAGTTTGTTTTGGTTGTGTTACAGATTATGTGTTACAGATTTTACCCAATAGAACTGAATGGTGAATAATGTACTGGAGTCACTTTTATTGTAAATAAGAATAGATGTTTCTGAACACTTCTACATTAATGTGGATGCTGCCATGATTATGGATAGTAATGAATTTATCCTGAATAATGATGAGTGAGAAAGTTACAGAGGAACAAAGATCATACCCACCCCAAAAATGCTAACCTCCCCTGTTATTGGTAATGGTGAGAGCTTAGCATATATAAAAAAAAATTGGGGGGGGGTATACACTTTTGACTACTTTAATACACTATAAGTGAATTTGTCCAAATACTTATAAGAATATTTATTTTATTCAAATGGGGGGACTACACACAGAAGTGTTTTATTTCTAAACTGTAAAACAGATACGTACGAAAATGCCCTCAAATAAAAGGTGACATTCCGTAGTCGCCTCACATGAAACATTTGATCTCAATTCCAAAATGCTGGAGTATAGAGCCAAATGTACACATTTTATCTTCACTGTCCAAATAAATACAAGTAGTGTATGCTTTTCAGTGGAGCAAGTGGGACTGAGACTGCTCACACCATTGACGTAGCAACAATTCCACCTGGCCTATCAGAGGGCAAGATGAAGGTTGCTTACACCAATCCAATCCTCTCAGATCTGCAGAAGCATCTAGGGGGAGGGGGCTAGGGGTTGGTTTGGGATTCAGGGGTACACTCATGATTGAACCTGTCTCTGTTTTCGTCAACTCTTCTGTTCTTCTCTCAAATGAACTTTTCCATTTATGTGAATTTCATCCCGATGCCTGTTTTTGAATTATTTTTATTTTACATCTGAATACACAACACAAATACTTTTGTACAACGTTTCATTGGTTGGTTTAAGTCAACTTATGTTAGTGCCAAGAAATAGCCTGTTTTGAGTGACTTAAGTCTATTCCTTTCAGATGAGTTCTGTTGTGATGATCGCCACAGTAATGATATAGCCACTGGGGTTTGTGTAGTGTGGGTGAGCATGGAGACATTCTGACATTGAGGACTTATTCTTTCCTGTAATACTTTTAAATGGTGAAAAATAAACGTATTGTCTGGTTACTATGTGGGAATCTTTGGTGTGTTTGAAATAGGGTGGTTTCGACTCAACCGAATCAGCAAGGGTCAGACCCACCATCTGGGAAGGAGCCTGTCCTGTAACACGCTCTTCTATCATTGTCAAGCCGTAGCAGGCTGCCTGGTCCCTTCTCAACACACTGCACTAGCTACTTTACTACTCAGCTCAGGACAAATAGAAACCATGGGGCCAGTGTTGAGTCTCTGTCCTGCTCCAAACACATTAGCCTTTAACACCAAACCAACCAGGCGTGGTGAGGTTAGAAATGTCAGGCTTCACAGCACTGTGCGACGGCCGGCCCTGACACTCCTCATCACCGATCCTTCTAGTACCAGGTGACAGATCAGATGATGCATTCATACCATTATAGCTTCCTGGTTCGTACCTCAGAATGTCAACCGTAGAAGGGCAGTGAACTGAGAGGGGAGAGAAAGGGACAGAGAATCAAAGAGAGAGAGAAGTATGAAAAATAGAATTGACTGACAAGACAGCAGGAGGGCGTAAATAAGGAAGTCATTTACATTTAGAAAGCCTGTTGTTCCTTGCTACTAGCATCCTCTTAGCCTGGAATCCAAACTGATGTTCATTCTACAATGGTGAAACAAAGTATATCAGTTCAGATTGTAAATGAGCATAATCCATACAGAGCTTGTTCAATCTTGAATCCATCACCATCTGATCCTCCTGCATGGGCCCATCAGGCCAGCGAAGTAGAAGCAAGCTAGGAAAAACCTGTTTCCTTCTGTTAACTCAGAAACACTTTGAGAATATTGAGGTCATGTGAAAACATTGTCCAGAGACAGAAAGTCACACTAGAAAAAAGAAAGGCGCGAGAGACAGAGACAGAGAGAGAGGAAATGTATCTAAAGGCAGCAGGGTTGGCTGGGGGGATGTCGTCAAGGGAATTCTGCCACTCAGAGTTCCAAACCAAAGCACTTAAAAACAGGAAGCCCATTAAGCTAGTTCAATAATGCAGAACATTCAAAGAGACACAATCAAGCGGATTTTTGTACATTAAAAAACAGTTACTCTTCAGAGCTCCTCCACAGGGAGCCTGATGCAGACTCCTCAGCTAACCTGTCCATCTGGTCAACATGTCAGTAAGTAAAACAGTTACTCTTCAGAGCTCCTCCACAGGGAGCCTGATGCAGACTCCTCAGCTAACCTGTCCATCTGGTCAACATGTCAGTAAGTAAAACAGTTACTCTTCAGAGCTCCTCCACAAGGAGCCTGATGCAGACTCCTCAGCTAACCTGTCCATCTGGTCAACATGTCAGTAAGTAAAACAGTTACTCTTCAGAGCTCCTCCACAGGGAGCCTGATGCAGACTCCTCAGCTAACCTGTCCATCTGGTCATCATGTCAGTAAGTAAAACAGTTACTCTTCAGAGCTCTACAGGGAGCCTGATGCAGACCCCTCAGCTAACCTGTCCATCTGGTCATCATGTCAGTAAGTAAAACAGTTACTCTTCAGAGCTCCTCCACAGGGAGCCTGATGCAGACCCCTCAGCTAACCTGTCCATCTGGTCATCATGTCAGTAAGTAAAACAGTTACTCTTCAGAGCTCCTCCACAGGGAGCCTGATGCAGACCCCTCAGCTAACCTGTCCATCTGGTCATCATGTCAGTAAGTAAAACAGTTACTCTTCAGAGCTCCTCCACAGGGAGCCTGATGCAGACCCCTCAGCTAACCTGTCCATCTGGTCATCATGTCAGTAAGTAAAACAGTTACTCTTCAGAGCTCTACAGGGAGCCTGATGCAGACCCCTCAGCTAACCTGTCCATCTGGTCATCATGTCAGTAAGTAAAACAGTTACTCTTCAGAGCTCCTCCACAGGGAGCCTGATGCAGACCCCTCAGCTAACCTGTCCATCTGGTCAACATGTCAGTAAGTAAAACAGTTACTCTTCAGAGCTCCTCCACAGGGAGCCTGATGCAGACCCCTCAGCTAACCTGTCCATCTGGTCATCATGTCAGTAAGTAAAACAGTTGCTCTTCAGAGCTCCTCCAGGGAGCCTGATGCAGACCCCTCAGCTAACCTGTCCATCTGGTCATCATGTCAGTAAGTAAAACAGTTACTCTTCAGAGCTCCTCCACAGGGAGCCTGATGCAGACCCCTCAGCTAACCTGTCCATCTGGTCAACATGTCAGTAAGTAAAACAGTTACTCTTCAGAGCTCCTCCACAGGGAGCCTGATGCAGACCCCTCAGCTAACCTGTCCATCTGGTCATCATGTCAGTAAGTAAAACAGTTACTCTTCAGAGCTCCTCCACAGGGAGCCTGATGCAGACCCCTCAGCTAACCTGTCCATCTGGTCATCATGTCAGTAAGTAAAACAGTTACTCTTCAGAGCTTCTCCACAGGGAGTCTGATGCAGACCCCTCAGCTAACCTGTCCATCTGGTCAACATGTCAGTAAGTAAAACAGTTACTCTTCAGAGCTCCTCCACAGGGAGCCTGATGCAGACCCCTCAGCTAACCTGTCCATCTGGTCAACAAGTCAGTAAGTAAAACAGTTACTCTTCAGAGCTCCTCCACAGGGAGCCTGATGCAGACCCCTCAGCTAACCTGTCCATCCTGGTCAACATGTCAGTAAGTAAAACAGTTACTCTTCAGAGCTCCTCCACAGGGAGCCTGATGCAGACCCCTCAGCTAACCTGTCCACCTGGTCATCATGTCAGTAAGTAAAACAGTTACTCTTCAGAGCTCCTCCACAGGGAGCCTGATGCAGACCCCTCAGCTAACCTGTCCATCTGGTCAACATGTCAGTAAGTAAAACAGTTACTCTTCAGAGCTCCTCCACGGGGAGCCTGATGCAGACCCCTCAGCTAACCTGTCCATCTGGTCAACATGTCAGTAAGTAAAACAGTTACTCTTCAGAGCTCCTCCACAGGGAGCCTGATGCAGACCCCTCAGCTAACCTGTCCATCTGGTCATCATGTCAGTAAGTAAAACAGTTACTCTTCAGAGCTCTACAGGGAGCCTGATGCAGACCCCTCAGCTAACCTGTCCATCTGGTCATCATGTCAGTAAGTAAAACAGTTACTCTTCAGAGCTCCTCCACAGGGAGCCTGATGCAGACCCCTCAGCTAACCTGTCCATCTGGTCAACATGTCAGTAAGTAAAACAGTTACTCTTCAGAGCTCCTCCACAGGGAGCCTGATGCAGACCCCTCAGCTAACCTGTCCATCTGGTCATCATGTCAGTAAGTAAAACAGTTACTCTTCAGAGCTCTACAGGGAGCCTGATGCAGACCCCTCAGCTAACCTGTCCACCTGGTCATCATGTCAGTAAGTAAAACAGTTACTCTTCAGAGCTCCTCCACAGGGAGCCTGATGCAGACCCCTCAGCTAACCTGTCCATCTGGTCAACATGTCAGTAAGTAAAACAGTTACTCTTCAGAGCTCCTCCACAGGGAGCCTGATGCAGACCCCTCAGCTAACCTGTCCATCTGGTCATCATGTCAGTAAGTAAAACAGTTACTCTTCAGAGCTCTACAGGAGCCTGATGCAGACCCCTCAGCTAACCTGTCCATCTGGTCATCATGTCAGTAAGTAAAACAGTTACTCTTCAGAGCTCCTCCACAGGGAGCCTGATGCAGACCCCTCAGCTAACCTGTCCATCTGGTCAACATGTCAGTAAGTAAAACAGTTACTCTTCAGAGCTCCTCCACAGGGAGCCTGATGCAGACCCCTCAGCTAACCTGTCCATCTGGTCATCATGTCAGTAAGTAAAACAGTTACTCTTCAGAGCTCTACAGGGAGCCTGATGCAGACCCCTCAGCTAACCTGTCCATCTGGTCATCATGTCAGTAAGTAAAACAGTTACTCTTCAGAGCTCCTCCACAGGGAGCCTGATGCAGACCCCTCAGCTAACCTGTCCATCTGGTCAACATGTCAGTAAGTAAAACAGTTACTCTTCAGAGCTCCTCCACAGGGAGCCTGATGCAGACCCCTCAGCTAACCTGTCCATCTGGTCATCATGTCAGTAAGTAAAACAGTTACTCTTCAGAGCTCCTCCACAGGGAGCCTGATGCAGACCCCTCAGCTAACCTGTCCATCTGGTCATCATGTCAGTAAGTAAAACAGTTACTCTTCAGAGCTCCTCCACAGGGAGTCTGATGCAGACCCCTCAGCTAACCTGTCCATCTGGTCAACATGTCAGTAAGTAAAACAGTTACTCTTCAGAGCTCCTCCACAGGGAGCCTGATGCAGACCCCTCAGCTAACCTGTCCATCTGGTCAACAAGTCAGTAAGTAAAACAGTTACTCTTCAGAGCTCCTCCACGGGAGCCTGATGCAGACCCCTCAGCTAACCTGTCCATCTGGTCATCATGTCAGTAAGTAAAACAGTTACTCTTCAGAGCTCCTCCACAGGGAGCCTGATGCAGACCCCTCAGCTAACCTGTCCATCTGGTCATCATGTCAGTAAGTAAAACAGTTGCTCCTCCACAGGGAGCCTGATGTAGACCCCTCAGCTAACCTGTCCATCTGGTCATCATGTCAGTAACTAAAACAGTTACTCTTCAGAGCTCTACAGGGAGCCTGATGCAGACCCCTCAGCTAACCTGTCCATCTGGTCAACATGTCAGTAAGTAAAACAGTTACTCTTCAGAGCTCCTCCACAGGGAGCCTGATGCAGACCCCTCAGCTAACCTGTCCATCTGGTCAACAAGTCAGTAAGTAAAACAGTTACTCTTCAGAGCTCCTCCACAGGGAGCCTGATGCAGACCCCTCAGCTAACCTGTCCATCTGGTCAACAAGTCAGTAAGTAAAACAGTTACTCTTCAGAGCTCCTCCACAGGGAGTCTGATGCAGACCCCTCAGCTAACCTGTCCATCTGGTCAACATGTCAGTAAGTAAAACAGTTACTCTTCAGAGCTCCTCCACAGGGAGCCTGATGCAGACCCCTCAGCTAACCTGTCCATCTGGTCAACAAGTCAGTAAGTAAAACAGTTACTCTTCAGAGCTCCTCCACGGGAGCCTGATGCAGACCCCTCAGCTAACCTGTCCATCTGGTCAACATGTCAGTAAGTAAAACAGTTACTCTTCAGAGCTCCTCCACAGGGAGCCTGATGCAGACCCCTCAGCTAACCTGTCCATCTGGTCATCATGTCAGTAAGTAAAACAGTTACTCTTCAGAGCTCTACAGGGAGCCTGATGCAGACCCCTCAGCTAACCTGTCCATCTGGTCATCATGTCAGTAAGTAAAACAGTTACTCTTCAGAGCTCCTCCACAGGGAGCCTGATGCAGACCCCTCAGCTAACCTGTCCATCTGGTCAACATGTCAGTAAGTAAAACAGTTACTCTTCAGAGCTCCTCCACAGGGAGCCTGATGCAGACCCCTCAGCTAACCTGTCCATCTGGTCATCATGTCAGTAAGTAAAACAGTTACTCTTCAGAGCTCTACAGGGAGCCTGATGCAGACCCCTCAGCTAACCTGTCCATCTGGTCATCATGTCAGTAAGTAAAACAGTTACTCTTCAGAGCTCCTCCACAGGGAGCCTGATGCAGACCCCTCAGCTAACCTGTCCATCTGGTCAACATGTCAGTAAGTAAAACAGTTACTCTTCAGAGCTCCTCCACAGGGAGCCTGATGCAGACCCCTCAGCTAACCTGTCCATCTGGTCATCATGTCAGTAAGTAAAACAGTTACTCTTCAGAGCTCTACAGGGAGCCTGATGCAGACCCCTCAGCTAACCTGTCCATCTGGTCATCATGTCAGTAAGTAAAACAGTTACTCTTCAGAGCTCCTCCACAGGGAGCCTGATGCAGACCCCTCAGCTAACCTGTCCATCTGGTCAACATGTCAGTAAGTAAAACAGTTACTCTTCAGAGCTCCTCCACAGGGAGCCTGATGCAGACCCCTCAGCTAACCTGTCCATCTGGTCATCATGTCAGTAAGTAAAACAGTTACTCTTCAGAGCTCCTCCACAGGGAGCCTGATGCAGACCCCTCAGCTAACCTGTCCATCTGGTCATCATGTCAGTAAGTAAAACAGTTACTCTTCAGAGCTCCTCCACAGGGAGTCTGATGCAGACCCCTCAGCTAACCTGTCCATCTGGTCAACATGTCAGTAAGTAAAACAGTTACTCTTCAGAGCTCCTCCACAGGGAGCCTGATGCAGACCCCTCAGCTAACCTGTCCATCTGGTCAACAAGTCAGTAAGTAAAACAGTTACTCTTCAGAGCTCCTCCACGGGGAGCCTGATGCAGACCCCTCAGCTAACCTGTCCATCTGGTCATCATGTCAGTAAGTAAAACAGTTACTCTTCAGAGCTCCTCCACAGGGAGCCTGATGCAGACCCCTCAGCTAACCTGTCCATCTGGTCATCATGTCAGTAAGTAAAACAGTTGCTCCTCCACAGGGAGCCTGATGTAGACCCCTCAGCTAACCTGTCCATCTGGTCATCATGTCAGTAACTAAAACAGTTACTCTTCAGAGCTCTACAGGGAGCCTGATGCAGACCCCTCAGCTAACCTGTCCATCTGGTCATCATGTCAGTAAGTAAAACAGTTACTCTTCAGAGCTCTACAGGGAGCCTGATGCAGACCCCTCAGCTAACCTGTCCATCTGGTCATCATGTCAGTAAGTAAAACAGTTACTCTTCAGAGCTCCTCCACAGGGAGCCTGATGCAGACCCCTCAGCTAACCTGTCCATCTGGTCAACATGTCAGTAAGTAAAACAGTTACTCTTCAGAGCTCCTCCACAGGGAGCCTGATGCAGACCCCTCAGCTAACCTGTCCATCTGGTCATCATGTCAGTAAGTAAAACAGTTACTCTTCAGAGCTCCTCCACAGGGAGCCTGATGCAGACCCCTCAGCTAACCTGTCCATCTGGTCATCATGTCAGTAAGTAAAACAGTTACTCTTCAGAGCTCCTCCACAGGGAGTCTGATGCAGACCCCTCAGCTAACCTGTCCATCTGGTCAACATGTCAGTAAGTAAAACAGTTACTCTTCAGAGCTCCTCCACAGGGAGCCTGATGCAGACCCCTCAGCTAACCTGTCCATCTGGTCAACAAGTCAGTAAGTAAAACAGTTACTCTTCAGAGCTCCTCCACGGGGAGCCTGATGCAGACCCCTCAGCTAACCTGTCCATCTGGTCATCATGTCAGTAAGTAAAACAGTTACTCTTCAGAGCTCCTCCACAGGGAGCCTGATGCAGACCCCTCAGCTAACCTGTCCATCTGGTCATCATGTCAGTAAGTAAAACAGTTGCTCCTCCACAGGGAGCCTGATGTAGACCCCTCAGCTAACCTGTCCATCTGGTCATCATGTCAGTAACTAAAACAGTTACTCTTCAGAGCTCTACAGGGAGCCTGATGCAGACCCCTCAGCTAACCTGTCCATCTGGTCAACATGTCAGTAAGTAAAACAGTTACTCTTCAGAGCTCCTCCACAGGGAGCCTGATGCAGACCCCTCAGCTAACCTGTCCATCTGGTCAACAAGTCAGTAAGTAAAACAGTTACTCTTCAGAGCTCCTCCACAGGGAGCCTGATGCAGACCCCTCAGCTAACCTGTCCATCTGGTCAACAAGTCAGTAAGTAAAACAGTTACTCTTCAGAGCTCCTCCACAGGGAGTCTGATGCAGACCCCTCAGCTAACCTGTCCATCTGGTCAACATGTCAGTAAGTAAAACAGTTACTCTTCAGAGCTCCTCCACAGGGAGCCTGATGCAGACCCCTCAGCTAACCTGTCCATCTGGTCAACAAGTCAGTAAGTAAAACAGTTACTCTTCAGAGCTCCTCCACGGGGAGCCTGATGCAGACCCCTCAGCTAACCTGTCCATCTGGTCATCATGTCAGTAAGTAAAACAGTTACTCTTCAGAGCTCTACAGGGAGCCTGATGCAGACCCCTCAGCTAACCTGTCCATCTGGTCATCATGTCAGTAAGTAAAACAGTTACTCTTCAGAGCTCCTCCACAGGGAGCCTGATGCAGACCCCTCAGCTAACCTGTCCATCTGGTCAACATGTCAGTAAGTAAAACAGTTACTCTTCAGAGCTCCTCCACAGGGAGCCTGATGCAGACCCCTCAGCTAACCTGTCCATCTGGTCATCATGTCAGTAAGTAAAACAGTTACTCTTCAGAGCTCTACAGGGAGCCTGATGCAGACCCCTCAGCTAACCTGTCCACCTGGTCATCATGTCAGTAAGTAAAACAGTTACTCTTCAGAGCTCCTCCACAGGGAGCCTGATGCAGACCCCTCAGCTAACCTGTCCATCTGGTCAACATGTCAGTAAGTAAAACAGTTACTCTTCAGAGCTCCTCCACAGGGAGCCTGATGCAGACCCCTCAGCTAACCTGTCCATCTGGTCATCATGTCAGTAAGTAAAACAGTTACTCTTCAGAGCTCTACAGGGAGCCTGATGCAGACCCCTCAGCTAACCTGTCCATCTGGTCATCATGTCAGTAAGTAAAACAGTTACTCTTCAGAGCTCCTCCACAGGGAGCCTGATGCAGACCCCTCAGCTAACCTGTCCATCTGGTCAACATGTCAGTAAGTAAAACAGTTACTCTTCAGAGCTCCTCCACAGGGAGCCTGATGCAGACCCCTCAGCTAACCTGTCCATCTGGTCATCATGTCAGTAAGTAAAACAGTTACTCTTCAGAGCTCCTCCACAGGGAGCCTGATGCAGACCCCTCAGCTAACCTGTCCATCTGGTCAACATGTCAGTAAGTAAAACAGTTACTCTTCAGAGCTCCTCCACAGGGAGCCTGATGCAGACCCCTCAGCTAACCTGTCCATCTGGTCAACATGTCAGTAAGTAAAACAGTTACTCTTCAGAGCTCCTCCACAGGGAGCCTGATGTAGACCCCTCAGCTAACCTGTCCATCTGGTCATCATGTCAGTAAGTAAAACAGTTACTCTTCAGAGCTCCTCCACAGGGAGCCTGATGCAGACCCCTCAGCTAACCTGTCCATCTGGTCAACATGTCAGTAAGTAAAACAGTTACTCTTCAGAGCTCCTCCACAGGGAGCCTGATGCAGACCCCTCAGCTAACCTGTCCATCTGGTCAACAAGTCAGTAAGTAAAACAGTTACTCTTCAGAGCTCCTCCACAGGGAGCCTGATGCAGACCCCTCAGCTAACCTGTCCATCTGGTCATCATGTCAGTAAGTAAAACAGTTACTCTTCAGAGCTCCTCCACAGGGATCCTGATGCAGACTCCTCAGCTAACCTGTCCATCTGGTCATCATGTCAGTAAGTAAAACAGTTACACTTCAGAGCTCCTCCACAGGGAGCCTGATGCAGACCCCTCAGCTAACCTGTCCATCTGGTCATCATGTCAGTAAGTAAAACAGTTACTCTTCAGAGCTCCTCCACAGGGAGCCTGATGCAGACCCCTCAGCTAACCTGTCCATCTGGTCATCATGTCAGTAAGTAAAACAGTTACTCTTCAGAGCTCCTCCACAGGGAGCCTGATGCAGACTCCTCAGCTAACCTGTCCATCTGGTCATCATGTCAGTAAGTAAAACAGTTACTCTTCAGAGCTCCTCCACAGGGAGCCTGATGCAGACTTCTCAGCTAACCTGTCCATCTGGTCATCATGTCAGTAAGTAAAACAGTTACTCTTCAGAGCTCCTCCACAGGGAGCCTGATGCAGACCCCTCAGCTAACCTGTCCATCTGGTCATCATGTCAGTAAGTAAAACAGTTGCTCCTCCACAGGGAGCCTGATGTAGACCCCTCAGCTAACCTGTCCATCTGGTCATCATGTCAGTAAGTAAAACAGTTACTCTTCAGAGCTCCTCCACAGGGAGCCTGATGCAGACCCCTCAGCTAACCTGTCCATCTGGTCATCATGTCAGTAAGTAAAACAGTTACTCTTCAGAGCTCCTCCACAGGGAGCCTGATGCAGACTCCTCAGCTAACCTGTCCATCTGGTCATCATGTCAGTAAGTAAAACAGTTACTCTTCAGAGCTCCTCCACAGGGAGCCTGATGCAGACTTCTCAGCTAACCTGTCCATCTGGTCATCATGTCAGTAAGTAAAACAGTTACTCTTCAGAGCTCCTCCACAGGGAGCCTGATGCAGACCCCTCAGCTAACCTGTCCATCTGGTCATCATGTCAGTAAGTAAAACAGTTGCTCCTCCACAGGGAGCCTGATGTGAGACCCCTCAGCTAACCTGTCCATCTGGTCATCATGTCAGTAACTAAAACAGTTACTCTTCAGAGCTCTACAGGGAGCCTGATGCAGACCCCTCAGCTAACCTGTCCATCTGGTCAACATGTCAGTAAGTAAAACAGTTACTCTTCAGAGCTCCTCCACAGGGAGCCTGATGCAGACCCCTCAGCTAACCTGTCCATCTGGTCAACAAGTCAGTAAGTAAAACAGTTACTCTTCAGAGCTCCTCCACGGGGAGCCTGATGCAGACCCCTCAGCTAACCTGTCCATCTGGTCATCATGTCAGTAAGTAAAACAGTTACTCTTCAGAGCTCCTCCACAGGGAGCCTGATGCAGACCCCTCAGCTAACCTGTCCATCTGGTCATCATGTCAGTAAGTAAAACAGTTGCTCCTCCACAGGGAGCCTGATGTAGACCCCTCAGCTAACCTGTCCATCTGGTCAACAAGTCAGTAAGTAAAAAAGTTACTCTTCAGAGCTCCTCCACGGGGAGCCTGATGCAGACCCCTCAGCTAACCTGTCCATCTGGTCATCATGTCAGTAAGTAAAACAGTTACTCTTCAGAGCTCCTCCACAGGGAGCCTGATGCAGACCCCTCAGCTAACCTGTCCATCTGGTCATCATGTCAGTAAGTAAAACAGTTGCTCCTCCACAGGGAGCCTGATGTAGACCCCTCAGCTAACCTGTCCATCTGGTCATCATGTCAGTAAGTAAAACAGTTACTCTTCAGAGCTCCTCCACAGGGAGCCTGATGCAGACCCCTCAGCTAACCTGTCCATCTGGTCAACATGTCAGTAAGTAAAACAGTTACTCTTCAGAGCTCCTCCACAGGGAGCCTGATGCAGACCCCTCAGCTAACCTGTCCATCTGGTCATCATGTCAGTAAGTAAAACAGTTACTCTTCAGAGCTCCTCCACAGGGAGCCTGATGCAGACCCCTCAGCTAACCTGTCCATCTGGTCATCATGTCAGTAAGTAAAACAGTTACTCTTCAGAGCTCCTCCACAGGGAGTCTGATGCAGACCCCTCAGCTAACCTGTCCATCTGGTCAACATGTCAGTAAGTAAAACAGTTACTCTTCAGAGCTCCTCCACAGGGAGCCTGATGCAGACCCCTCAGCTAACCTGTCCATCTGGTCAACAAGTCAGTAAGTAAAACAGTTACTCTTCAGAGCTCCTCCACGGGAGCCTGATGCAGACCCCTCAGCTAACCTGTCCATCTGGTCATCATGTCAGTAAGTAAAACAGTTACTCTTCAGAGCTCCTCCACAGGGAGCCTGATGCAGACCCCTCAGCTAACCTGTCCATCTGGTCATCATGTCAGTAAGTAAAACAGTTGCTCCTCCACAGGGAGCCTGATGTAGACCCCTCAGCTAACCTGTCCATCTGGTCATCATGTCAGTAACTAAAACAGTTACTCTTCAGAGCTCTACAGGGAGCCTGATGCAGACCCCTCAGCTAACCTGTCCATCTGGTCAACAAGTCAGTAAGTAAAACAGTTACTCTTCAGAGCTCCTCCACAGGGAGCCTGATGCAGACCCCTCAGCTAACCTGTCCATCTGGTCAACAAGTCAGTAAGTAAAACAGTTACTCTTCAGAGCTCCTCCACAGGGAGTCTGATGCAGACCCCTCAGCTAACCTGTCCATCTGGTCAACATGTCAGTAAGTAAAACAGTTACTCTTCAGAGCTCCTCCACAGGGAGCCTGATGCAGACCCCTCAGCTAACCTGTCCATCTGGTCAACAAGTCAGTAAGTAAAACAGTTACTCTTCAGAGCTCCTCCACGGGGAGCCTGATGCAGACCCCTCAGCTAACCTGTCCATCTGGTCAACATGTCAGTAAGTAAAACAGTTACTCTTCAGAGCTCCTCCACAGGGAGCCTGATGCAGACCCCTCAGCTAACCTGTCCATCTGGTCATCATGTCAGTAAGTAAAACAGTTACTCTTCAGAGCTCCTCCACAGGGAGCCTGATGCAGACCCCTCAGCTAACCTGTCCATCTGGTCATGGTCATCATGTCCTCCACAGGGAGCCTGATGTAGACCCCTCAGCTAACCTGTCCATCTGGTCATCATGTCAGTAAGTAAAACAGTTACTCTTCAGAGCTCCTCCACAGGGAGCCTGATGCAGACCCCTCAGCTAACCTGTCCATCTGGTCAACATGTCAGTAAGTAAAACAGTTACTCTTCAGAGCTCCTCCACAGGGAGCCTGATGCAGACCCCTCAGCTAACCTGTCCATCTGGTCATCATGTCAGTAAGTAAAACAGTTACTCTTCAGAGCTCCTCCACAGGGAGCCTGATGCAGACCCCTCAGCTAACCTGTCCATCTGGTCATCATGTCAGTAAGTAAAACAGTTACTCTTCAGAGCTCCTCCACAGGGAGCCTGATGCAGACCCCTCAGCTAACCTGTCCATCTGGTCAACATGTCAGTAAGTAAAACAGTTACTCTTCAGAGCTCCTCCACAGGGAGCCTGATGCAGACCCCTCAGCTAACCTGTCCATCTGGTCAACATGTCAGTAAGTAAAACAGTTACTCTTCAGAGCTCCTCCACAGGGAGCCTGATGCAGACCCCTCAGCTAACCTGTCCATCTGGTCAACATGTCAGTAAGTAAAACAGTTACTCTTCAGAGCTCCTCCACAGGGAGCCTGATGCAGACCCCTCAGCTAACCTGTCCATCTGGTCAACATGTCAGTAAGTAAAACAGTTACTCTTCAGAGCTCCTCCACAGGGAGCCTGATGCAGACCCCTCAGCTAACCTGTCCATCTGGTCAACATGTCAGTAAGTAAAACAGTTACTCTTCAGAGCTCCTCCACAGGGAGCCTGATGCAGACCCCTCAGCTAACCTGTCCATCTGGTCATCATGTCAGTAAGTAAAACAGTTACTCTTCAGAGCTCTCCACAGGGGAGCCTGATGCAGACCCCTCAGCTAACCTGTCCATCTGGTCATCATGTCAGTAAGTAAAACAGTTACTCTTCAGAGCTCCTCCACAGGGAGCCTGATGCAGACCCCTCAGCTAACCTGTCCATCTGGTCATCATGTCAGTAAGTAAAACAGTTACTCTTCAGAGCTCTACAGGGAGCCTGATGCAGACCCCTCAGCTAACCTGTCCATCTGGTCATCATGTCAGTAAGTAAAACAGTTACTCTTCAGAGCTCCTCCACAGGGAGCCTGATGCAGACCCCTCAGCTAACCTGTCCATCTGGTCAACATGTCAGTAAGTAAAACAGTTACTCTTCAGAGCTCCTCCACAGGGAGCCTGATGCAGACCCCTCAGCTAACCTGTCCATCTGGTCATCATGTCAGTAAGTAAAACAGTTACTCTTCAGAGCTCCTCCACAGGGAGCCTGATGCAGACCCCTCAGCTAACCTGTCCATCTGGTCATCATGTCAGTAAGTAAAACAGTTACTCTTCAGAGCTCCTCCACAGGGAGTCTGATGCAGACCCCTCAGCTAACCTGTCCATCTGGTCAACATGTCAGTAAGTAAAACAGTTACTCTTCAGAGCTCCTCCACAGGGAGCCTGATGCAGACCCCTCAGCTAACCTGTCCATCTGGTCAACATGTCAGTAAGTAAAACAGTTACTCTTCAGAGCTCCTCCACAGGGAGCCTGATGCAGACCCCTCAGCTAACCTGTCCATCTGGTCATCATGTCAGTAAGTAAAACAGTTACTCTTCAGAGCTCCTCCACAGGGAGCCTGATGCAGACCCCTCAGCTAACCTGTCCATCTGGTCATCATGTCAGTAAGTAAAACAGTTGCTCCTCCAGAGGGAGCCTGATGTTCAGCTAACCTGTCCATCTGGTCATCATGTCAGTAACTAAAACAGTTACTCTTCAGAGCTCTACAGGGAGCCTGATGCAGACCCCTCAGCTAACCTGTCCATCTGGTCAACATGTCAGTAAGTAAAACAGTTACTCTTCAGAGCTCCTCCACAGGGAGCCTGATGCAGACCCCTCAGCTAACCTGTCCATCTGGTCAACAAGTCAGTAAGTAAAACAGTTACTCTTCAGAGCTCCTCCACAGGGAGCCTGATGCAGACCCCTCAGCTAACCTGTCCATCTGGTCATCATGTCAGTAAGTAAAACAGTTACTCTTCAGAGCTCCTCCACAGGGATCCTGATGCAGACTCCTCAGCTAACCTGTCCATCTGGTCATCATGTCAGTAAGTAAAACAGTTACACTTCAGAGCTCCTCCACAGGGAGCCTGATGCAGACCCCTCAGCTAACCTGTCCATCTGGTCATCATGTCAGTAAGTAAAACAGTTACTCTTCAGAGCTCCTCCACAGGGAGCCTGATGCAGACCCCTCAGCTAACCTGTCCATCTGGTCATCATGTCAGTAAGTAAAACAGTTACTCTTCAGAGCTCCTCCACAGGGAGCCTGATGCAGACTCCTCAGCTAACCTGTCCATCTGGTCATCATGTCAGTAAGTAAAACAGTTACTCTTCAGAGCTCCTCCACAGGGAGCCTGATGCAGACTTCTCAGCTAACCTGTCCATCTGGTCATCATGTCAGTAAGTAAAACAGTTACTCTTCAGAGCTCCTCCACAGGGAGCCTGATGCAGACCCCTCAGCTAACCTGTCCATCTGGTCATCATGTCAGTAAGTAAAACAGTTGCTCCTCCACAGGGAGCCTGATGTAGACCCCTCAGCTAACCTGTCCATCTGGTCATCATGTCAGTAACTAAAACAGTTACTCTTCAGAGCTCTACAGGGAGCCTGATGCAGACCCCTCAGCTAACCTGTCCATCTGGTCAACATGTCAGTAAGTAAAACAGTTACTCTTCAGAGCTCCTCCACAGGGAGCCTGATGCAGACCCCTCAGCTAACCTGTCCATCTGGTCAACAAGTCAGTAAGTAAAACAGTTACTCTTCAGAGCTCCTCCACGGGAGCCTGATGCAGACCCCTCAGCTAACCTGTCCATCTGGTCATCATGTCAGTAAGTAAAACAGTTACTCTTCAGAGCTCCTCCACAGGGAGCCTGATGCAGACCCCTCAGCTAACCTGTCCATCTGGTCATCATGTCAGTAAGTAAAACAGTTGCTCCTCCACAGGGAGCCTGATGTAGACCCCTCAGCTAACCTGTCCATCTGGTCATCATGTCAGTAACTAAAACAGTTACTCTTCAGAGCTCTACAGGGAGCCTGATGCAGACCCCTCAGCTAACCTGTCCATCTGGTCAACATGTCAGTAAGTAAAACAGTTACTCTTCAGAGCTCCTCCACAGGGAGCCTGATGCAGACCCCTCAGCTAACCTGTCCATCTGGTCAACAAGTCAGTAAGTAAAACAGTTACTCTTCAGAGCTCCTCCACAGGGAGCCTGATGCAGACCCCTCAGCTAAGCTGTCCATCTGGTCATCATGTCAGTAAGTAAAACAGTTACTTTTCAGAGCTCCTCCACAGGGAGCCTGATGCAGACTCCTCAGCTAACCTGTCCATCTGGTCATCATGTCAGTAAGTAAAACAGTTACTCTTCAGAGCTCCTCCACAGGGAGCCTGATGCAGACCCCTCAGCTAACCTGTCCATCTGGTCATCATGTCAGTAAGTAAAACTGTTGCTCCTCCACAGGGAGCCTGATGCAGACCCCTCAGCTAACCTGTCCATCTGGTCATCATGTCAGTAACTAAAACAGTTACTCTTCAGAGCTCTGGTGATGCAGACCCCTCAGCTAACCTGTCCATCTGGTCAACATGTCAGTAAGTAAAACAGTTACTCTTCAGAGCTCCTCCACAGGGAGCCTGATGCAGACCCCTCAGCTAACCTGTCCATCTGGTCAACAAGTCAGTAAGTAAAACAGTTACTCTTCAGAGCTCCTCCACAGGGAGCCTGATGCAGACCCCTCAGCTAACCTGTCCATCTGGTCATCATGTCAGTAAGTAAAACAGTTACTCTTCAGAGCTCCTCCACAGGGATCCTGATGCAGACTCCTCAGCTAACCTGTCCATCTGGTCATCATGTCAGTAAGTAAAACAGTTACACTTCAGAGCTCCTCCACAGGGAGCCTGATGCAGACCCCTCAGCTAACCTGTCCATCTGGTCATCATGTCAGTAAGTAAAACAGTTACTCTTCAGAGCTCCTCCACAGGGAGCCTGATGCAGACCCCTCAGCTAACCTGTCCATCTGGTCATCATGTCAGTAAGTAAAACAGTTACTCTTCAGAGCTCCTCCACAGGGAGCCTGATGCAGACTCCTCAGCTAACCTGTCCATCTGGTCATCATGTCAGTAAGTAAAACAGTTACTCTTCAGAGCTCCTCCACAGGAGCCTGATGCAGACTTCTCAGCTAACCTGTCCATCTGGTCATCATGTCAGTAAGTAAAACAGTTACTCTTCAGAGCTCCTCCACAGGGAGCCTGATGCAGACCCCTCAGCTAACCTGTCCATCTGGTCATCATGTCAGTAAGTAAAACAGTTGCTCCTCCACAGGGAGCCTGATGTAGACCCCTCAGCTAACCTGTCCATCTGGTCATCATGTCAGTAACTAAAACAGTTACTCTTCAGAGCTCTACAGGGAGCCTGATGCAGACCCCTCAGCTAACCTGTCCATCTGGTCAACATGTCAGTAAGTAAAACAGTTACTCTTCAGAGCTCCTCCACAGGGAGCCTGATGCAGACCCCTCAGCTAACCTGTCCATCTGGTCAACAAGTCAGTAAGTAAAACAGTTACTCTTCAGAGCTCCTCCACGGGGAGCCTGATGCAGACCCCTCAGCTAACCTGTCCATCTGGTCATCATGTCAGTAAGTAAAACAGTTACTCTTCAGAGCTCCTCCACAGGGAGCCTGATGCAGACCCCTCAGCTAACCTGTCCATCTGGTCATCATGTCAGTAAGTAAAACAGTTGCTCCTCCACAGGGAGCCTGATGTAGACCCCTCAGCTAACCTGTCCATCTGGTCATCATGTCAGTAACTAAAACAGTTACTCTTCAGAGCTCTACAGGGAGCCTGATGCAGACCCCTCAGCTAACCTGTCCATCTGGTCAACATGTCAGTAAGTAAAACAGTTACTCTTCAGAGCTCCTCCACAGGGAGCCTGATGCAGACCCCTCAGCTAACCTGTCCATCTGGTCAACAAGTCAGTAAGTAAAACAGTTACTCTTCAGAGCTCCTCCACAGGGAGCCTGATGCAGACCCCTCAGCTAACCTGTCCATCTGGTCATCATGTCAGTAAGTAAAACAGTTACTTTTCAGAGCTCCTCCACAGGGAGCCTGATGCAGACTCCTCAGCTAACCTGTCCATCTGGTCATCATGTCAGTAAGTAAAACAGTTACTCTTCAGAGCTCCTCCACAGGGAGCCTGATGCAGACCCCTCAGCTAACCTGTCCATCTGGTCATCATGTCAGTAAGTAAAACTGTTGCTCCTCCACAGGGAGCCTGATGCAGACCCCTCAGCTAACCTGTCCATCTGGTCATCATGTCAGTAACTAAAACAGTTACTCTTCAGAGCTCTACAGGGAGCCTGATGCAGACCCCTCAGCTAACATGTCCATCTGGTCAACATGTCAGTAAGTAAAACAGTTACTCTTCAGAGCTCCTCCACAGGGAGCCTGATGCAGACCCCTCAGCTAACCTGTCCATCTGGTCATCATGTCAGTAAGTAAAACAGTTGCTCCTCCACAGGGAGCCTGATGTAGACCCCTCAGCTAACCTGTCCATCTGGTCATCATGTCAGTAACTAAAACAGTTACTCTTCAGAGCTCTACAGGGAGCCTGATGCAGACCCCTCAGCTAACCTGTCCATCTGGTCAACATGTCAGTAAGTAAAACAGTTACTCTTCAGAGCTCCTCCACAGGGAGCCTGATGCAGACCCCTCAGCTAACCTGTCCATCTGGTCAACAAGTCAGTAAGTAAAACAGTTACTCTTCAGAGCTCCTCCACGGGGAGCCTGATGCAGACCCCTCAGCTAACCTGTCCATCTGGTCATCATGTCAGTAAGTAAAACAGTTACTCTTCAGAGCTCCTCCACAGGGAGCCTGATGCAGACCCCTCAGCTAACCTGTCCATCTGGTCATCATGTCAGTAAGTAAAACAGTTGCTCCTCCACAGGGAGCCTGATGTAGACCCCTCAGCTAACCTGTCCATCTGGTCATCATGTCAGTAACTAAAACAGTTACTCTTCAGAGCTCTACAGGGAGCCTGATGCAGACCCCTCAGCTAACCTGTCCATCTGGTCAACATGTCAGTAAGTAAAACAGTTACTCTTCAGAGCTCCTCCACAGGGAGCCTGATGCAGACCCCTCAGCTAACCTGTCCATCTGGTCAACAAGTCAGTAAGTAAAACAGTTACTCTTCAGAGCTCCTCCACAGGGAGCCTGATGCAGACCCCTCAGCTAACCTGTCCATCTGGTCATCATGTCAGTAAGTAAAACAGTTACTTTTCAGAGCTCCTCCACAGGGAGCCTGATGCAGACTCCTCAGCTAACCTGTCCATCTGGTCATCATGTCAGTAAGTAAAACAGTTACTCTTCAGAGCTCCTCCACAGGGAGCCTGATGCAGACCCCTCAGCTAACCTGTCCATCTGGTCATCATGTCAGTAAGTAAAACTGTTGCTCCTCCACAGGGAGCCTGATGCAGACCCCTCAGCTAACCTGTCCATCTGGTCATCATGTCAGTAACTAAAACAGTTACTCTTCAGAGCTCTACAGGGAGCCTGATGCAGACCCCTCAGCTAACATGTCCATCTGGTCAACATGTCAGTAAGTAAAACAGTTACTCTTCAGAGCTCCTCCACAGGGAGCCTGATGCAGACCCCTCAGCTAACCTGTCCATCTGGTCATCATGTCAGTAAGTAAAACAGTTACTCTTCAGAGCTCCTCCACAGGGAGCCTGATGCAGACCCCTCAGCTAACCTGTCCATCTGGTCATCATGTCAGTAAGTAAAACAGTTACTCTTCAGAGCTCCTCCACAGGGAGCCTGATGCAGACCCCTCAGCTAACCTGTCCATCTGGTCATCATGTCAGTAACTAAAACAGTTACTCTTCAGAGCTCTACAGGGAGCCTGATGCAGACCCCTCAGCTAACCTGTCCATCTGGTCAACATGTCAGTAAGTAAAACAGTTACTCTTCAGAGCTCCTCCACAGGGAGCCTGATGCAGACCCCTCAGCTAACCTGTCCATCTGGTCATCATGTCAGTAAGTAAAACAGTTACTCTTCAGAGCTCCTCCACAGGGATCCTGATGCAGACTCCTCAGCTAACATGCCCATCTGGTCATCATGTCAGTAAGTAAAACAGTTACACTTCAGAGCTCCTCCACAGGGAGCCTGATGCAGACCCCTCAGCTAACCTGTCCATCTGGTCATCATGTCAGTAAGTAAAACAGTTACTCTTCAGAGCTCCTCCACAGGGAGCCTGATGCAGACCCCTCAGCTAACCTGTCCATCTGGTCATCATGTCAGTAAGTAAAACAGTTACTCTTCAGAGCTCCTCCACAGGGAGCCTGATGCAGACTCCTCAGCTAACCTGTCCATCTGGTCATCATGTCAGTAAGTAAAACAGTTACTCTTCAGAGCTCCTCCACAGGGAGCCTGATGCAGACTTCTCAGCTAACCTGTCCATCTGGTCATCATGTCAGTAAGTAAAACAGTTACTCTTCAGAGCTCCTCCACAGGGAGCCTGATGCAGACCCCTCAGCTAACCTGTCCATCTGGTCATCATGTCAGTAAGTAAAACAGTTACTCTTCAGAGCTCCTCCACAGGAGCCTGATGCAGACCCCTCAGCTAACCTGTCCATCTGGTCATCATGTCAGTAAGTAAAACAGTTACTCTTCAGAGCTCCTCCACAGGGAGCCTGATGCAGACTCCTCAGCTAACCTGTCCATCTGGTCAACATGTCAGTAAGTAAAACAGTTACTCTTCAGAGCTCCTCCACAGGAGCCTGATGCAGACCCCTCAGCTAACCTGTCCATCTGGTCATCATGTCAGTAAGTAAAACAGTTACTCTTCAGAGCTACTCCACAGGGAGCCTGATGCAGACCCCTCAGCTAACCTGTCCATCTGGTCATCATGTCAGTAAGTAAAACAGTTACTCTTCAGAGCTCTGGGGAGCCTGATGCAGACCCCTCAGCTAACCTGTCCATCTGGTCATCATGTCAGTAAGTAAAACAGTTACTCTTCAGAGCTCCTCCACAGGGAGCCTGATGCAGACCCCTCAGCTAACCTGTCCATCTGGTCATCATGTCAGTAAGTAAAACAGTTACTCTTCAGAGCTCCTCCACAGGGAGCCTGATGCAGACTCCTCAGCTAACCTGTCCATCTGGTCATCATGTCAGTAAGTAAAACAGTTACTCTTCAGAGCTCCTCCACAGGGAGCCTGATGCAGACTTCTCAGCTAACCTGTCCATCTGGTCATCATGTCAGTAAGTAAAACAGTTACTCTTCAGAGCTCCTCCACAGGGAGCCTGATGCAGACCCCTCAGCTAACCTGTCCATCTGGTCATCATGTCAGTAAGTAAAACAGTTACTCTTCAGAGCTCCTCCACAGGGAGCCTGATGCAGACCCCTCAGCTAACCTGTCCATCTGGTCATCATGTCAGTAAGTAAAACAGTTACTCTTCAGAGCTCCTCCACAGGGAGCCTGATGCAGACTCCTCAGCTAACCTGTCCATCTGGTCAACATGTCAGTAAGTAAAACAGTTACTCTTCAGAGCTCCTCCACAGGGAGCCTGATGCAGACCCCTCAGCTAACCTGTCCATCTGGTCATCATGTCAGTAAGTAAAACAGTTACTCTTCAGAGCTACTCCACAGGGAGCCTGATGCAGACCCCTCAGCTAACCTGTCCATCTGGTCATCATGTCAGTAAGTAAAACAGTTACTCTTCAGAGCTCTACAGGGAGCCTGATGCAGACCCCTCAGCTAACCTGTCCATCTGGTCATCATGTCAGTAAGTAAAACAGTTACTCTTCAGAGCTCCTCCACAGGGAGCCTGATGCAGACCCCTCAGCTAACCTGTCCATCTGGTCAACATGTCAGTAAGTAAAACAGTTACAGATGATGACATTACTTCAAAAATGACATGTTAAAAACACTTATATTGTGAACATTGAAGAAAACGTTGAAGAAAACACTAATATTTGTGCGTTGAAGAAAACACTAATATTTGTGTGTTGAAGAAAACACTAATATTTGTGCGTTGAAGAAAACACTAATATTTGTGCGTTGAAGAAAACACTAATATTTGTGCGTTGAAGAAAACACTAATATTTGTGCGTTGAAGAAAACACTAATATTTGTGCATTGAAGAAAACACTAATATTTGTGCGTTGAAGAAAACACTAATATTTGTGCATTGAAGAAAACACTAATATTTGTGCGTTGAAGAAAACACTAATATTTGTGCGTTGAAGAAAACACTAATATTTGTGCATTGCCAGGTTAGTTTGCTAGTGTCTAAATGTACTGCACTGCATTGTTAGAGCAGCATTTGCTACTTACATCTCCCATTATTCCACATCCTTGAATACAGAGAGATCATTTGCAGGTTCAGAATGAAACGATACGGATACATGACGCACGCGATGCCACAACAATTTGCATTCCACACACATTTGGCAAAAAATGCAATGTTAAGTACTGCTTGGGGAGTGATAGTCTGTTTTAACAGTGCTTTACCTTTCTGCGCCATCAAAAAGAAATGTCACCTTTCATGTTTCCAGTGGGACTGGATGTAAAGAGGAATGTTGCTACAGAGGATTTGTGCTCTAGTCAACCGTTTTCCACACTACCTTCAGCGGCCAGCCACTGTTCAAGCCCAATTCATAATAGACCGCTAGTCTGCTACCAGAATTGACCTGATCCACACTGAAATGCAGCACATGATTGCTTTCTACCCTCAGCAACCAGTCCGGAGTTGGTTGGGTTACTATTGATTGAGGTTATGGGGACAGGGTATGGAGACCTGATCTTGAACTAGGTATTAACAACAGAAAGAGTTAAGTACACAGCACAGTGCATAGAGACACCTCAGTTGGATAAGGAACAGGAACAGTTTCTCCAGTAATAAAAATGTTGACTTGAATTTTCATGGGGGATGTACAGGTGGAGGATGCTATGGTGGAGTAGGCTGGGGTGGTGGGTCCTGGAGCTGAGGGGCTGGGGTGGTGGGTCCTGGGGCTGAGGGGCTGGGGTGGTGGGTCCTGGGGCTGAGGGGCTGGGGTGGTGGGTCCTGGGGCTGAGGGGGCTGGGGTGGTGGGTCCTGGGGCGGTGGGTCCTGGGGCTGAGGGTGGTGGGACCTGGGGCTGAGGGGGCTAGGGTGGTGGGTCCTTGGGCTGGGGGGTGGGTCCTGGGGCTGAGGGGGCTAGGGTGGTGGGTCCTGGGGCTGGGGGGGTGGGTCCTTGGTTGATAGGTCCTGGGACTGAAGGAACTGGGCACCAGTCTGTTTCTCTGTGTCTGATGCTGCGCTGCCGTCTCTGCAGGGGCACCGACACTGGCATGACTCTCCCTGTCTAATTACGATGACAGGCAGACTCAAGCCTATCTGCTGCAGAGCTGTCCCTAGCAGACAAGACAGATTGCATGTCAAATAATCTTTTTAAAAGTCAATATATCCATACAAATTGTACAGTACAACAACCTCTCAGATACGGTCTTGTTGCTAGCATTACAATATCTACAGCTCTGCAACTGCTAATGTTTAGCGACCAAATACATTGAAATGATCAACATGTAGAATACGTGTAAAAACCACACCTAAATTCATATATCGGTAAATATAACGAAGCAAAAGATGAATCTCCATAAATTACCTGTGTTCCCTCCCATTGGTATTTCTGTGGTGAAATAGAGCTTCTCTAGTGTCGAGCCACTGTGTTGTTGCTGAAATACAACAGAACAAGAGAAGAGAGCATATTCAGCATATAATTAACAGAATGTCAATGCCTCGTGGCTAAACAGAGGAAAAGTTTCATTAAAACAACTGAAGGTCAATTAACAGTTGGACTGGATGAGATCCAGCAGGCCAATGATTGGATAGCCCTTCTCCACATCCTAATAAAAAGGCCAATGATTGGACGAACCTCTCCATATTTGAATTAAAAGACCAAATCATTGGACTGCGGCCATCTCCATATTCTAATTAGCTGGCTTCACTACCCTCCAGGTTAGGAGGTTTCAATAAAGCATCTAGAATAATGACACAAATACCGTATGACAACAAATGATTAATTCATAAAAAACTGTCCGATAAAAACATGTAAGATTGTTGTATTATTAGACCAACATCTAATAGAAAAACGTATTATCTGCTTATAACTTATAATGGACCTGACTTGTTATAATTATAATAACAACCTATTAGTAAGTTGTTAATGATGACTCACGGATAGCTGTGTCTGCATGTCCTGCTGCCTCGGGTCATTGATACTGTTCAACAGCCACTGGAGGTTCTGAGTGGACAAGGTGATGGGCTGGATGGTACTGTGGTCAGGAACCGTAGGAGGAGTAGAGTACTCCAGGGATAGGGGTGTTAGTGGGGCCTGGAGGGAGGAGCTGGAGGGTGGAGGGTGTGGGCCTGGTTGAGAATAGATGGAGGACATGGCAGCTGGGTGTAGTAGTACGCTCTGGGTTTGGCCTGGTTGGGAATGGAGGGTGGTGGTTGGCTGTGATAGTACGCTCTGGGTGGAGCCTGGTTGGGAATGGAGGGTGGTGGTTGGCTGTGATAGTACGCTCTGGGTGGAGCCTGGTTGGGAATGGAGGGTGGTGGTTGGCTGTGATAGTACGCTCTGGGTGGAGCCTGGTTGGGAATGGAGGGATGAGGCTAGCTGTTGTAGTAGGCTCTGATTGGATGGCTGTTCTGGAATCACCTCATGTTTAGGTGTAACACTGATCATGGGAGAAACAGGAACTGGACAGGGTTCACCAGGGGTGAGGAGAGCGGTGGGCTGGGGTACAGGACGGGGTTCACTAGGGGTAGAGTCAGAGGGTTCAGGACAGGTAGATATTAAAGGTTGAGATTCTTCTGAAAGCACCACGGTTAGAGATGGGTTCTCCAAATTATACGAGGGCACTGCCACCGATGACACATCTGGATAAGATAGGGGACAGATAAAATGTTTTTAAGGGCTTAACAGGAGACAAGGCATTTAGACCACAAAGCACTGGTGGTGTTCACCACAACATGGTACAGTACTCACCCTGTGTCTGGGTCTTGTCTTGAAACAGCAACTCAAACACCAGGTCCAGGGCATCAGACTGCCACAGGGACAAGACAACATCAGAGAAACGTTAGTCTAACAAGCAAAACATATACAGCACGTCTTAGTTACCATCTATTACAATTACCATACAGTATGCACAAATTATACATGTATACAATTAGCCCTGGGACATGACTGTAGTCTCTAATAGTGTCTATATAGCCAATAGCAAAGGGATAACTGTATAGTGTATATATACTCACCAGTCAGTTTATTAGGTACACCTATCTAGTATCGGGTTGGACCCCCCCTTTCCTCCAGAATTATTTTTTGGGGGGCATTCTACAAGGCGTCAGAAATATTACACAGGAATGTTGGTCCATGCTGACACAATGGCATTACGAAGTTGCTGCAGATTGGACAGTGGTACATTCATGCTGCCAACAGCCCGTTCTCTCATCCCAAAGACGTTCTATTTGGGCGGAGGTGTGTGGACTGAACAGGCCACGCTAGTAAACTGTCATGTTCCAGACAATGTTAATCCACTCCTCAATACTCCAGTGTTGGTGATCACATGCCCTCTGGAGCAGCTTCTTCTTGTTTTTAGCTGATAGGAGAAGGATCAACGAGTTGTGCGTTCCGAGATGCCGTTCTGCACACCACTGTTGTACTGCGCCGTTATTTGCATATTTGTGGCCCGCCTCTTAGCTTGTGCGATTCTTGCCATTCTCCGCTCGATCTCTCTCATCAACGAGCTGTTTTCGCCCACAGGACTGTCACTGACTGGATGTTTTTGTTTGCCACATCATTCTCGGTAAACCCTAGACACTGTCGTGCCTGAAAAGCCCAGGAGGCCGGTCATTTCTGAGATACTGAATCAGGCGCGTCTGGCACCGACCATCAAAGTCGCTTAGGTCACTTGTTTTGCCCATTCTAATGTTCAATCAAACAGTAACTGAATGCCTTGATGCCTGTCTGCCTGCTTTATATAGCAAGCCACGGCCATGTGACTCATTTTCTGTAGGAGCTATCCTTTTTCGTGAACGGAGTCGTGTACCTAACAAACTGGCCGGTGAGTGTATGTCTTTAAGACATGGATGTTTATTCAGACAGTGTGCGAAATTGAAAATTTGGAGAAAAAAACAGTTACAAAATGACTTACATTATTTTCTCGGAGCTGAGAAGCAGTGGAAATCAGGCTCATATCACTGAGACATGGGGAACGAGGATTCAAATCCTGTGTTTCAAAACATGATTAATTATAAGAGATGATTAGAGAGCACCGCATATTGAGAACAGATTTAAAATACAGACCAAATCTATTGATTGCATGGATATTTGACCAGTAAGTCTTGACACATACCGTGCGAGACAGAAACAGATGCAATATGTCATTGTCAAAACATCATTATTAAGTGCCATTTTCAGTCACATGGTGGGAGTGGCTGTGAATTATGTCAGCTGACGGTCCAGGGTCGTGACCTTTGATGTTGTCCCTCGGACTGTTGGAGGAGCTTAGGGAGTTATCACCATCTGTGTCCACCTGAAGGAGGGGTGGCTCACCTAGAAGAAAGAACACACACACACACACAGATATTACTTTTATAGGTCTCTCTTATACAGCAGCCAACTCTATTGCTACAACCCATAAGAAATTGAGATATAGTCCTGGCTTGGAGAAAGAACGGTAATTTGAGTCCACAACTCGTTGCCTTATGGGTGAAGGGGCAGGATAAAGAAATACGCTCAGCAATATCCAAGTCCATGCGTAACGACAATGATCATTAATAACATGAGTTTATGCTGATGTAGCCTTTAGTGCCTTGAGGCATGTGTTTTTTGGGGGGGATGAAAGGGCAAGGAGGTTCAAGCCACTAGTGTTGTTTGAGAAACAGGCACACATACACACACTGAGAAAAGTCCTGGCTACAGACACAAGAAGTTCTGCAGGATACATATGGAAACTCCCACTGGGAAGCAAACCCAAAAAGCAGGCAGATAATGTTTCCTCAGCCTCTGACATCAATGTGACTTGCATTCACAGATCACATGTAATGGATCTAAACCCCATCTGAGACTCATAGCTCCTCAGAGGGAGGAAGAGTTTGTTGGGTTCTCTGGTATCAGAGGAACAGGCTAGAAAGACAAATTACAGTGTTACAGTTAGAATGTGTGTGTGTGTAGAACTGGGCCCCAGAGGAACCTGCAGCAGCAGGATTGATAGCTCCACCACAACAACAGCAGCAGTAGTATTAATAGCTCCACAACAACAATAGCAGTATTAATAGCTCCACAACAACAATAGCAGTATTAATAGCTCCACCACCACAACAGCAGCAGTATTAATAGCTCCACCACCACAACAGCAGCAGTATTAATAGCTCCACCACAACAGCAGCAGTATTAATAGCTCCACCACAACAGCAGCAGTATTAATAGCTCCACCACAACAGCAGCAGCATTAATAGCTCCACCACAACAGCAGCAGTATTAATAGCTCCACCACAACAGCAGCAGTATTAATAGCTCCACCACAACAGCAGCAGCATTAATAGCTCCACCACAACAGCAGCAGCATTAATAGCTCCACCACAACAGCATTAATAGCTCCACCACAACAACAGCAGTATTAATAGCTCCACAACAACAGCAGCAGTATTAATAGCTCCACCACCACAACAACAACAGCAGTATTAATAGCTCCACAACAACAACAGTATTAATAGCTCCACAACAACAACAGCAGCAGTATTAATAGCTCCACCACAACAGCAGCAATATTAATAGCTCCACCACAACAACAGCAGCAGTATTAATAGCTCTACCACAACAACAACAGCAGCAGTATTAATAGCTCCACCACAACAGCAGCAGTATTAATAGCTCTACCACAACAACAGCAGCAGCAGTGTTAATAGCTCCACAACAACAGCAGCATTAATAGCTCCACAACAACAACAGCATTAATAGCTCCACAACAACAACAGCAGTATTAATAGCTCCACCACAACAGCAGCAGTATTAATAGCTCCACCACCACAACAGCAGCAGTATTAATAGCTCCACCACAACAGCAGCAGCATTAATAGCTCCACCACAACAGCATTAATAGCTCCACCACAACAACAGCAGTATTAATAGCTCCACAACAACAGCAGCAGTATTAATAGCTCCACCACCACAACAACAACAGCAGTATTAATAGCTCCACAACAACAACAGTATTAATAGCTCCACAACAACAACAGCAGCAGTATTAATAGCTCCACCACAACAGCAGCAATATTAATAGCTCCACCACAACAGCAGCAGTATTAATAGCTCTACCACAACAACAACAGCAGCAGTGTTAATAGCTCCACCACAACAACAGCAGCAGTATTAATAGCTCCACCACAACAACAGCAGTATTAATAGCTCTACCACAACAACAGCAGCAGTGTTAATAGCTCCACAACAACAGCAGCAGTATTAATAGCTCTACCACAACAACAGCAGCAGCAGTGTTAATAGCTCCACAACAACAGCAGCAGTATTAATAGCTCCACCACAACAGCAGCAGTATTAATAGCTCTACCACAACAACAGCAGCAGCAGTATTAATAGCTCCACAACAACAACAGCATTAATAGCTCTACCACAACAACAACAGCAGCAGTATTAATAGCTCCACCACAACAGCAGCAGTATTAATAGCTCTACCACAACAACAACAACAGCATTAATAGCTCTACCACAACAGCAGCAGTATTAATAGCTCCACCACAACAGCAGCAGTATTAATAGCTCCACCACAACAACAACAACAGCATTAATAGCTCTACCACAACAACAACAGCAGCAGTATTAATAGCTCCACCACAACAGCAGCAGTATTAATAGCTCCACCACAACAGCAGCAGTATTAATAGCTCCACCACAACAGCATTAATAGCTCCACCACAACAGCAGCAGTATTAATAGCTCCACCACAACAGCAGCAGTATTAATAGCTCCACCACAACAACAACAACAGCATTAATAGCTCTACCACAACAGCAGCAATATTAATAGCTCCACCACAACAACAACAACAGCATTAATAGCTCTACCACAACAACAACAGCAGCAGTATTAATAGCTCCACCACAACAGCAGCAGTATTAATAGCTCTACCACAACAACAGCAGCAGCAGTGTTAATAGCTCCACAACAACAACAGCATTAATAGCTCCACAACAACAACAGCATTAATAGCTCCACAACAACAGCAGCAGCAGTGTTAATAGCTCCACAACAACAACAGCATTAATAGCTCCACCACAACAGCAGCAGCAGTGTTAATAGCTCCACAACAACAACAGTATTAATAGCTCCACCACCACAACAGCAGCAGTATTAATAGCTCCACCACAACAGCAGCAGTATTAATAGCTCCACCACAACAGCAGCAGTATTAATAGCTCCACCACAACAGCAGCAGTATTAATAGCTCCACCACAACAGCAGCAGTATTAATAGCTCCACCACAACAGCAGCAGTATTAATAGCTCCACCACAACAGCAGCAGTATTAATAGCTCCACCACCACAACAGCAGCAGTATTAATAGCTCCACCACAACAGCAGCAGTATTAATAGCTCCACCACCACAACAGCAGCAGTATTAATAGCTCCACCACCACAACAGCAGCAGTATTAATAGCTCCACCACAACAGCAGCAGTATTAATAGCTCCACCACCACAACAGCAGCAGTATTAATAGCTCCACCACAACAGCAGCAGTATTAATAGCTCCACCACAACAGCAGCAGTATTAATAGCTCCACAACAACAACAGCAATCAGACCTGGGTTCAAAAAGTATTTTGAAATCCTACAAATATATGACTGTTTGTTTGAGCCTGTCTGGAGTGCTAGATGTACTGGGTTTGGATCTTTGGGAGTGTTTTATGTATGTGTGTGTATGAGTGTATGATCTCAGCACTCTGTGGATAAATAGGCTCATCAGGATTCGCTGACAGGGCGTTGCGAGAATAAATGGGCCAATAAGAAGCTGGGGAGCTGAGCAGTGCTGAGGCTGGGCTGAAATAAACTTGGATGTTTTCAACACACATCTGTCTTGAGAATCTGACTCAGCTAAGGAAGCCATACCCCATTAAGAGCACTCAATAAAACGTAGCGGGGAGGAAAGAACGACGTGCTAGAGCGTATTGTTTTATCTCCAACTCCGGAAAAAAGGGGTTTTCAACTCCCCCTAGTTTCATTTAAAAAAAAGAGGGTTTGAGCTCAAGGAGTTAGCTGTGTATCACCACGCCACCTTCACCTATTTGTCCCAGGATGTGTGTTTGGAGATGGTCACTAGAGGTGAACGCCTTGTAACAGCCAGGATGGTCACACCTGGTGAGAAAACAACACTAAGTTGAGTTATGTTCATTCATTGAGTACGTTTACATGCACACTAATAATGCAACATTAAACCGATTATGGCCGAGTATTGTCACACCCTGATCTGTTTCACCTGTCTTTGTGCTTGTCTCCAGCCCCCTCCAGGTGTCGCCCATCTTCCCATTATCCTGTGTATTTATACCTGTGTTCTCTGTGTCTGTTGCCAGTTTTGTCTTCTTTGTTCAAGTCAACCAGCGTTTTGTGTCTCAGCTCCTGCTTTTTCCAGTCTCTCTTTTCTCGCCCTTTGCCAGTCCTGACTCCGAGCCCGCCTGCCTGACCACCATGCCTTACCCTGAGCGTGCCTGCCGCCCGATACCGTTGCCCTGGTTTACTGACCCCTGCCTGCCGCCCGATACCGTTGCCCTGGTTTACTGACCCCTGCCTGCCGCCCGATACCGTTGCCCTGGTTTACTGACCCCTGCCTGCCGCCCGATACCGTAGCCCTGGTTTACTGACCCCTACCTGCCGCCCGATACCGTTGCCCTGGTTTACTGACCCCTGCCTGCCGCCCGATACCGTTGCCCTGGTTTACTGACCCCTGCCTGCCGCCCGATACCGTTGCCCTGGTTTACTGACCCCTGCCTGCCGCCCGATACCGTTGCCCTGGTTTACTGACCCCTGCCTGCCGCCCGATACCGTTGCCCTGGTTTACTGACCCCTGCCTGCCGCCCGATACCGTTGCCCTGGTTTACTGACCCCTGCCTGCCGCCCGATACCGTTGCCCTGGTTTACTGACCCCTGCCTGCCGCCCGATACCGTTGCCCTGGTTTACTGACCCCTGCCTGCCGCCCGATACCGTTGCCCTGGTTTACTGACCCCTGCCTGCCGCCCGATACCGTAGCCCTGGTTTACTGACCCCTGCCTGCCGCCCGATACCGTAGCCCTGGTTTACTGACCCCTGCCTGCCGCCCGATACCGTTGCCCTGGTTTACTGACCCCTGCCTGCCGCCCGATACCGTTGCCCTGGTTTACTGACCCCTGCCTGCCGCCCGATACCGTTGCCCTGGTTTACTGACCCCTGCCTGCCGCCCGATACCGTTGCCCTGGTTTACTGACCCCTGCCTGCCGCCCGATACCGTTGCCCTGGTTTACTGACCCCTGCCTGCCGCCCGATACCGTTGCCCTGGTTTACTGACCCCTGCCTGCCGCCCGATACCGTTGCCCTGGTTTACTGACCCCTGCCTGCCGCCCGATACCGTTGCCCTGGTTTACTGACCCCTGCCTGCCTTGACCTGTCTATTGCCTGCCCCTGTTGGAATATTAAAGTCTTGTTTATTCTACGTGGTCTGCATCTGGGTCTTACCTTCATATCTGACAGAGCATGACATTAGTCATGTAAACACCTGACTCTGCTTATCTTAAATCGGTCATAATCAAAGTAAGCATATGCCGATGAAAACATCTGGTTTTCTGAGCAATCTTTAGAATTATTAGGAATGTAAACAGCTTAATCGATGTTCCAGTGGTTTATTTGCTATGTGCGATTGACGGGGGAAAAAAGTTAGGAAAAACTGAAAGTATGCATCTTATAAATAGTTTTCACATACAAACTTTATATGTCCCAACTCAGAATCTAATAGTCTTCTCAAAAATAACATGGTCACTGTGGTAGAACATTTATTTTGATTGACGATTTTCAGCATTTATCAAAAGTCCCATCGGTAGCCTAATTTCAGATGTGTCCATGTAGGGAAATCGTTTTTCTTGCAATGGATGTAACTTTTCAATCAAACTATTATATTAACCTGACTATCTACAATAATCACATTATTGTGTGCATGTAACCGTGCTCATGTATTCATTTGTGCAAGCATTCATTTGGTCATGAATTAGTTAGTCCTTTCAACCCACTGCATACTTCAGCCATTCATTGTGAGCTCACCTGAAGGGCCTCTCCTTGGAGTGTGTCCGGATGTGTTTCCTCAGGTCACTCAGAGTGGTGAAGTACTTGGTGCATCCGTCCGAGTCGCAGTTAAACGTGTTCCCTGTGTGCAGTCTCTGGTGGGCTTTCAGCCTGCACATCAACACAAACACAACAGAGAGAAACAAACACGGCTGATGTTTGCAGATCAACACACCAACATACAGTCACTGTGAGTTGTGGCTTGACTTGGGGTCAGCATACCAAAGGCCACTAAGCTGTGTAAATGAACTTTGAGATCAGGGGGTCAGAAGAGTGCCCAACTCATGACTGATGAAACATCATCACGTGACACGTCATGGCAGGAAGGCTACCCGCTACAATAATTTGGCTGCGATTCCTTCAGTTGACAATTTTAGTGCCAGTGGGCCTGTAAATAATATATGAACTAAATAGATGTGGCGGAGAAAACTGCTAGGTTGTGGTATCTGCCCCACCTAGTCAATGGTAGGGAAAACACTGGTCTAACCCTTACCTGTACAGTGTGTTGTAGGCCTTCTCACAGCCCTGTTGGTCACACTCGAAGGGCTTCTCCTTGGTGTGAACGCGGACGTGGATCTTCAGACTGTAGGAGGTGAGGAAGGCCTTGTCACAGCCCAACTGGTTGCAGACAAAAGTGTATTCTCCTCTGTGTCTCTTCTGGTGGGTCCGCAGGTTCCCTGCTGTGCTGTAGGTACGAGTACAGTCCTCGTATAGACACTGGTAACGCTTCACCTGCAGAACAGACAGGCAGAGAGTTGTGGTCGTAAACTATGTCAACAAGATGGAAAACCACCATATGCATAAACATAAGTTTAACATGTAGGAAGTGTTTTTAGTACCGGTATGTAACACTTCACAAACATTACTATACATCAAGTCTGGAAATGAATCAGCTGTATTGGTTTCTATGAGAAGATTGAAGTGCACATTTATGAATGAGATCTAATTACCTTCACAGGAAGAGAACCAAGAGGCTGTAAAGCATGAGAATTATCATCTCATCTTTACATCTTCAGAGACCTTGACTATAATGACTCTGTGGTTCTGGATGGGAGAGAGGCTGATGATGATGAGGGAAAACAGAAGCTTCACAGCTAGCTCCCGGGCTGGCCCAATTTCACCACCCCAAACCAATCTCCTCTCCTGTCTCTTCCTCTCACTCACTGACTTCATCATAACAGTTGGCTTGTCACCTTCACACAATATGGTTCTGCTGCTGCTAACCTAGCATGGTTTATTTTCTCTGTGATGATGATGCGAATGAATGACCTCGGGGACATCTTACTCCCTTCCACATGTTATACACTCTTAGAACGGAGCTATATAGAAAGTAAAATGGTGCTTTGGCTGTCCCCATAGGAGAACCCTTTGAATAGCCCTTTTTGGTTCCAGGTAGAACCCTTTTGGGATCCATGAACGACCCTTTCCACAAAAGGGTTTACCTGGAACCAAAAAGTATTCTCCTATGGGGACAGCCGAAGAACCCTTTTTCGTACCCTTGTGTATATGTGATATGCTGAAAAGGGTCGGTCTCAGTTATTCACAGACTGAGAATACACATCATATGATATGATCATCACGTGTAAGCCTGACCAACCCCATGTCATGTTTGCCAGAAGGGTTGATGTTTGCCAGAAGACTACAAAATGGCTCTCTGCCTATCTATAACCTTGTAACATCATGACATCATGACTAGGACGTTCGAAAATATACAGTACATTATGAAAGTATTCAGACCCTTCCCTTTTTCCACTTTGTTACATTACAGCCTTATTCTAAAATGGATTAAATAAATACAAATCGATATCAATCTACACAAAATATCTCATAATGACAAAGCAAAAAAAGTTTTTAGAAAATGTTGCTAATTTATTTAAAAATTTCAAAAATAGAAATAACTTATTTACATAAGTATTCAGACCCTTTGCTATGAGAATCCAAATTGAGCTCAGGTGCATTCTGTTTCCATTGATCATCCTTGAGATGTTTCTAAAACTTGATTTTAGTTCACCTGTGGTAAATTCAATTGATTGGACATGATTTGGAAAGGCACAAACTTGTCTATATAAGGTCCCATAGTTGACAGTGCATGTTAGAGCAAAAACCAAGCCATGAGGTTGAAGGAATTGTCCGTAGAGCTCCGAGGCAGGATTGTGTCGAAGCACAGATCTGGGGAGGGTACCAAAACACTTCTGCAGCATTGAAGGTCCCCAAGAACATGGTGGCCTCCATCATTCTTAAATGGAAGAAGTTTGGTACCACCAAGTATTTTCCTAGAGCTGGCCACCCGGCTAAGTTGAGCAATCGGGGGAGAAGGGCCTTGGTCAGGGAAGTGACCAAGAACCCGATGGTCACTCTGACAGAGCTCCAGAGTTCCTTTGTGGAGATGGTAGAACCTTCCAGAAGGACAACCATCTATGCAGCACTCCACCAATCAGGCCTTTATGGTAGAGTGGACAGACAGAAGCCACTCCTCAGTAAAAGGCACATGACAGCCCGCTTGGAGTTTGCCAAAAGGCACCTAAAGGACTCTCAGACCATGAGAAACAAGATTCTCTGGTCTGATGAAACCAAGATTGAACTCTTTGGCCTGAATGCCAAGCGACACATCTGGAGGACACCTGGCACCATCCCTACGGTGATCATGGTAGTGGCAGCATCATTCTGTGGGGATGTTTTTCACCGGCAAGGACTAAGAGACTAGTCAGGAGTGAGGGAAAGATGAACGGAGGAAAGTATAGCGAGATCATTGATGAAAACCTGCTCCAGAGCAGCCAAGCTTGTAGCATCATACGCAAGAACACTCAATACTGTAATCTCTGCCAAAGGTGCTTCAACAAAGTACTGAGTAAAGGGTCTGAATACTTACGTAAATGTAATTTCCGTTATTTATTTTTTATACATTTGCTAAAATTGATTAAAAAAACAGTATTTGTTCTGTCATTATGGGATATTGTGTAGATTAAGGGTGGATTAAAAAAAGAGAGAAAAAAGAATAATGCTGTAACGTAACAACATTCGGAAAAAGCCAAAGGGTCTGAATACTTTGCAAATGCCCTGTATATGAATGAGCAATGATGCCTCTCCTCCTCACAACCAGAATACCAGGAGTGAGTTTTCCTGACAACATATCCAAATAAATACAGAACATGCTCAGATATCAAAACAGGCTTATGTGACCGACTGGGGTTGAACCAGGGGTTAGCCCACTGGGCCAAAACCTGGGCATTAGCTCAATTAGCTAACACAAGTCTTCAGGTCTTTGGATATCAAGGCTTACCTCACTGTGGTGGGTATCTGGGCACTCAGAGTGCAGTGTGATGGTGGCCCCCTGGATGTGCCGTGGCATGGGTGTGGAACCAGGATTGATGGTGAACTGGATCTGGTCCTGGGAGATGGTGTGGTGGATGTACCCCTGTGACATGGCCTGCCAGTGGTCTTCCAGACCTCCACGGCACTCCGTCTCACATCCCTCATGTAGGTACATCATCATGTCCTCTTCCTCCTCTTTATTGTCAGTTCTAGAACCCACTGGGTCTTGTTCAATCATCACAGTGGTTCTGTCATACACTGTGTCCAGACTGTGCACACCAGAGTCCAGTGTAGAGGGCAGCAGTAGCTTGTCCCATTGGTCCCAGTCGACAGTAACCATCTTCCTGGAGACATTGTCCTCTTCAACCTGCTAATTTGTCTTGTCCGCCTCTTCTTCCTCGACAAAGAGCACGGTCTCATTCATCCTCATACATGGTAACAAAGGTGACACACTCACTGGGTTGCAATTGAAATGAGAAGTAGAGGGTTAGAAAATGTATCAAGTAACAGTAGGCTTTCACGACAGCAGCTACAAATGCATTTAATTTAGTTGAGATTAACGGACTATTGGTTAAACGGTTTGAAACTACAGTATCCTAATACAAAGTCAACTACAATCTCGGCATTCCTCAGCGAGTTTAGGCTATCATCAAAACTATTTTACTTGTTGCTACTAAGAAGCACCCATTCAGCAGGACGCAGCACAGAAATGTTGCCACGTTTCAATAACAATCCCTAGCTACTCACAGTTTTGAAAGTTCACCACGTAAATGCAGTCAACAATAACTACAAGGTCGTTTGTCTTTATAACATGTCTTCCGCTTTGTTAATTCTGTTTCAAAATCGATTCCTCCGTTGTTACAGTGTTGCTACATCGTAGTCACCCTAGCAGCCTATTTAACCAGCTTCCTCTTTCCGCCCAGACTCAACTCACTTAACCGTGAACCGTCGCCCTCCCTCCCTCCCTCAGTGAAGTAAACGACCGGTACCTGACAAAATAAAGGAAACACCAACATGGGCCACCACGAGCCAGAGCAATTTCAATGCAAGGTGGCATGAGGTTGAGACCTGATGACTGAGACGGTCATGGCGTATAATTTACATCGGTTTCATGCTCATCAACCATTCAGTGACTACTCGTGCCCTGTGGATGTGGGCATTGTCATCCTATGGCCGGTGGCATAGCCATTGTAGCCAAAATAATGGCCTGCCCAGTAATTTATACATGACCCAAAGTAAGATGGGATGTTAATTGATGAATTAACTCAGGAATCGCACCTGCTTTCAACATACTTTGTATCCATTATTTACTCAACCGTTTCTATTGTTTTGGCATATACATGTATACGCTATCGCTCCTGCATATAACTGTGCTATAGCGCCATCTTGTGAAGATTCATTATTGCTGAACACACTGCACACCATCTGAAATACCTTTTTTTGTGAACCTGACAGTGATACAATCTTGATGAGAATCCGAGAAATATAATGATCAACATGGTTGAGGCGTAACATAATTGAGGTATGAGTCTAATTGTCTGAGTTGAAATCATTGTGAACAGTAATTGGTCCATAGCGGGTTCATTCTAGGCCTATATATCCCCAGGCAGTAACACCCACAGAAGAACAGCCCACTCAAACCCATGACTGGATCCACTAGAGGTTGGGATGTGTTATTTAAGAACAACATAAAGCTGGAAAACAGTTTTATTTTCACAAGAGCTTGCATTCACAGATGAAGAAAACATGAAAGAACTAATGACACCCAAGCAGTGGATATGACAAAACTGAAATATGCATTTAGTCGATCCATACTAAACCCTCTGCATTCTAAAGCATTTAGTCGATCCATACTAAACCCTCTGCATTCTAAAGTGAGTGTAATGTCACAGGAAGGTTAGTAGATTAGCGAGTGTTGAGTAGATTGTCCAGTAGAGAGGTTACACTCAGAGCCAGGAGGGAGAGACTCCCCAGGCCACAGCAGGCAGAGTTGACAGGCATGTTGAGAGAACCATCCAGTCTGAGACAGGAGACAGACCCAGCCACACAACACTCATTGTGGCATTGGTACGAGCTGAAGGGGCCACACTTAGTGCTCTGTCTGCAGTCTCTGGCGCATCCAGCACTCCACACTGCCACGTATGTATTCCAGGTGACCTGGCTTGAGGCTTTCTTGAGCTGTGGGATGGTGTATAAGTTGTAATTATCATCATCAATATCATCATTGTGATCATAACCATCAGGACTGGAAGAATCATCATAATTAACAAAAACAACACTTCATCCATGAATGGTTTAGATCCAGATGAACTGACATGTTGATAACCAAGCCAATTGAGTTGACATTGCATCGTAAAGACATTTGTTAGAAGGAATGGGTCTCTTCTTACCTCACAGAAGTCCATACCCTCCTCACACAACTCCTCCATGACCTTCACATGTTTGTAGCACGTTATGCCGATACAGCTAAATATTTTACAAGACCTCATCTGTGAAGGAAAGCAAATTATAATGTATGTTGAAAAGTTGAAATTTCTGCCAAATTGCCAGCATTTTGCATTCATTTGCAAGAAATATCTAGTACCTTCTTTCTGGTTAAAGCAGCATTTACAGTCATGTCTCCCATTGTGGATCTTGCAGTAGCTGTAGGGGTAGGCTCTGTGGTGATATTATAGTTCTCAGTTTGGGTCATATCGGAGGCAATGGAGCCTTGGTCATCAAAGTCCTTGCCCCCATCTTGAGTATGGTTTCCATTGGTCTGAGATGTTGGTATGACATCACTATACTTCACCATCTCATTCTTGAAAGAATGGGTGACGTTAATATCATCTTCTGTGTCGTTTCTCTCAGTCTTGAGTGTAGAGATGTTTGTGATGTAATCTTGAGCTCTGGTGTATTCTCCCCCAGTCTGGGATGTAGGGAAGACTTCTTTGTTGAGGTCTGTATTGTAGTAGTCTCTTCCTGGAGGGACAGTGGTGGTGTGAATGGTTTGGCTGTTTTCAGTCTTTGACCTGGTTGTGCATATAGGATACAGTTTGCTGATGGTTGTGGTGGGTTGGGTGGTTTGAGCTTCAGTCATCTTGGGGTCATTTGTGGAAGTTGGGAGTTGGTCTCCCACAGTTTTCTTAATGGTTAGATTCAAAAGCACTAAATGATAATGAATTAATAATCAAATGAGTTATAATCAAAGCTTATTAAATCTCTCAGCTATTAAAACAATCAGGGATAATCAGATAATACAAATCAGAGATGTTGTAATCTTACCAAGAACAAATACAACAGATCTCCTTTGAGGACCGGAAAGACCAAGGACTCCTGCATTGAAATGGTCAAATAAAAATGCTAATCAAGGTCAGCTCTGTCATTTTTTGTATAAAAACAACTGATATTTACTGGACTACTGATATTGATTAGGTAAGGTGATGAGGATACCTCTGCAGTCCTGTTTCAAAAACATCCTTAGCTTACTTCCCCCAGCAGCAGACGTGTGGATAATTAACCTGCAAAAGTGTAGCCTGAGTCCCAGTACAAACATAGCCCGTACAAACATGTGTGTTAATTAATGAAGGTTTCAGATTCTCAGTCATGTGATGGCGTGGGCATTGTTATGTTGATGAGAGTAATATTCCATCAATTTAAACACGTTATAAATCCATGTAGTTAGTGTTGACCCTGGGGTCCAGGAGTACTCGTAGAACACACCGTGGTAGCTTTATGATCCCCTCAGGATACACTTAGCCAAGACCAGGAGCCAGAACTTCCATCTCAACGCATCACCTAAGGAAATGCTTATCTCCTCTCTCAATTACTTTTAATGGGTGCAGCCTGGAGACTGGTAATATGGTCATGTGAATTAGTGGTAAACAATTAAACGCTATCATACCCATATCCCTGTTTATATATGACCAGTTATGACTGTTGGATGGTGTATATTATAGATAACAGACCAAATCCAACATTATTTTAGCAATATTCAGACATTTCTTCCCTCAACTGTACTCATATTGGCAAACTGATACTGTAAGTCAATTTGCATGTCATAGCAAGCAAGTCATGCTACATGAAATAACAATATTTAAATCATTAACAGCTCACTCAAATACAGCACAAGTGTCTTGTATAATTCAAAAAAAACTGCTGAGCTGAGAAAGCATCTTCAACATTTTAAGAAATGTATGAATTAGTAAATAAAAGGTGAATTTTCCTTACCAGGCAAACAGAGGAATCGGTGAGCAAGTGTGAAAATATCTGCAGACTCCCCTCTAGTACACTCCCTTTAAAGGGACTGTCCATCACCTGACAATGGGAGGGTTCTTGGATATACAAAAATGTGTAATCATCCATAAGGGAATGGACAGTGGTTCAGGTGACTCCTTAAACAACTTAAGACATTACAATTGCTTTCTAATAGAACTAACTAACTCAGAAACAACAATGGTGACAAATATTACTCATTTATTATTAGAATCAATGGCTGTTCCATTTCAAAATGGTTGTCAAAGGAAGGAATTAATAAAAACAACATCACAACTTCTAAATGAAAAGTGTAAATGAAAAGGTCAAGGGTCAAAGACCAAAAAAAAAAAATTTGGGGCATCACGTTGTGCTTCAAGGTTTCCAAGTCTTTGTCGGTCTCCTCTCTACAGCAGACCCTGTCTCTTCAGGTCCTCGTAGGTCTTCTTGTTGACCACGTTTCCACTGGAGTCCTCGTACTCCTCCTCTGTATCTGGTTGCCAGCGCTCTGATGCCTTCTGTGACTTCAGCTTTGACCATACTGGGTTAAAAATACACTATTATTATCCAGAACGTGGACTGAATGATCAGTCATTTTTCATCATTTATTTAACCAGGAAAGACCCTTGCGGTCAGAAATCTTTTGTGAGGGCAATCTGGATGTACAACTATTTATTGGTCTGGTAACACTATTTTCTATAACATGACTATTCTATTCAACCCAAATAACAATACTCATTATTTTCACTTGTCATCTGCCTCAGCCTCTATCAGGGCTGTAACAGAACTACTTACGAGAGACAGCGTCCTCGATTTGGGTGACGTTGGCAAAGTGAGCCGTGTTGGGGATTCCCAGGCAGCGCATGCCATGGGCGTGACGCCACTCCTGAGGGGAGGAGACAACAGGTGACAACATATTATCTAGCAGTAATATTAACCAACCATGGTCAACATGCTCTTATCAGCTGAGGACAGAATTAGTCCATTTATAAAATCGAATCCTCTACAGTTTCACTTATGCACACATGCAAACGAAAGGAGGGCATTGACATAACACTGTAATAACCTAATATGACATTGTAATAACAATACACAAATAATTCTACGAATAATGTTGAACAGAAATCTGAACGTACTGCAAAGTGCCTCTGGAAGGCCTTGGGTCCTCTGTACGTGTAGTTTCCACAGATCTCACAGTTATAATTGATGTTCAGGCCATGGAGTTTGTACAGCCAGTATGGAATGGGCTAGAACAATTAAAAATAAGGTTAGCGTGGTAGCATGCAACCGCTGTACAATGAAGTCTGAATAAATAACACCATTATTAATAAAACAATAATTTGTATTTCATTAGTATTGCAGCGCTTTAACACAGCTAGTACACAGGTCTGATGTCAGGGCCCGACTCCAAACCTTTCCATCCCAGCCGAGAGGCAGGTTCTTGGGGTTGTAGATTATCTCGTTGTCCTCATCTTCACTCTCACTCTCACTGAGCTGCTCCTCCTCTTCCTCCTCTCTCTCCTCTCCTGTCCTGGCCTGCTTCCTCTGCACGTTCTCATGGGTCAGCTGCCTCTGCTCCTACAGGGCCATAGACAACCAAATGGAAGTGTTAACAGGTGTTTGTGTGGTTATTGTGAGTAACACACACCTATTGTATGGCCGGGACTAACCATTATATAAAGGCCCTCAGAACTAAAGACATTCATTAAATACGACTAAAAACATAGGTGCTGGGCTAATAAAGAACACTAGTATAGAACAAGAAGGCCTGCACACGGTTAAAGCTCCCAATTCACCACTTTATTGACAAAGTTTCGATCAGAAACTAATCTTGGTCAGGTGACAGGATGGAAACGTTGTCAATAAAGCAGTGAATTGGGAGCTTAAACAGTGTGCGGGCCTTGTTCTATAAAGGAGTCATCCTTGGCATCTTTTACTTACCCCCAGGATTTCCACATACTCATAAACCTGAGACTCCAGGAAGGCGACTTCTTTGTTACGCTCTGTGTCTCTGCAGAGAGATTGGAATGGTGAATAACACGGCTAGAACATGCTATCAGGTGCAGAAAAACATAAAACATGCAAATGTTTAACTGACAATCACATACTTCTTGGGTCCCTTGGACTTCGGGTTCTTGGCGAACAAGGAGGGATCCAGAGATTCCAGGGATTTTCCTTTGGTGCTAAACAGCCTCTGGGCTCTCTCTTCCAGGGTTCTGTGAGGTCACATACACATTAGCCATATACACCCATTTAGCAACCTTACAGTAGTCACCCAGTCCGATATTAGTCATCAGTACACCGTCGATCTATACTCCTAGTCTACGGCTGGAATTTGATGTTATTACAATATTCCAGTTACTGTTATAATATTCTAATTACAACTGTTATTCCAGTATTCCAAGTTTAAAGTATGTCCATAGACCTCCTCCCAGCCACAGAAGAGCATGCTTATTGCTTACCCTCCACATTTCAGGCCCAGGGCCATAAGGGCAGACTTCAACCTGTCCAGACCCAGGGAAGCCAACTCCTCCCAAGAGGAGAAAGCAGAAAGGTCTAGATGAGCTCCGGCGTGGGTCAGAGCACTGCTCGTCTCTTTCTATAACAGAGGAAGAGAATAAAAAATGTGAAACTCCCATATAGACCATCACTATAGTAGTCTTGTTCCCCATCTTGGACACTCACTGGCCAGCCAGGGAAGGTCCCCATCTCCCACTTCTTCTCAAACTCTCCCAGGATCTTGCCGTAGAGATCATTCTGGTCCAGCAGAGGTTTGACTCTCTCTGTGTAGTCCTGAAGGTACTCCAGTAGCATCTCTAAGTACCTGTATAACATCGAACACAGGTGTGAAACAACCTGATGGAAAAACATGCGGAAGAGAACTACAAACAAATTAATATAAGGTACTACAATTCTATAGGAATGCATTTAGTGCATTTACAGTACAATCACAAAGAAAAGGTCTGTACAATAAAGCAAATAGTTAAATATGCTTACTTTTTGTATTCAGCATTCTTTCTGTCCTTGGAGACATCAAACAGCTGGTCAAATGAGGAAAGGTAGCTGATGTACTCCAGTTTCTGAAACAGAGGGCAGAAGGTTAGGCTTTAGTATAGTTTGACATTAGACTCGGATGAGGAGTATTTAGAGTAGCGAGTGGACATCTTACCTCTGCCCCTTTCAGGTTGATGAACTTCCGATAGCAGTCATGAAGATCCAGGTAGCGTCCGTACGCCTCCTCATCACTGAACTCCACCATGTCTGGGGAAAGACCACATAAATCATTACATTAACACCTACACAGTGTTAGACAATGACTCCACCACCATACTGTAGAAAACTCACTCTGTGTTTCTTCAGTTGGGTTCTCTCTAGCCTTGACCAGCTCATCAAACTCCACAGACATGGGCACACAGATCTGAAACAGCAACATACAGACTTAGCCAGAGCAGCAGAAATGCTAAACCCTGATGAAGGTTGATTGACCTAAACTTCAGTTCAAGATTTGGTTTCAGACATTTATTGTGGAACATGCAATAACACAAATTACTCCCCCGCCTTCGCGCACCTGGACTGTAGAATGACATATAGAATCCTGAGACATATTGAATGATACAATAGTTATCTAAAGGGGCAATGTGCGATTGGTGTATCTATGTGTGGACTTTCAAATGAATTACATAAACCCATTGATTGATTCAGGAAGAATAACTTATAAATGTTGCATGTGCTTAGTTCCAACTGTCATACCCCACCAGAATTCAAAATATAAGTTTGTTTTACTCTATTTTTTTTATAAACAACATATTTGTAAACAAACACTAGTGTATAGCCTCAACACATCTCAAACTATACTTTGATATCATGGATGGTCAGACCTAGCTCTGTCTATGAATTTGAGTGGTTACATTTCTCCTGCCCCATCCCTCAACATTTTTACCAAAACAGTGGCAGGGTAAAGTGTAATTGTTTTAACTTCAGATTGCCCCTTTAAAAACGTATCTCTGTGTCTGGAACTACTTAGGGTTTTTGAGAAGATATACACAGAGTGAACAAAACATTAAAAACACCTACCCCCCCTACAAAGTGTACAAAACATGAACCCCCCCCAAGGTGTCAAAAGCGTTCCACAGGGATGCTGGCGCATGTTGATGCCGATGCTTCCCACAGTTGTGTCAAGTTGGCTGGTGGACCATTCTTGATACAAACGGGAAACTGTTATGCGTGAAAAAACCCAGCAGCGATACAGTTTTGATACAAACCAGTGCACCCTGCACCTACTACCATACCCTGTTCAAAGGCACTTAAATCTTTTGTTTTGCCCGTTCACCCTCTGATTGGCACACATACACAAGCCATGTCTCAATGCTTAAAAATTATTCTTTAACCTGTCTCCTCCCCTTCCTCTACACAGACTGAAGGGGATTTAAAAAGTGACATCAATGTATGTGTAGGTCATGGAAAGAGCCAGTGTTCTTAATGTTTTGTACCCTCTGTGTACTTCTGGGATGATTTATTCAGTGTACAGCTAGGCCTGACAGGAAGGAGCTGATAAAAAGATGACCTCATTAGGATGCTTCCTGTGGAACTCCTTGATCTGTTTTAGTCTGTTGTAGAACTCTGCAAACTCATTTGGTCCTGAGATGGCGTTCAGTTCATCCTTCCTCATACTGTGGATAGAGAAAGCAAAAATACTACACCTCTGATTTACTCGCATAACAAGGCTGATCATGCATGAGCGCTTGAAACACAAACACATTACATACCCATCTTTGTCTTCATATGCTTCCCTGACAGTTGAGCTCACGTCCATGTATCTCTGAAAGGATGGCGTAGCTAGTTATCAAAAAAATACTGTCACATCATGCATGTCCTTGACAAGTAGGCTATTAACCACAAGACAAGTGAATATGAAAATACAGGTCCAACTTGTTATTTACTGTTGTGATCTTTCAATATCACATAGAATACTCACATCCAACATTGCTCTTGTTCGATGGTCAGAGTTTATTTGTTCGCGTAACTGTTTGAGAAGAAACATCCATAAATATTAACTAAGATGGCAAAGCCAGAAACTGGACCAGTTAAACGCTAGCTAACAAACTAGCCTTATATCTAATTCAGCTAACGTTAACTGAATACAATAGCAGTCAGAAATTTAGCTGGTAAGTTAGCCACAAATAAACAAAATCATAACACACAAGCTACTATTCCCAAAAATAACGTTAGCTTATCTGATTTTGTTTAATGCTTTAATCAATGAACGTCTTCATGAACATTAAATAGCATTCGCGTTGATGCAACACATACCGTGGTTTTCTTATGCATCATTTCCTTAGTTTTGGCATCCAACAGCCTTTCCTTCTCCTCATGGTAGCGACGTTGTTGTTCTAAAATCGTCTCCATTGTTATTTTCTGACCAACAAATTACAGAAATAAGAAGGACTTGAACAATGAATGCCGTGAAACTTCGGTTACGTTTATATTCAATGGCGCATGTTGGGACTGAGAGGAACTAGTTCCACAGCAGGGTTGCCAGGTCAAGCATTAATTTCTATCCCAATTCTTCTTCTATTAGGTTTAACAGCGGTTGGCATCCAATAAATGTTGCATTACCGCCATCTACTAGACTGGAGTACAACTCCATAATACTTTGCTTGAATAAATAACAAAATAGATTTGTAAAAATACCCTCCAATCTAACACTACACTAACAAAAAAATAACATCACCCTACTCAACTATTTAAATATATTTAGTCCTACGTCAGGCCAACAACCTGAAAGGATGGGACACCACCACTTTTCACACCCTGTAACTCTTCTGATATCAAGTCTCACACACCCAAATAGTAGAGGTTGACCAATTAATCGGAATGAGCGATTAACTAGGGCCGATTTCAAGTTTTCATAACAATCGGTGTTCTTGACATTTTTGGACATGGCCGATTACATTGCACTCCACGAGGAGACTGCGTGGCAGGCTGACTACCTGTTATGCGAGTGCAGCAAGGAGCCAAGGTAAGGTGCTAGCTAGCATGAAACTTATCTTGTAAAAAACAATCAGTCTTAACATAATCACTAGTTAACTACACATGGTTGATGATATTACTGGTTTATCTACCTTGTCCTGCGTTGCATATAATCGATGCGGTGCCTGTTAATTTATCATTGAATCACAGCCTACTTCGCCAAACGGGTGAATTAACAAGCGCATTCGCGAAAAAAGCACTGTCGTCGCACCAATGTGTACCTAACCATAAACATCAACGCCTTTCTTAAAATCAATACACAAGTATATCTTTTTAAACCTGCATAATTTAGTTAATATTGCCTGCTAACATGAATTTCTTTTAACTAGGGAAATTGTGTCACTTCTCTTGCGTTCATTACACGCAGTCAGGGTATATGCAACAGTTTGGGCCGCCTGGCTCGTTGCAAACTAATTTGCCAGAATTTTACATAAATATGACATAACATTGAAGGTTGTGCAATGTAACACCAATATTTAGACTTATTGATGTCACGTGCGCCGAATACAATACGTGTAGACCTTCCTGTGAAATGCTTATTTACAAGCCCTTAACCAACAATGCAGATTTAAGAAAATACCTCGGTACCGAGTCAATGTGCAGGGGCACCGCTGTCGAGGTAATTGAGGTAATATGTACATGTAGGTGTAACCGATGTGAAATGGCTAGTGAGTTAGTGGGGTGCGCGCTAATAGCGTTTCAATCGGTGACATCTCTCGCTCGGAGACCTGAAGTTGTTCCCCTTGCTCTGCAAGGGCCACGGATTTTGTGGCGCGATGGGTAACGATGCTTCGAGGGTGACTGTTGATGTGTGCAGAGGGTCCCTGGTTCGAGCCCAGGTAGAAGCGAGGAGAGGGGCTGAAGCAATCCTATTACATAGGTAGAGTTATTAAAGTGACTATGCATAGGTAATAAACAGAAAGCAGCAGCAGCGTAGAAGGGGGTGGGGCAATGCAAATAGTCTGGGTAGCCATTTGATTAGCTGGTCAGAAGTCTTATGGCTTAGGGGTAGAAGCTGTTTAGAAGCCTCTTGGACATAAGACTTGGCGCTCCGGTACCGCTTGCCGTGCGGTAGCAGAGAGAACAGTCTATGACTAGGGTAGCTGGAGTCTTGGACAATTTTTAGGAACTTCCTATGACACCGCCTGGTATAGAGGTCCATGGCAGGAAGTTTGGCCCCGGTGATTTACTGGGCCGTACGCACTACCCTCTGTAGTGCCTTGCGGTCAGAGGCCAAGCAGTTGCCATACCAGGTAGTGATGCAACCCGTCAGGATGCTTTGAGGATCTGAGGACCCATGCCAAATCTTTTCAGTCTCCTGCGGGGGAATAGGTTTTGTCGTGCCCTCATCACGACTGTCTTGCTGTGCTTGGATCATGTTGGACCAAACAAATAAACCCTTTGCGCATGTGCATAACTATAGATAAATCCGACAGCAGAGTTTGAGTGATGTAAGTTTGACAGAAGATCTCGCAATCTCTGAGCAAGAAACACTTGGATGAACATAAAACACTATTTTTAATTGTGTTGTTATTATGTGCCAGATGTTAAGACTACAAAGGTTGTAAATGGCCCATTTGCGAGATTGACTTGTCATTTCAATAGACTAGAGGTCGTCCGATTAATCGGAATGGCAGATTTCAAGTTTTCATAACAATCGGAAATCGGTATTTTGGGCGCATATTAAATTTGTTTTTTTTATACCTTTATTAAACTAGGCAAGTCAGTTAAGAACACATTCTTATTTTCAATGACGGCCTAGGAACGGTGGGTTAACTGCCTTGTTCAAGGGCAGAAAGACATATTTTCACATTGTCAGCTTGGGGGATTCAATCTTGCAACCTTACAGTTAACTAGTCCAATGCAATAACGACCTGCCTCTCTCTCGTTGCACTCCACAAGGAGACTGCCTGTTACGCGAATGCAGTAAGCCAAAGTAAGGTGCTAGCTAGCATTAAATGTAGCTTATAAAAAACAATCAATCATAATCACTAGTTAACTACACATGGTTTATGATATTACTAGATATTATCTAGCGTGTCCTGCGTTGCATATAATCTGACTGAGCATACAAGCATCTAAGTATCTGACTGAGCGGTGGTAGGCAGAAGCAGGCGCGTAAACATTCATTCACATTCAAACAGCACTTTTGTGCGTTTTGCCAGCAGCTCTTCCTTGTGCATCAAGCATTGCACTGTTTATGACTTCAAGCCTATCAACTCCCGAGGCTCGTGTAACCGAAGTGAAATGGCTAGCTAGCTAGTTAGCGCGCGCTAATTGTCGTTGTGTTGCTGGTTCGAGCCCAGGGAGGAGCGAGGAGAGGGACAGAAGCTATACTGTTACACTGGCCATACTAAAGTGCCTATAAGAACATCCAATAGTCAAAGGTTAATGAAATACAAATGGTATAGAGGGAAATAGTCTTATAATTCCTATAATAACTACAACCTAAAACTTCTTACCTGGGAATATTGAAGACTCATGTTAAAAGGAACCACCAGCTTTCATATGTTCTGAGCAAGGAACTGAAACGTTATCTTTCTTACATAGCACATATTGCACTTTTACTTTCTTCTCCAACACTTTGTTTTTGCATTATTTAAACCAAATTGAACTTTTCATTATTTACTTGAGGCTAAATTGAATTTATTGATGTATTATATTAAGTTAAAACAAGTGTTCATTCAGTATTGTTGTAATTGTCATTATTACAAATAAATAAATAAAAATCGGCTGATTAATCTGTATCGGTTTTTTTGGTCCTCCAATAATCAGTATCGACGTTGAAAAATCATAATCGGTCGACCTCTACAATAGACATAGGCTACAGTCTAAAATCTGGGTTTATGATTCTAATAAAAAATGTCCATACTTTTCTTAGATAAAGGCAGGTAGCCTATAGCCCCTGATAGGCCTACATCTCATTTCAGATAGTCTACAGTAGCCTAGAATAAATGTAGGCTAAATGTAAACTGAACGATTTAGCAGCTTGCTTACTTCGAATTAACAGACTAATTTATTCAACATGAAAAGCGAGGCGATTTCGCAATACGAAGTGCTTGTTTCCTCAATAGCTTACTGGAATAGGCTACTGTTGGATGGGGTCATAATTTAAATCACTGAATGAAATATTAATAATATATTTATGAACTGAATATGCTTGTCAACAACCAGTGTTTATTTTTTTGAATTCGTTTTATATCTAGCCTAATCTGACTACTGTTACCGTCAATCTAACGCGTTCATAATAACACAAGGCTACAACAAGTAATAGGCTATTTATTACATTGGTTTGCCAGCTCCAGGTAGGCGACACAAGTGACACAAATTGACTTGCAATGACTCCAGTAATATCGTCATTTCAACATATTTATTGTATCAAGTGGGAGCCTACAATGGCATATACATTAATAGGCTACTTGAGGGCCAACAGAGGCAAATGTATAATTATTCACTTTTAGCCTAATGTCCGTTTCATTGAGGACTTTTCCCCATAAAAAGAACCACGCGAGGGAGTTCCACAACTTCCACTTCCAATGTCCACTCAGGCAGCCCCCGAGACTGAAGAACTGAGCATGCATAAAGCACTTCGCTTGATACAGTTTTCTTTAAGCAGTCAACATTAGAATGCAGTTTAAACCATCTCCAAGGGATTAATGTAGTGCGCCCAAAGTCGTTTTCCAGTTCTTTGTTTCTATTATTTATTGATGTGCATCACTTCTACAGTATTATGTTTATGTTTAACAGTATATGTTTAATGGAAAAAATACTAGGAAATAGGTGTCTCTATAACGACAATCTAAATAGCCTACCTACAACTGGTAAAAAGCTGTCACAACGTGCGCGCGTGCTGCTCTCTCTCCTCTCTCACTTGATTCAGCCAATAACTGTAGTGCTGTGCTTTGCTCTCTCAGAACACACACACACAAACACACCTCCTCTCCCTTACCACTACTGAGGAGCTGGTCACAGTGAAATATATATATTTTAAGAGAAATGCCTTGGCGGCCGTGGTGCAATTTAGAAATAGCCCCAAAATCCACCATTTTAAGAGAAATGCCTTGGCGGCCGTGGTGCAATTTAGAAATAGCCTAAAAATCCACAACGAATACATTTCACCCGCGACATCGTTTTCAAAGTAGCCCAAATTCAGGAAAACCGCGAACATAGCAACACCGTTCCACAGTTTATTCACCGCGTGAGGAGACATCTTTCCCATAATTTAGGTTCCGCCACCGTCAGTGAGTTTTTGAGTGTGGAAAGAGAGATTATCAGATTTTTTCACCCAGTTTTTTGTTGAGTGATATCATTCTACACTGAACAAAAATATAAACACCACATGCAACAATTTCAAAGATTTTACTGAGTTATAGTTCATTTAAGAAAATCAGTCAATATAAATAAATAAATAAATAATCTATGGATTTCACATGACTAGGTAGGGGCGCAGCCATGGGTGGGCCCAGCCAACCAGAATTAGGTTTCCCCACAAAAGGGCTTTGTTGTAGACATAAATACTCCTTAGCACACCTTTCTCCAACCCCTAAGATGATCCCACAGGTGAAGAAGCCGGATGTGGAGGTCCTGGGCTGACGTGTTTACACGTGGTCTGTGGTCTGAGGTTGTGAGGCCAGTTGGACGTACTGCCAAATTCTCTAAAATGCCATTGGAGGCGATTTATGGTAGAGAAATTAACATTAAATTCTCTGGCAACAGCTCTGAACCAGGGCCCTTCTCCCCCGATTGCTCAGTTTGGCCGGGTGGCCAGCTCTAGGAAGAGTCGACACAATCCTGTCTCGGAGCTCTACGTACAATTCATTCGACCCCATGGCTTGGTTTTTGCTCTGATATGCATTGTCAACAGTGGGACTTAATATAGGCGGTTGCCTTTCCAAATGATGTCCAATCAATTGAATTTACCACAGGTGGACTCCAGACAATTTGTAGAAACTGATCAATGGAAACAGAATGCACCTGAGCTCAATTTCAAGTCTCATAGCAAAGGGTCTGAATACTTATGTAAATAAGGTATTTCTGTTTTTGATTTTTCTATACATTTGCTAAATTTTCTAAAAAATGTTTCCGCTTTGTCATTATGGGCTATTGTGTGGAGATTGATGAGGAAAACGTTTTATTTTATACATTTTAGAATAAGGCTGTAACGTAACAAAATGTGGGAAATGGGAAGGGGTCTGAATTATTTCCGAATGCAATGTAGGTCTATCGACAATATTTCTATGAATTATTTTGAAAGAAAAACAATTCTGTATTGAAACCACATCCACTATCTTCCCTAGCTCGTCTGATAAGAGTTTTCTGTGAACTTTTCTTGAACTTTGCAAATAAAGGAAAAATACCCTAACATATCAAAAGGACATTAGCCTATTCATTATATATTGTTAGGTTGGTTAACCGTTAACCCTCTACTGCCAATGCTTGTTACCCGATTTGAAAAGCCCAATACACACACACTTGGTTGCGCGCACTCGTGTACTCACTGTGTAAAAAAAGAGAGCGCGCGCTCAGAGGCGGTCCGGTTGTCTCATTCTCTCGCAGCCAGTCTGAGCGGATAACGAAAGCGAACGGAGAAACAGATCGAATAGAACGGCCGAGCAACACACGGCATATAGCCTACTTCAACACACGGGATATAGCCTACTTCAGGGGTTGATAGAAGATTGTTTGCATCGACCGTCCAACTATTTGGAAGGTAATCTCTTTCTGAAACATTGTAACAACTGCACATTGAAAGTAACGTTTAAAGAGTCGATGGCCCGGGAGAAGAACGATATCCTCATGGGGAGAGGGGGGGGGGGGGTTGTGGGAGGTTCGGTGTCTTTTGTGCGGAGACGGGTCTTCTTGATGTGGGAAAGCTTCACAGCTAATATTTCACTCAAGCTGCTTCGAACGTTTTGTGTTGTGTTTATCTTGAGGCTATGAGGGCACACAAGGGCTCTCCGATTACCGTTAGGGTGTTATTTTTTTAGGCCTTTTCAATTATGTGGAGTGCACGCGATATGACGGCTGCTCCCCCAGCAGTAGACCTAGTGGATCAGTTATTCTGACAGCCCTACGTGACAACAGGGATTATTTACACACAAAAGAAATGTGCTCGTCCGTATGAATGACTGTGAGACCAATGCAACACGGGATGTGTTACTTTTTTTTATAGCAGATTTTATCATCGCCGTCTCGGTATAAAAGGAGAACACTGAAAGTGTTTAAAGAGCCGATGGCCTGGGAGAAGAAGATATCATCATTGGGGGGAGGGGGGGGGGGTGTTCCGTTGGTTGTGTTACATTGATGTTAAATGATTGTTACAAAGTGTGCCCATGTCTTTGATAGCCAAAACTCAAGAGTATTTTCAATTGACTTTAACTTGTCAAAGAGAGATGACTTATAGAATCAATAAAATAGAATATAAACAAGTTTTCTAGAAGATCATGCTTTGTGTTTTGTATGCTTAGCCTATTAACAACATCCCTAAATTGCCTCAGTAGAAACCATCAATCTCTGTATCAGAAGAAGAAAATGAAATGTATCCAATTACTGTCTGTCATGTATTGTCATGTTATGTCTTGTCCCTGTGCTTTCTCTTCTCTTCGTTTCCCCCTGCTGGTCGTATTAGGTTACTTTCTCTCTCTCTATCTCTCTCTCTCTCTATCGTTCCGTTCCTGCTCCCAGCTGTTCCTCATTATCCTAACGACCTCGTTTACTCTCTCACACCTGTCCCCTCTTTTGCCCTCTGATTTAGTCTCTATTTCTCTCTCTGTTTCTGCTTCTGCCCTTGTCGGATTCTTGTTTGCTTTGCCCTTGTCCCGTCCTGTCGTAATCTGCCTCTTCATCAGATACTGCGTGTGAGCAGGTGTCTCTGTCCTCTACGGCCCGCGCCTACCCGGAGGGACCAGCAGTCTGTTGCCGCTAGCCCTGCTATTCTCCTCTACTACTAGAAGGGGGACTCTCCTGTAAAGATAGAGGATTTATGTTTTCCCTGTTTGGACATTAAAAGACTCTGTTTCTGTTAAATCGCTTTTGGGTCCTCACTCACCTGCATAACAGAAGAATCCGACCAAGAATGGACCCAGCGACTTCGGATCCTCTCTACTCAGCCGTCGAGATCCAGGGAGCGATGCTAGGCAGACACGAGCAGGAATTGTCTGCTGCTCGACATGCCGTTGAGACCCTGGCCGCCCAAGTCTCCGACTTCTCGAAACATATTCACAATCTCCGCCTCGATCCACCGGCTACTTCCAGGGCTTCCGAGTCTCCGGAGCCCAGAATTAATAACCCACCGTGTTACTCTGGGGAGCCCACTGAATGCCGCTCGTTCCTCACCCAGTGTGATATTGTGTTCTCTCTCCAGCCCAACACGTACTCCAGGGGTACAGCTCGTATCGCCTACGTCATATCTCTCCTTACTGGACGGGCTCGTGAGTGGGGCACAGCAATCTGGGAGGCAAGGGCTGAGTGTACTAACCAGTATCAGAACTTTAAGGAGGAGATGATACGGGTTTTTGATCGTTCAGTTTTTGGGAAAGAAGCTTCCAGGGCCCTGTCTTCCCTATGTCAAGGTAATCGATCCATAACGGACTACTCTATAGAGTTTCGCACTCTTGCTGCCTCCAGTGACTGGAACGAGCCGGCGTTGCTCGCTCGTTTTCTGGAGGGTCTCCACGCGGAGGTAAAGGATGAGATTCTCTCCCGGGAGGTTCCTTCCAGCGTGGATTCTTTGATTGAACTCGCTATTCGCATAGAACGACGGGTAGATCTTTGTCACCGAGCTCGTGGAAGAGAGCTCGCGTTATCCATTTCCCCCCTCTCCGCATCACTACCATCTTCCTCCACTGGCTCAGGTGCTGAGCCCATGCAGCTGGGGGGTATTCGCATCTCGACTAAGGAGAGGGAACGGAGAATCACCAACCGCCTCTGTCTCTATTGCGGTTCCGCTGGTCATTTTGTCATTTCATGTCCAGTAAAAGGCCAGAGCTCATCAGTAAGCGGAGGGCTACTGGTGAGCGCTACTACTCAGGTCTCTCCTTCAAGATCCTGTACTACCTTGTCGGTCCATCTACGCTGGACCGGTTCGGCAGCTTCCTGCAGTGCCTTGATAGACTCTGGGGCGGAGGGCTGTTTTATGGACGAAGCCTGGGCTCGGGAACATGACATTCCTCTCAGACAGTTAGGGGAGCCCACGGCCATGTTCGCCTTGGATGGTAGTCCTCTCCCCAGGATTCAGCGTGAAACGCTACCTTTAACCCTCACTGTCTCTGGTAATCATAGCGAAACCATTTCTTTTTTGATTTTTCGTTCACCTTTTACACCTGTTGTTTTGGGCCATCCCTGGCTAGTGTGTCATAATCCTTCTATTAATTGGTCTAGTAACTCTATCCTCTCCTGGAACGTCTCTTGTCATGTGAAGTGTTTAATGTCTGCTATTCCACCTGTTTCTTCTGCCCCCTCTTCACAGGAGGAGCCTGGTGATTTGACAGGGGTGCCGGAGGAATATCATGATCTGCGCACGGTCTTCAGTCGGTCCAGGGCCACCTCCCTTCCTCCTCACCGGTCGTATGATTGTAGTATTGATCTCCTTCCGGGTACCACTCCCCCCCGGGGTAGACTATACTCTCTGTCGGCTCCCGAACGTAAGGCTCTCGAAGATTATTTGTCTGTAGCTCTCGACGCCGGTACCGTAGTCCCTTCCTCCTCTCCCGCCGGAGCGGGGTTTTTTTTTGTTAAGAAAAAGGACGGGACCCTGCGCCCCTGCGTGGATTATCGAGGGCTGAATGACATAACGGTTAAGAATCGTTATCCGCTTCCCCTTATGTCTTCAGCCTTCGAGATCCTGCAGGGAGCCAGGTTTTTCACTAAGTTGGACCTTCGTAACGCTTACCATCTCGTGCGCATCAGGGAGGGGGACGAGTGGAAAACGGCGTTTAACACTCCGTTAGGGCACTTTGAATACCGGGTTCTGCCGTTCGGTCTCGCTAACGCTCCAGCTGTCTTTCAGGCATTAGTGAATGATGTACTGAGAGACATGCTGAACATCTTTGTTTTCGTTTACCTTGACGATATCCTGATTTTTTCACCGTCACTCCAGATTCATGTTCAGCACGTTCGACGTGTCCTCCAGCGCCTTTTAGAGAATTGTCTTTATGTGAAGGCTGAGAAGTGCGCTTTTCATGTCTCCTCCGTCACATTTCTCGGGTCTGTTATTTCCGCTGAAGGCATTCAGATGGATCCCGCTAAGGTCCAAGCTGTCAGCGATTGGCCCGTCCCTAAGTCACGTGTCGAGCTGCAGCGCTTTCTCGGTTTCGCGAATTTCTATCGTCGTTTCATTCGTAATTTCGGTCAGGTGGCAGCTCCTCTCACAGCCCTTACTTCTGTCAAGACGTGCTTTAAGTGGTCCGTTTCCGCCCAGGGAGCTTTTGATCTCCTCAAGAAGCGTTTTACATCCGCTCCTATCCTTGTTACACCTGACGTCTCTAGACAGTTCATTGTCGAGGTTGACGCGTCAGAGGTGGGCGTGGGAGCCATTCTGTCCCAGCGCTCCCATTCTGACGATAAGGTCCACCCTTGCGCGTATTTTTCTCATCACCTGTCGCCGTCAGAACGTAACTATGATGTGGGAAACCGCGAACTGCTCGCCATCCGCTTAGCCCTAGGCGAATGGCGACAGTGGTTGGAGGGGGCGACCGTTCCTTTGTCGTTTGGACTGACCATAAGAACCTTGAGTACATCCGTTCTGCCAAACGACTTAATGCGCGTCAGGCTCGTTGGGCGCTGTTTTTCGCTCGTTTCGAGTTCGTTATTTCTTATCGTCCGGGCTCAAAGAACACCAAGCCTGATGCTTTATCCCGTCTCTTCAGTTCTTCAGTAGCCTCCACCGACCCCGAGGGATTCTCCCTGAGGGGCGTGTTGTCGGGTTGACTGTCTGGGGAATTGAGAGGCAGGTAAAGCAAGCACTCACTCACACTCCGTCGCCGCGCTGTCCTAGGAACCTTCTTTTCGTTCCCGTTCCTACTCGTCTGGCCGTTCTTCAGTGGGCTCACTCTGCCAAGTTAGCCGGCCACCCCGGCGTTCGGGGTACGCTTGCTTCTATTCGCCAGCGTTTTTGGTGGCCCACTCAGGAGCGTGACACGCGTCGTTTCGTGGCTGCTTGTTCGGACTGCGCGCAGACTAAGTCCGGTAACTCTCCTCCTGCCGGCCGTCTCAGACCGCTTTCCATTCCCTCTCGACCGTGGTTTCACATCGCCTTAGACTTTATTACCGGTCTGCCTTCGTCAGCGGGGAAGACTGTTATTCTAACGGTTGTCGATAGGTTCTCTAAGGCGGCTCATTTTATTCCCCTCGCTAAGCTTCCTTCTGCTAAAGAGACGGCACAAATCATCATTGAGAATGTTTTCAGAATTCATGGCCTTCCGTCAGACGCCGTTTCGGACAGTGGTCCGCAATTCACGTCTCAATTTTGGAGGGAGTTTTGCCGTTTGATTGGGGCTTCCGTCAGTCTCTCTTCCGGTTTTTACCCCCAGTCTAACGGTCAAGCAGAACGGGCCAATCAGACTATTGGTCGCATCTTACGCAGTCTTTCCTTTCAAACCCTGCGTCTTGGGCAGAACAGCTCCCTGGGCAGAATACGCTCACAACTCGCTTCCTTCGTCTGCGACCGGGCTATCTCCTTTTCAGAGTAGCCTCGGGTACCAGCCTCCTCTGTTCTCGTCCCAGCTCGCCGAGTCCAGCGTCCCCTCCGCTCAGGCTTTTGTCCAACGTTGTGAGCGCACCTGGAAGAGGGTCAGGTCTGCACTTTGCCGTTATAGGGCGCAGACTGTGAGAGCCGCTAATAAGCGTAGGACTAAGAGTCCTAGGTATTGTCGCGGTCAGAGAGTATGGCTCTACACTCGTAACCTTCCCCTTATGACAGCTTCTCGCAAATTGACCCCGCGGTTCATTGGTCCGTTCCGTATTTCTCAGGTCGTTAATCCTGTCGCAGTGCGACTTCTTCTTCCGCGACATCTTCGTCGCGTCCACCCGGTCTTCCATGTCTCCTGTGTCAAGCCTTTTCTTCGCGCCCCGTTCGTCTCCCCCCGTCCTTGTCGAGGGCGCACCTATCTACAGGGTCCGGAAGATTATGGACATGCGTCCTCGGGGCCGTGGTCATCAGTACCTAGTGGATTGGGAGGGGTACGGTCCTGAGGAAAGGAGTTGGGTTCCATCTCGGGACGTGCTGGACCGTTCGCTGATCGATGATTTCCTCCGTTGCCGCCAGGTTTCCTCCTCGAGTGCGCCAGGAGGCGCCAGTGAGTGGGGGGTACTGTCATGTATTGTCATGTTATGTCTTGTCCCTGTGCTTTCTCTTCTCTTCGTTTCCCCCTGCTGGTCGTATTAGGTTACTTTCTCTCTCTCTATTTCTCTCTCTCTCTATCGTTCCGTTCCTGCTCCCAGCTGTTCCTCATTCTCCTAACGACCTCGTTTACTCTCTCACACCTGTCCCCTCTTTTGCCCTCTGATTTAGTCTCTATTTCTCTCTCTGTTTCTGCTTCTGTCCTTGTCGGATTCTTGTTTGCTTTGCCCTTGTCCCGTCCTGTCGTAATCTGCCTCTTCATCAGATACTGCGTGTGAGCAGGTGTCTCTGTCCTCTACGGCCCGCGCCTACCCGGAGGGACCAGCAGTCTGTTGCCGCTAGCCCTGCTATTCTCCTCTACTACTAGAAGGGGGACTCTCCTGTAAAGATAGAGGATTTATGTTTTCCCTGTTTGGACATCTCCTGTAAAGATTGAGGATTTATGTTTTCCCTGTTTGGACATTAAAAGACTCTGTTTCTGTTAAATCGCTTTTGGGTCCTCACTCACCTGCATAACACTGTCTGTGTAGAATGTTGCCCAATGATCCTGAATGACCAAAGTGTGTGTGGTAGAACTGCACTTTGCAATAATTTAAAGATCTGTTATCTGTCATTATGCTCTTTCTGGAATGTGATGCTCATTTCAGTAACCATCTGCTCCTTTACAGTAGCCCCCCCCCCCCCCTCCCCCCCATACACACACTGCACACAACCCTCATTTACCCAAACAACTACTTCTCATTCTGTGAATGTTCAAAATACACTGCTTCACCTTGAGGGCTCATATGGTATGTTGGGAAATTACATATTACATTTCCTCAATGCGACCTTGTAGAAGGAGCTTTGATTATAGAGGCTGTAGTGTGAGCTGGTCCGTAAGGACAAGGAACCTGCCTTCCTTACTATAATGACCTTTAAAATACCTGAGAGCTGGGAGGAGAACAGTATTTCATTCTGTTGGCTGTAGCTGGCTGGCTGTCTCTGGTGGTTTGGTTTTTAATACCGTACTTCTATCAGAATAGCTAAAGACTGAAGGACAACCACAGAACCAATAGTATTCTCACCTTCGACTGCTGTAGCTTTAGGCAGGTGTGTAGGAAAACCCCAAACCCTTGAGTGATCTGTGTGTGTGTGTGTGTGTGTGTGTGTGTGTGTGTCAGAGCCAGGATGTCCAGTGAGGTGCAGCCCAGCTCAAGGCCGGACGACAGTCCCAACACCAGTGGGGGAAGCTGGGACGTGGAGCAGAGAGAGGTGGCCCCTCCGGTTCAGGAGCAGGGTCAGGAGAGGGATCAGACAACGCCCAAGAAGAAAGAGGCCAAGATATCTAGCAAGACTGCTGCCAAGCTCTCCACCAGCGCCAAGAGGTAGATCTGCAATTCTCTCTATTCTGTTCAGGTAGATTGTGTAATGAAGTGTCCTTGACGGTCTTGGTCATATACAATATGCATGTAGTGCATTTATGGTTTTTGTGGAATTTCTTTGGAATACAGCTCAAGCTCAACAATGGACTATCCAATATACTGAATGTTCAACACATTAAGAACACCTGCTCTTTCCATGACAGACTGACCAGGTGAAAGCTATGATCCTTTATTGACATCACTTGTTAAATCCACTTCAATCAGTGTAGATGAAGGGGAGGAGACGGGTTAAAGAAGGATTTGAGACATGGATTGTGTAAGTGTGCCATTCAGAGGGTGAATGGGCAAGACAAACTATTTAAGTGCCTTTTGAATGGAGTATGGTATTAGGTGCCAGGCGCACCAGTTAGTGTCAAGAGCTGTAACGCTGCTGGGTTTTTCACACTCAACAGTTTACCATGTGTATCAAGAATGGTCCACCAGCCAACTTGACACAACTGTGGGAAGCATTGGAGTCAACACGGGCCAGCATCCATGTAGAATATTTTCAACACCTTGTAGAGTCCATGCCCTGAAGAATTGAGGCTGTTCTGAGGGCAAAACTGACTCTAGGAAGGTGTTCCATTCCGAGCCACAAATGTCATACGCAGTATAATACAGAGATTATATTGACTTAGATGTACCTTGAAGCAGTGGGTTTATTATAACCATCAATGGGTTATGAAATGCAATGGTCTGAGGGACATTAGAGAAAAACAAACAAAGTGTTTGTGTCAGAGAGAGAACCCATGGATGAGTGACCGTGAGAGAGGGAGGACGGCATGTTCTGTAATTGGTCCATTTCCCCCTGGATTCCCTCGTTCATTCTCTCGTTTATTCTTCCCTCCATCTGCTCTTAACAGCCTGCCGCCTTACCACGTAAAATGTGCCACCTCATGAGAAAATACTGTAGATAAAATTAGAGCTTCTTGTGCATTCAATCCTGGGAACGACTTACTCCATAACCGCAGTGATTGTATTACAGTTATACAGCCCCTTGCAGAAAGAAGTATTATCCCACTGCCTGTAAGGAATAGTAGGGCACAATGATTTACCCACAGTCTCCTCTCATCATGAACCAGAGAGTTTATAATCAATACAAGCACACACAGAGGAGAGGAAGGGATCTGCTGTCGTTTGTTCTACTCTTCCTCCCCTCGCTCGCTCCCTGAGGTGTGGTGCCTTCCTGTCAGCACTCCTCTGTGTGTGTGCGCGCGTGAATGTGTGCACTCCTCCATGGCGTGCCATTTGGAGAGGACCGAGGGAATGAGCCGACAGGGATGACAGGTGAAATGAACAAAAGGACCACCTGAGGTTCTCTCCCGCTCTGAGCGGTGGTGCTGGTGAGTGGTGGGGTGCCATTTCTACTGATGTTGTGACACTTCCCTGTCTCCTGATGTTGTCGTTGTCCTCCACCATGGCTACAGCTGACTGTTTGTTTGGCTCATCTAACAGATAGGGTCAACAGTTGTTGTGAACAGTGTGAATAGATGATTTAGGGTCAGGGGCTGTATGTATTTAGTGTCTCAGACTAGCATTTAGATCGGCACTCCTACTCTGAGACACTAAATACATTCGGAACCAGGATTATATCTCAATCTGTAGTGTTATGATTATTCATTTGGTTCCGTTCCACTGTTCTGAACCAGCAAAATTATGTTCTGAACCGGTTCAGATCCCAAAAAAGTAACGGTTTATATCGTTCCTTTCTGTTCCTTTTTAAACCTCTGAAATACTCTTTTCTTTAACATTTAGCTCAACATTAAATGACTTCACCAATCAGTGCGGATAGAGCAGCTTGCTATGGAGCGGGCAAGCTATAACTAGTTGTTTACATGCATTGGACAGACAAGTGTAGGGCCCGAGATGCAACTTAAATGTTGTGGGTGGTGAGCGAGCGAGAGAAGGTGGAGGAGGAGGCTTGAAGCGCTGGGCATCTTGTTATGACATGTATTATCTTTATTAGGCCCACAGAATTATACCGAGGAGGAGCGGCTTCTATGGAGGAACTTTGAAGTGTCTTTGAACCTCAGAGAGGTGGCTTAACGTTGCACCAGAACTAGTTAGCTAACAAGCTTGTGTGTGTGTGAAGTGTTACCAGAATTTAAATAAAAACATACCTTTTTATAGTTAATAAATCCAATGTGAAACGTTATAACTATAGTATCCTTAACTAACATTGAACAAGTTAATTCATTCTTCTCTAATGAAAATAATCTCTCCCTAATTATTGAATTTCTACATCAGTAAGCCACAGTAGCCTAAGCTTTGGAAGGGAAGGGGCTTGTAACCTACACACGCTTTGTTGCGTTTTTTTGGGGGGGGGGGGCAGGAAATAAGACCCCTGTACGTAAAATAACATTATTAACCTTTTCCCATGCCTTTAAAATAATCGTTCTGTTTCGGAACAGTATAGATCACTTTCGGTCCCGGTTCTGATTCTGTCCCTATAAAAATGTTGTTCGTATTTAGGTTGTGTTCCCTGAACCAGTTCCAACCCCTTGGAGAGTAGCTTGTTGTCAGTATTGGCTCCGTGTGAGTGGAATATTGCAGCCTTAATGGACGGTGAAGTAACTGATTGTAAAAAAAAACTGCACCTGCCTGTTGGGATCCTCAGAGCAAATCATTGGCATAGTTATGTTATGAGCAGTGCTGTGTACGGCAGTATAACATAATCCCTGCCCTGATCCCATCTACTCACTATACTAAACCACTGTTTATTTATGTAGTCTTCCATAAATACTTCCAACAGGGAGCGAGAGACTAAATCAAAATGTTTAGTTCACCCTGAGTCATTAAAATCCTTATCTCAATCTGTCTCATGTATTTGTCCAGAAAGCAGATATGACTCTTTTACACAGCAAGGCCTGTCTGATCTCAATGTCAATTTACACTTGCCCATGAAACTAGGTGAGGAATTTAACAGTGCGTCCCTATGTTGATATAGTTTGACAAGACGTATTCCTGTATTCAATCACAATTCTAGGCACTCATTAGGACATCAATGAGTTATTCAGTGTGTACATTAACAGATTGATTTTACTGGCAGACTTTATATAACACACTAGCTAGTCTGTTCTGCGTGTGTATAGCATTACACAGCCTCAGTTCGTCGGGGCATGGACTCTACAGGGTGTCGCAAGCACTCCCCAGGGATGCTGGCCCATGTTGACTCCAATGCTTCCTACGGTTTGTGTCAAGAACTGCCACAAACCGGCACCCTTCTACCATACCCCATTCAAAAGTCACTTAAATCTTTTGTCTTTCCCATTCATCCTCTGAATGGCACACATACAGCATCCATGTCTCAAGGCTTAACACTCTTCTTTAACCTGTCTCCTCCCCTTCCTCTACACTGATTGAAGTGGATTTATCAATATGGGATCATAGCTTTCACCTGGTCAGTCTGTCATGAAAAGAGCAGGTGTTCTTAATGTTTTGTACACTCAGTATATGATCTGTGTGTGTGTGTTCCACCACATGTAAGTTCCATCTCTTTCCCCAGGATTCAGAAGGAGCTCGCTGAGATAACCTTGGACCCGCCACCTAACTGCAGGTAGGAGCTTGTTGATTGTCTGTTTTATGACGCTCTGTGCGTGTGTGTGAGCCTGTTCCGCCTGTTTTATAGTGGTCTGTGCGTGTATATGAGCATGTTCCGCCTGTTTTATGTGTCTGTGACACCTGAAGCACTCTGTCAGTCTGTGCTGTGCATGGCATAGAAGGAAAGAGGATGGTGAAGGGCCTGTGCTATGTTGGCTGAGTCACTCAGATGAATGGTATACAGATAGCAACCTTATTGTAGTGCTGCCTGCATTTACAATGTGGTTTCTTTGTCTGTTAGAATGCTTTTCCTTCAATCTGCAGTCCAACTCATCCCAAACCATCTCAATTGGGTTGAGGTCAGGGGATTGTGGAGGCCAGATCATCTGATGCAGCACTTCATCACTCTCCTTCTTGGTCATATAGCCCTTACACAGCCTGGAGGTGTGTTGGGTCATTGTCCTGTTGAAACACAAATGATAGTCCTACTAAGCGCAAACTAGATGGCGTATCGCTGCAGAATGCTGTGGTAGCCATGCTGGTTAAGTGTGCCTTAAATTCTAAATAAATCACTGACACCAGCAAAGCACCCCCACACTATCACACCTCCTCCTCCATGCTTCACGGTGGGAACCACACATGCTGAGATCATCCGTTCACCGACTCTGCGTCTCACAAAGACATAGCGGTTGGAACCAAACATGTCAAATTTGGACACATCAGACTAAAGGACAGATTTCCACCGGTTTAATGTCCATTGCTCGTGTTTCTTGGCCCAAGCAAGTCTCTTCTTATTATTGGTGTCCTTTAGTAGTGGTTTCTTTGCAGCAATTCGATCATGAAGGCCTGATTCACGCAGTCTCCTCTGAACAGTTGATGTTGAGATGTATCTGTTACTTGAACCCTGTGAAGCATTTATTTGGACTGCAATTTCTGAGGCTGATAACTCTAATGAACTTATCCTCTGCAGCAGAGGTAACTCTGGGTCTTCCTTTCCTGTGGCGGTCCTCATGAGAGCCAGTTTCATCATAGCGCTTGATGGTTTTTGCAACTGCACTTGAAGAAACTTTAAAAGCTCTTGAAATGTTCCACATTGACGTTAAAAACTTCTTATGGCTGTGGGAAGTATTGAGTAGCTTGGATGAATAAGGAGCCCAGAGTAAACTGCCTGCTACTCGTGCCCAGTTGCTAATATATGTATAGTATTAGTATATTTGGATAGAAAACACTCTGAAGTTTCTAAAACTGTTTGAATGATGTCTGTGAGTATAACAGAACTCATATGGCAGGCAAAAACCTGAGAAAAAAATCCTACCAGGAAGTGGGAAATTGGAGGTTTTTAGTTTTTCAACTCTTTGCCTATCAAGTATACAGTGTCTATGGGGTCAAATTGCATTTCCTAAGGCTTCCACTAGATGTCAACAGTCTTTAGAACCTTGTTTGATGCTTCTACTGTGAAGGAGGGGGGGGGGGCTGAATGAGTCAGTGGTCTGGCAGAGTGGCATGAGCTGGTCACGCGCGTTCACGTGAGAGTTAGCTTGAGTTCCATTGCATTTCTGAAGACACAGGAATTCTCCGGATTTATGTTAAAAACATCTTAAAGATTGATTCTATACTTCGTTTGATGTTTCTACGGACTGTTATTGGAACATTTCGACTTTTCGTCTGGCCTGCGCGTCATGCATTTGGATTACTGGGCTAAACGCACGAACAAAAAGGAGGTATTTGGACATAAATTATGGACTTTATCGAACAAATCAAACATTTATTGTGGAACTGGGATTCCTGGGAGTGCATTCTGATGAAGGTCAAAGGTAAGTGAATATTTATAATGTTATTTCTGACTTCTGTTGACTCCACTTCTTGGCGGATATGTGTATGACTTGATTTGTTGTCTGAGCGCTTTACTCAGATTATTACATGGTGTGCTTTTTCGGTAAAGCTTTTTTGAAATCTGACACACTTCTCCTTAATGCAACCGCTGTATCTATAATCCATGCATAATAGTTGTATCTTTTATCAATGTTTATTATGAGTATTTCTGTAAATTGATGTGGCTCTGCAAAATCACCGGATGTTTTGGAACTACTAATGTAAACTCAGATTTTTGTGTATAAATATGAACTTTATCGAACAAAACATACATGTGTGTGTAACATGAAGTTCTATGAGTGTCATCTGATGAAGATCAAAGGTTAGTGATTTAATTTTATCTCTATTTCTGCTTTTTGTGACTCCTCTATTTGGCTGGGAAAATGGCTGTGTTTTTCTGTGACTAGGTGCAGACCTAATATAATCGTTTGGTGTGCTTTTGTCGTAAAGCCTTTTTGAAATCGGACACTGTGGTGGGATTAACAACAAGTTTTATCTTTAAAATGGTGTAAAATACTTCTTGTTTGAGGAATTTTAATTTTGAGATTTCTGTTGTTTTGAATTTGACGCCCTGCACTTTCACTGGCTGTTGTCATATCCCGTTAGATCCCGTTAGCTGGTTTCAAGCCATAGGAAGTTTAATGTCTTAAAGTAATGATGGATTGTCGTTTCTCTTTGCTTATTTGAGCTGTTCTTGCCATAATATGGACTTGGTCTTTTACCAAATAGGGCTATCTTCTGTATACTCCCGCTACTTTGTCACAACACAACTGATTGGCACAAACACATTAATAAGGAAATACATTTCACTATTTAACTTAACAAGGCACACCTGTTAATGGAAATGCATTCCAGGTGAGTACCTGATGAAACTGGTTGAGAGAATGCCAAGAGTGTGCAAAGCTGTCAAGGCAAAGGGTGGGAACTTTGAAGAATCTCATATCAAATCTATTTTGATTTGTTTAACACTTTCTTTGGTTACTACATGATTCCATATGTGTTACGTCATAGTTTTGATGTCTTCACTATTATTCTACAATGTGGAAAATAGTCCAAATAAAGAAAAACCCTTGAATGAGTAGGTGTATCCAAACTTTAGACTGGTGCTATGTATAGTGTACCTATCAGAGCTGTCTGAGTTGTGAGTCACAGCAAGAGTAGAAAGAGAAGTGATTGGCCAGTGTGTTCACTACTAAGATCAATCTAGTAATGTTGCTTGCTCGCTGCTGTATTTGCTCTGACTCCCGCGGCTGGGAAAGGCACTCTCACCATTTTCAATCCACACACACACTGGCTAAGCAATTATAGTTGATTTTACACTAAGTCATAGTGGTAGGGGGGCACGCCTGTCAATCAAGAGTTTCTGTGTGTTTTCATTGTGTGGGTCTTTGGCGAGTTAGCGTTTGTTGTCGGAGAGACTGACGCCTTGGGGAAGTAGTGTGTGTGTGTGTGTGTGTGTGTGTGAGAGAGAGAGAAGTGTTTGTATGAGCTGAGAAAGGTGAAGGTATGGGTGATTGAGAGAAAATAAACTTCATGACTGAAAACACTCCCGTCACGGAACTAAAACTATTTCCCCCTCGTTAGAATGTGTTTGTTATACCTCTCTTAGCGTGAGGTGTAGCCCTCAGCCTCAGCTATGGATAATCTCAATGAAGCATGCTATTATATTCACTGACAAAGGGAGAGGGGGGAAATAGATTTCATGGGGAGACATTTGTATTGAAAATTACATTTGTATGAAAATGTGTTATTTGAAGGATGTCCATTCTGAAAGCAGTTTCATGACGAATGGATTCACTTCGACATCAGGCAGCGGCAATTTCGTTACCTCAGAGAGGTGTGTGTGTGTGTGTGTGAGAGAGAGAGAGATGAGTGAAGAATTGGCCACAGACTGCTGGAGTATCTTTCAGTACAGTGCACTGTGAGGAAGAGCTCTCACACAATTGAATTGTAGATTTCTGTATTGAATCCCTTTTGGGGTGTTTTGTTCATTCTTACAGAAACAGGCCCAAGCTCCCCTCCAAGTCTTCTATAAACCCATGTGGGCTTTTCTAGTGTTTGGTTTGTAAAAGTCGACACAACAATATAACATTTCAACGTGTATTTTGTAAGATAAAAGCAATGTGTGATTTAATATTTTTCATACTTTTGGCCATGTAGTTTATGTGGACACCTGCTCATAGAACATCTCATTCCAAAATCATGGGCATTAATATGGAGTTGGTCCCCCTCCTTTGCTGCTATAACAGCCTACACTCTTCTGGGAAGGCTTTTCATTAGATGTTGGAACATTGCTGCGGGGACATGCTTCCATTCAGCCACAAGAGCATTAGTGAGGTCGGGCACAGTCGGCGTTCCAATTCATCCCAGAGTTGTTTGATGGTGTTGAGGTCAAGGCTCTGTGCAGGCCCAGTCAAGTTCTTTCACATTGATCTCGACAAACCATTTCTGTATGGACCTCGCATTGTGCATGGGAGTATTGTCATGCTGAAACAGGAAAAGGCCTCCCCCAAACTGTTGCCACAAAGTTGGAAGCACAGAATCATCTAGAATGTCGTTGTATGCTGCTGCATTAAGATTTCCTTTCACTGGAATTAAGGGGCCTGAACCATGAAAACAGCCACAGACCATTATTCCTCCTCCATCAAACTTTACAGTTGGCACTATGTATTCGGGCAGGTAGCGTTCTCCTGGCATCCACCAAACCCAGATTCTTCCATCGGACTGCCAGATGGTGAAGTGTGATTCATCACTCAAGAGAACGCATTTCCACTGCTCCAGAGTCCAATGGCGGCGAACTTTACACCACTCCAGCCGACGCTTGGCATTGCTCATGGTGATCTCAGGCTTGTGTGCGGCTGCTCGGCCATGGAAACCCATTTTGTGAAGCTTCAGACAAACAGTTCTTGTGCTGACGTTGCTTCCAGAGGCAGTTTGGAACTCGGTAGTGAGTGTTGCAACCGAGGACGGATCATTTTTACGCGCTTAGGCACTTGGCTGTTCCGTTCTGTGAGCTTGTGTGGCTTACCAGTTCACGGCGGCGCCGTTGTTGCTCTTAGACATTTTCACTTCACTTTAACAGCACTTATAGTTGAGCGGGGCAGCTCTAGCAGGGAAGAAATTTGACCAACTGACTTGTTGGAAAGGTGGCATCCTATGACGGTGCCATGTTGAAAGTCACTGAGGTCTTCAGTACGGGCCATTCTTTTTCTATGGAGATTGCATAGCTGTGTGCTTGATGTTATACACCTGTCAGCAACTGGTGTGGCTAAAATAGCCGAATCCACTCATTTTAAGGGGTGTCCACATACTTGTTTAGTGTATATGGCTGCAATACACCATAAGGATAATTTATGGTAGCCTACACAACACATTAGAAGCAATGGAGGCTCCTCGGAGGTGGAAGAGGAGGACAATGTCCCTAAGTGAATGTCATAAAAATGGACATGGTGAAACATTGAAGAAATAATTATTTTCAAATAAAACTATACAAAATATATTCATGTCACCAAATAATTGATTAAAACACACTGTTTTGAAATGAAGGTCTAGAGTAGCCTTAACAGCATTCTGTAGGGTGGCACCATGGTGTAGCTGGAGGATAGCTGGCTTCCGTCCTCCTCTGGGTACATTAACTTCAATACAAAACCTTGGAGTCTCATTGTTCTCACCCTCTTCCATAGACACAGTAATTATGACAGGTTGGAGGACATCCTGCGGAAGTTATCAGAACTCTTGCAGCATGAACTGACATGTTTTCCACCCAATCAGGGTCAGAGAATGAATATAGTACTGAAGGCATAAGCTACAGCTAGCCAGCACTGCAGTGCATAAAATGTCAAAAGTAGAGAGAAAGACCAATAGTTGAAGAGTTTTGAACAAATGTAATTATTTAAAAGCAGAAGCGAGAGGCTATATTTTGTTGTATTTTATTATTTTTTACTTAGCTAGTGAATACATCTAGCTAGTTAAGCCTATTCAAACACCGGGCTAAAACAGAGAGGGATGCTATGTTAGCTAGCTGGCTATGGCTATCCAACACTGGAACTCTTCCAAGTCAAGGTAAGCTTTTGGTTTTATTAATTTATTGCCCCCGGGGCCCAGCGGTGTAACTGCTTGCTGACTGTAGGATTGTAGCGGGCACTGAAGTCCACAAGCGAAGAGTATAGATTTGAGAAGGGAATTATACAAACAGCATGATAAATTTGCTCATTGTATTTTTATTTTTTAACCTTTTTATTTAACTAGGCAAGTCAGTTAAGAACAAATTCTTATTTTCAATGACGGCCTAGGAACAGTGGGTTAACTGCTTGTTCAGGGGCAGAACGACAGATTTTTACCTTGTCAGCTTGGGGATTTGAACTTGCAACCTTTCAGTTACTAGTCCAACGCTCTAACCACTAGGTTACCCTGCCGCCCCTTTTATGTGACTGCTATGATAGTGAACTGTGTTTGCGTGTGATCAGGGTTGTATTCGTTCCACCGATTCTGTTGAAAAATGTTTGTTAAACGAAACAAACGGGAGAGAAACGGGGATAAACATACCGGAATTTATCCCAACCTCTTGTTTGTAACTGCTGGACTAATAATTACATTGTAGATCAGCTAGATTTAGGCAAGAGTGTGCAAGGCAGTATTGAATGTGTCACTGTCACCTTGATTACTCAAAATTCTCTCGACTTCTGCACCTAGTTACATTGTAAACTTTCATTCATAGGTTAGGTTGTAGCAACCTCATGATGGGTATAGGGAAAATTAGAGTATCGTGTAGTAGCCTAAACCTATTGATGTTACATTTGAGCTGGGTGAATGGAATGTGAATGACAGTCATCCAATATTCTGTAATAGAAATATGGCCATGCTCCTAAAAAAAACAATATATTGTCCTCCCTCATCCCAAATGTCACCAACCACCACTGATTCAAAGATACGAGGCTAATTCCCTTCTTGGTTTGTACTGTGTTCCTTTTTATAGAGCAACAGGTAGAAACATCCACCATCTGTTTATCAAAGGCTGTGTGTTCTGCCTGTCCTCACATACGTGACTAATTGATGTGACAACAGTATTAATACTCACTGTAAAGGAGGACAGGAAGGGGGAGAGGCATATGTGAGGAGTGGACACTGACGCCCGTTAGCTTCTCTTTATTTTTTCTCCATCCTTCTCCTTCTGCAGCGAACCACTTCTGTTCCTCCTCATTTCAATAAAACACAACTATCACTCTCCCTTCCTCGCTCTCTCTTTCTCTTCCTCCCCCTCTCGGTCTGTTTTTCATCCCTATTTTAAAGAGAGGAGAGGGAGTCGTGATACTTCCCCCTTGAGAAAACAAAACATTCTAACTTTCAACAAAACGTGTCTCATTTTAAAGAATGTATTTGGCAATTAGCCTTGTCCAACACAGGACTAAGATTGAATCGTACTACACCGGCACCGATGCTCGCCGGATGTGTCAGGGCTTGCAAACAATTAGACTACAAAGGGAAGCACAGCCGCGAGCTGCCCAGTGACACGAGCCTACCAGACAAGCTAAATTACTTATATGCTCACTTTGAGGCAAGTAACAGTGAAGCATGCATGAGAGCATCAGCTGTTTTGGATGACTGTGTGATCACGCTCTCCGTAGCCGATGTAAGTAAGACCTTTTAAACAGGTCAACATTCACAAGGCTGCAGGGCCAGACGGATTACCAGGAAGTGTACTCCGAGTATGCACTGACCAACTGGCAAGTGTCTTCACTGACATTTTCAACCCGTCCCTGACGGAGTCTGTAATACCAACATGTTTCAAGCAAACCACCATAGTCCCTGTGCCCAAGAACACTAAGGTAACCTTCCTAAATGACTACCAACGTGTAGCACTCATGTCTGTAGCCATTAAGTGCTTTGAAAGGCTGGTCATGGCTCACATCAACACCATTATCCCAGAAACCCTAGACCACAATACAATTTGTGTATTGCCCCAACAGATCTACAGATGTTGCAATCGCTATTGCACTCCAAACTGCCCTTCCCCACCAGGACAAAAGCAACACCTATGTGAGAATGCTATTCATTGACTACAGCTCAGCGTTCAACACCATAGTGCCCTCAAAGCTCATCACTAAGCTAAGGACCCTGGGACTAAACACCTCCCTCTGCAACTGGATCCTGGACTTCCTGATGAGCCGCCCCCAGGTGGTAAGGGTAGGTAACAACACATCCGCCACGCTGATTTAACACGGGGGCTCTCAGGGGTGCGTGCTCAGTCCCCTCCTGTACTTCTTTCACTCATTACTGCATTGCCAGGTACGACTCCAACACCATCATTAAGTTTGCCAATGACACAACAGTGGTAGGCCTGATCAACAACAATGATGAGACAGCCTATAGGGAGGAGGTCGGAGACCTGGCCGTGTGGTGCCAGGACAACAACCTCTCCCTCAACGTGATCAAGACAAAGGAGATGATTGTGGACTACAGGAAAAAAAGGACCGAGCTCGCCCCTATTCTCATCGACGGGGCTGTAGTGGAGCAGGTTGAGCGCTTCAAGTTCCTTGGTGTCCACATCACCAACAAACTATTATAGTCCAAACACACTAAGACAGTCATGAGGGGGGCACGACAAAACCTATTCCCCCTCATAGGTTGAAAAGATTTGGCATGGGTCCTCATCCTCAAAAGATTCTACAGCTGCACCATCGAGAGAATCCGGACTGGTTGCTTTACTGCCTGGTATGGCAATTGCTCAGCCTCCGACCGCAAGGCACTACAAAGGGTAGTGCGTACGTCCCAGTACATCACTGGGGCAAAGCTTCCTGCCATCCAGGACTTCTATACCAGACAGTGTCAGAGGAAGGCCCTAAAAATGGTCAAAGACTCCAGCCACCCTAGTCATAGACTGTTCTCTCTGCTACCGCACAGCAAGTGGTACCGGAGCGCCATGTCTAGGTCCAAAAGGCTTCTAAACAGCTTCTACCCCCAAGCCATAAGACACCTGAACAGCTAATTAAAGGGCTACCCAGACCCCTCTTTTATGCTGCTGCTACTCTGTTTATTATCTATGCATAGTCACTTTAAACTCTACCAACATGTACATATGACCTCATACCTCAACTAACCGGTGCCCCCGCACATTGACTCTGTACCAGTACCCCCTGTATATAGCCACGTTATTGTTATTTTACTGCTTCTGTTAATTATTTGTTACTTTCTTTTCTATTTTTTTTTTACTTAACTTCTTAAAGCATTGTTGGTTAAGGGCTTGTAATTCACTGTAAGGTGTTGTATTCAGCGCATGTGACAAATAAAATGAGATTTGATATGTTGAAAGGAAGCAAGCCAAGCATGCAGGACGTGGATGATATTATGGGATGTTATGGGGATATTTTCTCTTGTTTAATCAAGTTTGTCACCCGAGCAGAGAGTAATTAATTGAATGTGACAAGCGCTCTGCAAGTCTATGTAAATACCATGTGTGTGTGTGTGTGTTAATTACCATTTCCTTTCATGGTGGTCCTGGCAGTGTTTTGATAAGAATCCCCTTTGGCAGAAGGAAACAATGTGGATCCCCTGGAGGATTGCTCTCTCTCTCTCTCTCTCTCTCTCTCCCTCCATCCATAATCCCAGGAACATTGTGTGTTGTTCCAGAGCAATCAATTCTAAATGAACACTAGTGGTAAGTGATGAAGTGGAATAGAAAGCATTGAGGCATACCGTAACCGAGAACTACAGAAGGAGAAAATATCTCATTCCACACTGATTTTCAGGGCGGTGGTAGTGTGTGATTGACTAATATATGCCTCAAATTCCTTTGCATGTTATTGACTTACATCAGTCTCCCGGTTTCAGACATAATCAGATATGAGCATTCAGATGGGAATGTTATCATCTTGTTGATGATAATATACACTGAAGGTACAAAACATAAGGAACACCTTCCTAATATTGTGTTGCACCCTCTTTTGCCCTCGGAACAGCCCTAAGTTGTCCAGGCATTCCACAGAGATGTTGGTCCATGTTGACTCCATTGCTTCCCACAGTTGTGTCAAGTTGGCTGGATGTCCTTTGGGTGGTGGACCATTCCTGATACACACGGGAAACTTGAGTGTGAACAACCCAGGAGCATTGCAGTTCTTGACACAATCAAACCGTTGCGCCTGGCACATACTATCATACTCCGTTCAAAGGCACATCTTTTGTCTTGCCCATTCACCCTCTGAATGGGTCTGCAGACACAATCCACGTCTCAAGGCTTAAAAAAATCATTATTTAACCCGTTTCCTCCCCTTTATTTACACTCATTGAAGTGGATTTAACATTAATAAGGGATCATAGCTGAACCTACCAGGTACAATGAACCTAGATATCATCCTAACCAACCTGCCCTCCAAATACACCTCTGCTGTTTTCAACCAAGATTTCAGCGATCACTGCCTCATTGCCTGCATCCATAATGGGTCTGCAGTCAAACGACCACCCCTCTTCACTGTCAAATGCTCCCTAAAACCAGACACCTAGGTATTTGTAGTTGTCCACATATTCTAAGTCAGAACCGTCCAGAGTAGTGATACTGGACGGGCGGGCAGCAATCGGTTGAAGAGCATGCATTTAGTTTTGCTCGCATTTAAGAGCAGTTGGAGGCAACGGAAGGAGAGTTGTATGGCATTGAAGCTCGTCTGGAGGTTAGTTAACACAGTGTCCAAAGAAGGGCCAGAAGTATACCGAATGGTGTCGTCTGCGTAGAGGTGGATCAGAGACTCACCAGCAGCAAGAGCAACATCATTGATGTATACAGAGAAGAGTCGGTCTGAGAATTGAACCCTGTGGCACCCCCATAGAGACTGCCAGAGGTTCAGACAACAGACCCTCCGATTTGACACGCTGAACTCTATCAGAGAAGTAGTTGGTGAACCAGGCGAGGCAGTCATTTAAGAAACCAAGACTGTTTAGTCTGCCGATAAGAATGTGGTGATTGACAGAGTCGAAAGCCTTGGCCAGGTCAATGAATACGGCTGCATCTTATCGATGGTGGTTATGATATCGTTTAGGACCTTGAGCGTGGCTGAGGTGCACCCATGACCAGCTCTGAAACCAGATTGCATTGCGAAGAAGGTACAGTAGGTTTCGAAATGGTCAGGGATCTGTTTGTTAACTTGGCTTTCGAAGACCTTAGAAAGGTAGGGTAGGATAGATATAAGTCTGTAGCAGTTTGGGTCTAGAGTGTCTCCCCCTTTTGAAGAGGGGGATGATCGCAGGAGCTTTCCAATCTTTCGGAATGTCAGCTAATATGAAAGATAGGTTGAACAGGCTAATAATAGGGGTTGCAACAATTTTTGCAGCTCTTTCAGAATCTCAGCTATTTGGGTGAAGGAGAAATGTGGGAGGCTTGGGCGAGTTGCTGTGGGGGGTGCCGGGCAGTTGACCGGGGTAGGGGTAGCCAGGTGTAAAGCATGGCTAGCTGTAGAAAAATGCTTATTGAAATTCTCAGTTATAGTAGATTTATCGGTGGTGACAGTGTTTACTAGCCTCAGTGCAGTGGGCAGCTGGGAGGAGGTGCTCTTATTCTCCATGAACTTTTTGGAGTTTGCTACAGGATCAAATCAAATCAAATGTATTTATATAGCCCTTCGTACATCAGCTGATGTCTCAAAGCAGAAGCACGGTGGCTAGGAAAAACTACCTAGAAAGGCCAAAACCTAGGAAGAAACCTAGAGAGGAACCAGGCTATGTGGGGTGGCCAGTCCTCTTCTGGCTGTGCTGGGTGGAGATTATAACAGAACATGGCCAAGATGTTGAAATGTTCATAAATTACCAGCATGGTCCAATAATAATAAGGCAGAACAGTTGAAACTGGAGCAGCAGCACGGCCAGGTGGACTGGGGACAGCAAGGAGTCATCATGTCAGGTAGTCCTGAGGCATGGTCCTAGGGCTCATGTCCTCAGAGAGAGAGAAAGAAAGAGAGAAAGAGAGAATTAGAGAGAGCACACTTAAATTCACACAGGACACCGAATAGGACATGAGAAGTACTCCAGATATAATAAACTGACCCTAGCTCCCGACACATAAACTACTGTAGCATAAATACTGGAGGCTGAGACAGGAGGGGTCAGGAGACACTGTGGCCCTTTCCGAGGACACCCCCGGACAGGGCCAAACAGGAAGGATATAACCCCACCCACTTTGCCAAAGCACAGCCCCCACACCACTAGAGGGATATCTTCAACCACCAACTTACCATCCTGAGACAAGGCCGAGTATAGCCCACAAAGATCTCCGCCACGGCACAACCCAAGGGGGGGTGCCAACCCAGACAGGAAGATCACATCAGTGACTCAACCCACTCAAGTGACGCACCCCTCCTAGGTACGGTATGAAAGAGCCCCAGTAAGCCAGTGACTCAGCCCCTGTAATAGGGTTAGAGGCAGAGAATCCCAGTGGAAAGAGGGGAACCGGCCAGGCAGAGACAGCAAGAGCGGTTCGTTGCTCCAGAGCCTTTCCGTTCACCTTCCCACTCCTGGGCCAGACTACACTCAATCATATGACCCACTGAAGAGATGAGTCTTCAGTAAAGACTTAAAGGTTGAGACCGAGTTTGCGTCTCTTACATGGGTAGGCAGATCATTCCATAAAAATGGAGCTCTATAGGAGAAAGCCCTGCCTCCAGCTGTTTGCTTAGAAATTCTAGGGACAATTAGGAGGCCTGCGTCTTGTGACCGTAGCGTACGTGTAGGTATGTACGGCAGGACCAAATCAGAGAGATAGGTAGGAGCAAGCCCATGTAATGCTTTGTAGGTTAGCAGTAAATCCTTGAAATCAGCCCTTGCCTTGACAGGAAGCCAGTGTAGGGAGGCTAGCACTGGAGTAATATGATCAAATTTTTGGGTTCTAGTCAGGATTCTAGCAGCCGTATTTAGCACTAACTGAAGTTTATTTAGTGCTTTTTCCGGGTAGCCGGAAAGTAGAGGATGCAAATTTCTGTTAGCCTTAGCTTTCCTAACTGCCTGTGTATATTGGTTCCTAACTTCCCTGAAAAGTTGCATATCACGGGGGCTATGTGATGCGAATGCAGTGCGCCACAGGATGTTTTTGTGCTGATCAAGGGCAGTCAGGTCTAGTGTGAACCAAGGGCTATATCTGTTCCTGGTTCTACATTTTTTTGAATGGAGCATGCTTATTTAAGATGGTGAGGAAAGCACTTTTAAAGAATAACCAGGCATCCTCTACTGACTGGATGAGGTCAATATCATTCCAGGATACCCCGGCCAGGTTGATTAGAAAGGCCTGCTCGCTGAAGTGTTTTAGGGAGCGTTTGACATAATTGAGGGGTGGTCGTTTGACCACAGACCCATTACAGGCACAAACAATGAGGCAGTGATCGCTGAGATCCTGGTTGAAGACAGCAGATGTGTATTTGGAGGGCTGGTTGTTTGGGATGATATCTATGTGGGTGCCTGTGTTTATGGATTTGAGGTTGTACCTGGTAGATTCATTGATAATTTGTGTGAGATTAAGGGCATCAAGTTTAGATTGTAGGATGGCCGGGGTGTTAACTTCTTATGGATCATTGGGACGCTAGCATCTCACCTCGACAACATCCGGTGAAATTGCAGAGCGTGAAATTCAAATGACAGAAATCGTAATATAAACATTCATAAAAATACAAGTGTCATACATCAATTAAAATCTTAACCTCTCTAAGGTATGTGATCTGGCCAACATCCAGTGAGATTGTAGAGCGCCAAATTCAAATACAGAAAGGCTCATTATAAAAATTCAGAAAACAAAACATATTTTACATAGGTTTAATAAAGATGAACTTCTTGTTAATCCAACCACGGTGTCAGATTTATAAAATGCTTTTCGACAAATTATTACAAACAGTAACCAGTCAAGCAGAAGCGTTACATAACTCAGAAATAGAGATAAAATGAATCCCTTACCTTTGATGATCTTCATATGGTGGCACTCAGAAGACATTAATTTACTCTAAATGTTCCTTTTGTTCGATAAAGTCTCTTTATATCCAAAAACCTCTGTTTTGTTCGCACATTTTCTTCAGTAATCCACAGGCTCAAACTCAGTCAAATCAGGCATATAAAAAATCCAAATTGTATCCGTAAAGTTCATAGAAACATGTCAAACCATGTTTATATTCAATCCTCAGGTTGTTTTTTAGCCTGAATGATCTATAATATTTCAACTGGACAATAACTTCGTAAATATAAAAGGTAAACAAGAAATGCACTCTCGGGATTGCGCATGAAAAAGCTCTGTGACACGTCAGGGTCCACTCATTCAGACTGGTTTACTCCCTCATTTATAAGAATACAAGCCTGAAACCATTTCTAAAGACTTGACATCTAGTGGAAGGCATAGGAACTGCAAATTGAGTCCTAAATCAATGGATTGAATAGAAAACTAAAAAATAATATATATATATATTTTTTTTTAATACTTCCTGAATGGATTTTTCTCAGGTTTTCGCCTGCCAAATCAGTTCTGTTATACTCACATACACTATTTTAACAGTTTTGGAAACTTTAGTTTTTTCTATCCAAATCTACCAGTTATATGCATATCATGTCTTCTCGGCCCGAGTAGCAGGCGGTTTAATTTGGGCATGCTTTTCATCCAAAATTCCGAATGCTGCCCCCTACCCTAGAGAGGTTAACTTCTTGTTAATCCAGCCGCAGTGTCAGATTTCAAAAAGGCTTTACGGCGAAAGCACACCAAGCGATTATCTGAGGACAGCGCCCAGCACACAAAAGCATTACATACATTTTCCAACCAAGCAGAGACGTCACGAAAGTCAAAAATAAATCACTTACCTTTTGAAGATCTTCATCTGGTTGCAATCACAAGGGTCCAAGTTACATAACAAATGGTCCTTTTGTAATCCACCGGTTTCCCTCGTTCAAAATTAATACAAATGAATCCCGTAAGTTACCAATAAACTTCCAAACATATCAAACCATGTGTGAATGTAATGAAGTACGTGCACTCACCGGAACACGCCACAAACACTACAGCCAAAATGGGAGCCACTTACTAAAACTACAAATTCTAGCTCATTTAAAAAAACAAGCCTTAAACTATTTCTAAAGACTGTTGACCTCTAGTGGAAGCCCTAGGAACTGCAATCTGGGATGTATTCCTTTTATATTCCCATTGACAGCCATAGTAATCAAGGGTGAGCTGAAAAAAATAAATTCTGGATTGATTGTCCTCAGGTTTTTGCCTGCCATATCAGTTCTGTTATACTCAGACATTATTTTAACAGTTTTGGAAACTTTAGGGTGTTTTCTATCCAATATTACCAATTATATGCTTATCCTAGCATCTGGGCCTGAGTAACAGGCAGTTTACTTTGGGCACCTCATTCATCCAAACTTCCGAATACTGCCCCCTAACCCGAAGAAGTTAAGCATGTCCCAGTTTAGGTCACCTAACAGCACGAACACAACTTGTTTCTGGAAAGGTGGATTTTTAAAAGTAGAAGCTCAAATTGTGTGGCACAGACCTGGATAGTAAGACAGAACTCTGCAGGCTATCTTTGCAGTAGATTGAAACTCCGCCCCCTTTGGCAGTTCTATCTTGTCGGAAAATGTTATAGTTAGGGATGGACATTAAATGGTTTTTGGTGCTCTTCCTAAACCAGGATTCAGACATGGCTAGGACATCCGGGTTGGCAGAGTGTGCTAAGGCAGTGAATAAAACAAACTTAGGGAGGAGACTTCAAATGTTAACATGCATGAAACCAAGGCTTTTGCAGTTACAGAAGTCAACAAATGAGAGCGCCTGGGGAATGGGAGTGGAGCTAGGCACTCCAGGGCCTGGATTAACCTCTATTTCTCCAGAAGAGCAGAGGAGGAGTAGGATAAGGGTATGGTTAAAGGCTATAAGAACTGTTCGTCTAGTGCATTCGGAACAGAGAGTAAAAGGAGCAGGTTTCTTGGCGCAGTAGAATAGATTCAATGCATAATATCCAGACAAAGCTATGGTAGGATGTGAGTCCAGTGGAGGTAAACCTAGGCATTGAGTGACGCTGAGAGCAGTATTGTCTCTAGAGACGTCAATTAAACCTGGTGAGGTCACCACATGTGTGGGAGGTGGGACAAGAGGGCTAGCTGAGGCATATTGAGCAGGGCTGGAGGCTCTACGGTGAAATAAGACAATAATCACTAACCAAAACAGCAATGGACAAGGCATATTGATATTAGGGAGAGGCATGCCTAGCCGAGTGATCATTGGGTCCAGTGAGTAGCTGGGTGGGCTGGAGACATGGTGATTCAGACAGCTAGCGGGCCGGGGATAGCAGGCTAGCAGAAGGGCCTTAGAGGGACGTCGCAACGGAGGAAGTCTGTTGTAGCCCCTTCGTACGGTTATGTCGGCAGACCAGTCGTGATGGATCAGCAGGGGTCTGCGTAGTAAAAGGGTCCAGGCCAATTGTCAAAATAGGTATAGTAGGCCCAAAAAATTGGCTGATGGACCTCTTAATTAAGCTAACAGTCCGGTATGTTTGAGACAGCTAGCGGGCTGCGGCTAGCAGGTGGGCATTCAGGGGACATCGTGACGGAGGAGCCTGTTGAAAAAGCCCCTCTGGCGGATTACGTCAGTAGTCCAGTCGTGATGGATCGGCAGGGCTCCGTATTGGCAATAAAAGGGTTCCAGGCCAATTGGCAAAATAGGTATTGTAGCCCAAGGAGTGGCTGATGGATCTCTTCAGCTAGCCGGGAGATGGGCCTAGCATAGGCTAGTTCCAGGCTAATTGGTGCCTGTTTTAGGACAGAGACGTTAGCCAGGAGAAGCCAATCGGATAGCAGCTAGCTAGCTGCGATGACCCAGTTGAAGAGGTTCAGAGCTTGCGATAGGAATCGGGGGCTTTTGGAGAAAAAGAAGTCCAATAAGCTCTGGGTTGAATCGCGTTGTGCAGACTGGCAGGAGTTGTCCGGGCTAAAGTTTAGCTGATGACCACTAGCAGTGGCTTGCTGACTACTAGCTAGTAGCTAGTTAGCTGGCTAGCCTCTTGTTGGGGGTTCCGGTTCTAAAGTAAAGAAAATACCAGTTCCATACCACATTGGGTGGGGTGGGATGCAGGAGAGTATGTTGAAGTTGAGGTTAAGAAGAAAAAATATATTGAAATATATATACACGGGACCAGACAAAGACAAAAGACGCCTGACTGCTACGCCATCTTGGAAGACTATCTACGTTGACTGTGCCTTTAAACAACTTGGAAAATTCCAGAAAATTATGTCATGGCTTTAGAAGCTTCTGTGCAGTGGATTATGGTCATTGTAGTTAACTATCACGTTTTCTGCACTAAACTATGTAGAATTCTGCCCTGTTGGAAACTACCACTCCCTCCCTACAACATCGCACAGTTCGGGCTTGATCTGATGTATCTCTAGAGAAACGACACAATGAGCGCATTGAGCTCACTGAAAAAAACGCTGAAGGAAATATAATTCAAATAATTGAACCAATGTTGGTCAATTAGTTCTTTAAAAAATAATAATAACCGTAATTATACATACCAAACAGTAATTTCAACTTCTCTCAGGTATAAAGTGGTCTAAATGTATAAACAGAACACCCTCACATACTGTATCAACATGATCAAGTGTCTGCTGCTGACAGTGACTTTTTTCAAATTAAAAACTGTCAGTATTAGAATGTAATATGAAGAGCGTGTACTTTGCAGATAGTGAATGAGTAGAGTTTGTTATTGACTCCTGAGGGCATATTTTTTGAGTTTTTACGGCTAAAACAATAAACCAGTGGCAAGCTAAACAAGGAAATCCCAGAGCCCACTGGGAGACTAAAAGTTCAAGCACTTAGTCATTTTTAACGAGAGAACGTCATTGTAAAAATGACTCCATCAGACACCCAGAGAGGGAGAGAGAAATCGAGAGAGAAAGGGAGATGAATTAAACAGTCAATTTGGAAGTATTGGAGTGCAACTACTCTTGTTATGGTATGCTGAGCATTCCACGTTCCACATCATTAGGCTCTCTCTCAGCCAGGAGGGTAGGGTGTTATTACTACAGAATTCCATCAAAGGGAGTTATATGTCACCCCAAATCAGCAACATGTTTTAAATGTTCTTTATGACTCTTCATGGATAGTCTCATCTGTGATTTATGTCTAGAGTTCAAGGGGATGTTTTGCGTCTAGCCTCTACTTTTTTGGGGGGCGGCATACCATTCCATCCCCCGTATGGCCCGCTAGACAGAACTCCGACAGCGTAACCAACAAAAATGGGTCACAACTCCTATAGCTCTGTCGCATGCTGGGTATGTACATAGTCAATGGTAGGCGTGGAGGGGACTCCGACGGTAGGTACACCTATAGCTCATCTCCCGAGTGGCGAAGTGGTCTAAGACACTGCATCTCAGTGCAAGAGGTGTCACTGCAGTACCTGGTTTAAATCCAGGCTGCATCACATCCAGCCGTGATTGGGAGTCCCATAGGGCTGCGCACAATTGCCCCAGCGTCGTCCAGATTTGGCCGGGGTAGGCCGTCATTGTAAATAAGAATTTGTTCTTAACTGACTTGCCTTTTTATATTAAGGTTAAATAATAAAAATAATATTTTGGCAGTAGTACTTTCACTGACCTCAACCCAGAGTCTCTCAGAGCGTTCACTGTCAGCCCACTGACCCTATCAGATCACCGTAAAAGCACAGTCTACCTGAACAGAGCAATACTCATCGTGAGTAATATTAAAAAATGCTATAAATGGAAGGAAAGTAGTGTGGAAACCTACTAAAAAACAATTGGGCAACAACAAATTCAATCCCCTTTGGACAACTTCCTGGACAAAACGTTTCCCTGTAATAGTGAAGGTGTAAACTTGGTAGTAGAAAACCTAAACAGTATATTTGACCTTTCAGCTTCCCTTTCAAATCTAAAAATTCCAAGCAGACAACCTAAGACAATTAACAACAATGACAAATGGTTTGATAAAGAATGCAAAAACCTAAAGAAATTGAGAAACCTATCCACCCAAAAACATAGAGACCCAGAAAACACTGAGCCTTCACTATGGTGAATCACTAAAACAATGCAGAAATACACTATGGAGAAAGGAGATGTATGGATAAACCACTTCTCCAATCTTTTTGGCTCTAAAATGAACAAACAGCAAAAACATACAGTATGAGTCAAATGTTTGAACTCACCTACTCATTCCAGGGTTTTTCTTTATTTTTACCATATTCTACATTGTAGAAAATATGAAATAACACATATGGAATCATGTGGTAACCAAAAAAGTGTTAAACAAATCAAGATATATTTCAGATTCTTCAAAGTAGCCACCCTTTGCCTTGATGACAGCTTTGCACACTCTTAGCATTCATTGAGAGAGGCTTCCGTAGACAGACCTGGCTCTCAAGAGAAGACACACATTTTGTGCACACTGCCCACAAAATGAGTTGGAAACTGAGCTACACTTCCTAAACTCCTGCCAAATGACCATATTAGAGACACCACACAGCCCATTCGGAAAGTATTCAGACCCCTTGACTTTTTCCACATTTTGTTATGTTACAGCCTTATTCTAAAATGTATTACATAATTTTTTCCCCTCTTCAATCTAAACACAATAATTACAAAGCTTATACAGGTTATTCTTTTTTTTGTGCTAACTTCTTAAAAATGATTATTTGAAATATCACATTTACATAAGTATTCAGACCCTTTCCTCAGTCCTTTGTTCAAGCTCCTTTGGCAGCGATTACAGCCTTGAGTCTTTTTGGGTATGATGCTACAAGCTTGGCACACCTGTATATGGAGAGTTTCTCCCATTCTTTTTTGCAGATCCTCTCAAGCACTGTCAGATTGGATGGGGAGTGTCGCTGCACAGCTATTTTCAGGTCTCTCCAGAGATTGTCAATCGGATTCAAGTCCGGGCTCTGGCTGGGCCACTCAAGGACATTGAGACTTGTCCTGAAGCCACTCCTGCATTGTCTTGGCTGTGTGCTTAGGGTCATTGTCCTGTTGGAAGGGGAACCTTCACCCCAGTCTGAGGTCCTGAGCACTCTGGAGCAGGTTTTCATCAAGGATCTCTCTGTACTTTGCTCTGTTCATCTTTGCCTTGGTCCTGACTAGTCTCCCAGGCCCTGCTGCTGAAAAACATCCCCACAGCATGATGCTGCCACCACCGTGCTTCACCGTAGGGATGGTGCCAGGTTTCCTCCAGACGTGATGCTTGGCATTCAGGCCAAAGCCTTAGAATAAGGCTGTAATGTAACAAAATGTAGAAAAGGGGAAGGGGTCTGAATACTTTACGAATGCACCGTATATATTTATGCTGCATTTCTTCCTCTCACTGTATGTTTATTTATTTTCCCTTTTCTACATTGTTACAACACTGTATGTAGCCATAATGACATTTGAAATGTCTCTATTCCTTTGAAACTGTTGTGAGGGTAATGTTTACTGTACAAAATTGTAGTTTATTTAACATTTGTTTATCTATTTCACTTGCTTTGGCAATGAAAACATATGTTTCCCATGCTAATAAAGCCCATTCAATAGGAGGGAGGGAGGGAGAGATTAATGAATTTAATAATTACACTCCCATCTGGTCCACAGAAGCTGAGAGGCCCAGGATTGAGCTCACACTGTCAAATCAAATCAAATCAAATTGTATTTGTCACATACACATGGTTAGCAGATGTTAATGCGAGTGTAGCGAAATGCTTGTGCTTCTAGTTCCGACAATGCAGTGATAACCAACAAGTAATCTAACTAACAATTCCAAAACTACTGTCTTATACACAGTGTAAGGGGATAAAGAATATGTACATAAGGATATATGAATGAGTGATGGTACAGAGCAGCATACAGTAGATGGTATCGAGTACAGTATATACATATGAGATGAGTATGTAGACAAAGTAAACAAAGTGGCATAGTTAAAGTGGCTAGTGATACATGTATTACATAAGGATGCAGTCGATGATGTAGAGTACAGTATATACGTATGCATATGAGATGAATAATGTAGGGTAAGTAACATTATATAAGGTAGCATTGTTTAAAGTGGCTAGTGATATATTTACATCATTTCCCATCAATTCCCATTATTAAAGTGGCTGGAGTTGGGTCAGTGTCAATGACAGTGTGTTGGCAACAGCCACTCAATATTAGTGGTGGCTGTTTAACAGTCTGATGGCCTTGAGATAGAAGCTGTTTTTCAGTCTCTCGGTCCCAGCTTTGATGCACCTGTACTGACCTCGCCTTCTGGATGATAGCGGGGTGAACAGGCAGTGGTTCGGTGGTTGATGTCCTTGATGATCTTTATGGCCTTCCTGTAACATCGGGTGGTGTAGGTGTCCTGGAGGGCAGGTAGTTTGCCCCCGGTGATGCGTTGTGCAGACCTCACTACCCTCTGGAGAGCCTTACGGTTGAGGGCGGAGCAGTTGCCGTACCAGGCGGTGATACAGCCCGCCAGGATGCTCTCGATTGTGCATCTGTAGAAGTTTGTGAGTGCTCTTGGTGACAAGCCGAATTTCTTCAGCCTCCTGAGGTTGAAGAGGCGCTGCTGCGCCTTCTTCACGACGCTGTCAGTGTGAGTGGACCAATTCAGTTTGTCTGTGATGTGTATGCCGAGGAACTTAAAACTTGCTACCCTCTCCACTACTGTTCCATCGATGTGGATAGGGGTGTTCCCTCTGCTGTTTCCTGAAGTCCACAATCATCTCCTTAGTTTTGTTGACGTTGAGTGTGAGGTTATTTTCCTGACACCACACTCCGAGGGCCCTCACCTCCTCCCTGTAGGCCGTCTCGTCGTTGTTGGTAATCAAGCCTACCACTGTTGTGTCGTCCGCAAACTTGATGATTGAGTTGGAGGCGTGCGTGGCCACGCAGTCGTGGTGAACAGGGAGTACAGGAGAGTGCTCAGAACGCACCCTTGTGGGGCCCCGTGTTGAGGATCAGCGGGAGGAGATGTTGTTGCCTACCCTCACCACCTGGGGGCGGCCCGTCAGGAAGTCCAGTACCCAGTTGCACAGGGCGGGGTCGAGACCCAGGGTCTCGAGCTTGATGACGAGCTTGGAGGGTACTATGGTGTTGAATGCCGAGCTGTAGTCGATGAACAGCATTCTCACATAGGTATTCCTCTTGTCCAGGTGGGTTAGGGCAGTGTGCAGTGTGGTTGAGATTGCATCGTCTGTGGACCTATTTGGGCGGTAAACAAATTGGAGTGGGTCTAGGGTGTCAGGTAGGGTGGAGGTGATATGGTCCTTGACTAGTCTCTCAAAGCACTTCATGATGACGGAAGTGAGTGCTACGGGGCGGTAGTCGTTTAGCTCAGTTACCTTAGCTTTCTTGGGAACAGGAACAATGGTGGCCCTCTTGAAGCATGTGGGAACAGCAGACTGGTATAGGGATTGATTGAATATGTCCGTAAACACACCGGCCAGCTGGTCTGCGCATGCTCTGAGGGCGCGGCTGGGGATGCCGTCTGGGCCTGCAGCCTTGCGAGGGTTAACACGTTTAAATGTCTTACTCACCTCGGCTGCAGTGAAGGAGAGACCGCATGTTTTCGTTGCAGGCCGTGTCAGTGGCACTGTATTGTCCTCAAAGCGGGCAAAAAAGTTATTTAGTCTGCCTGGGAGCAAGACATCCTGGTCCGTGACTGGGCTGGGTTTCTTCTTGTAGTCCGTGATTGACTGTGGATCTAATTATCCTCAATCTCAAAACTGAGAGTCACGGCAACCTCAGCTGGGTGGAGGGCCTTTCTCTTCTTTGCTCTTCTCTTTTCACAGACACTCTACAGGTCTTTATCTTATCTCTCGCATCCTCTTCATTCCCCTCTGTGCCTCTTCCCCCACACTCACACACGGCAGAGCCTCATTTCACCATTATCCTTTCCAATTCACCAATCTCCTTGCTTGCCTTTTTGTCTTTGTCTCTTCTGACATTAGACACAGCTGATTAAGCCTGGCTCTGATGAGGGGGAGTTATGTGACTGAGGTCACCAGTGTTGTTATGCGAGATGCTCATGTCTCTGTGTTGGGTGAGTGATTAGCTCCTCATTAACAGGCTGCCTGCAGTATCCTTTGGTAGTCCTTGGACACACACATCATCATTTTATTACCGACAGAGTCATGTTTGGCTTATACTGTCTCCTTGTATAAGTGTGTATTGAGGAAACAAGAACAGATAGATGTAGAGAAAAGTTAACATGGCACACTTAATATTATAGTAGTCTAAAATTGTAGAGCCATTTTTGTTGTGTCAACTATTTGGCTTCTTCACTGGCTTTAACAGCCAATATCTCCTCTGTCATCACAGCGATAAACACACAGCCAGATGACTAAAGCTGTCCTGGCTAGCCATCTCTCTCTATATCTGCCTTCTGTTGTTGTTACAGCTGTACTCAACTAACCAGTTGTGAGGGGAGGTGGACAGAGGCTTGCTGCCTCCCGGCCGACCAATGCCAGCAATGTCCCTGTACTGTGTACATACCTGAGAATGTTATTGACATAAAATATGGCTCGTGGGCCAGAGAGCAAGCTGGAGGGAATGCACAGTAGAGACACTTTTATTTATTTAACCATTATTTTACCTGTTACGTTGACTGAGAGGGGAGGGGGGAGGGGTTGAGCCAATTGTAAACTGGGGATGATTAGGTGACCGTGATGGTATGAGGGCCAGATTGGGAATTCAGCCAGGACACCAGGGTTAACACCCCTACTCTTACGATAAGTGTCATGGGATTTTTAGTGACCACAGAGAGTCAGGACACCCGTTTAACATCCCATCCGAAAGACGGCACCCTACACAGGGCAATGTCCCCAATCACTGCCCTGGGGTCATTGGGATATTTTTTTAGACCAGAGAAAAGGGTGCCTCCTACTGGTCATCCAACACCACTTCCAGAAACATCTGGTCTCCCATCCAGAGACCAACCAGGACCAACCCTGCTTAGCTTCAAAAGGAAGCCAGCAGTGGGATGTAGGGTGGTATGCTGCAGATCAAATCAAATAGAATTCTAATTGTCACATGCTTTGTAAACAACAGGCGTAGACTAACAGTGAAATGCTTAGTTACTGGGGTCCTATCAAACAATGCCGAGCTAAAGATAAAATAGAAATAGTGACTCAAGGAATAATAAAAAATAAGTGGTGCAGCAGTCTAAGGCTCAGCATCACAGTGCTAGAGACGTCACTACATATGTGGGTTTGATCCCGGGCTGTGTCGCAGCCGGCCATGACCGGGAGACCCATGAGGTGGCGCACAATTGGCCCAGTGTTGTCTATAGGTTAGGGGAGGGTTTGGCCGGTTGGGATGTCCTTGTCCCATCGCACTCTAGCGACTCGTAGTGGTCGGGCCAATGCATGCTTACTTTGGTCGCCAGCTGTACGGCGTTTCCTCCGACACATTTGTGCGCCTGGCTTCCAGGTTAGGCGAGCATTGTGTCAAGAAGCAGTGTGGCTTGGCAGGGTCGTGATTCAGACGACACATGGCTCTCGACCTTCGCTTCTCCCGAATCCCATCGCTGCAACTGCCGTACGGACAAGACTAACTACCAATTGGATATCACGAAATTAGGGAGGGAAAAGGGGGTATAAAGTACCCCAAATATGTTTTTAATAACAAACAATAACAACTATACAAAGGAGTACCAGGTCTGTTTTCTTAGTGAACCGAGTTCTTAAACTGATGTGGTTTTAGCAATAGTGCTCAGAGGGCCTGAATACACTCAGCAGGAAATGATAAACCTCACAGTGTTACTCAGTCGTACTGTAGAAATAGACTTCACAGTGTTACTCAGTCGTACTGTAGAAATAGACTTCACAGTGTTACTGTCGTACTGTAGAAATAGACTTCACAGTGTTACTCAGTCGTACTGTAGAAATAGACTTCACAGTGTTACTCAGTCGTACTGTAGAAATAGACTTCACAGTGTTACTCAGTCATACTGTAGAAATAGACTTCACAACATTCTCCAGATCACCCTGTAATGTGCTCCAGTCAGCCGACTGGGAATGATGATGTACTTCTTATTGTTCGGGGCCTGTGTTCCAACCTACAGTATCCAATCTCTTCCTCCCAGATACCACTGGCAGCTCCAGCCTCTTTCGCTGCTTTGCTTTCTAACATGAATAAAACCACTCATATCAATGGGGAGCAATGTTTCAAGTTTCTGCCCTGTGTTTGTCAAAGTACTGTAGTTTTGCTGTAGAGTGTCTGGGCAGAGGTCACTTTTCCACCAGCTGCAGCTGTATTGACCCTATAGGATACGTTCCTACCAGGACACACACAGTGGAAACTGCCAGGATTCTCTCTAGTCTCTGGTCAATAGCTCATTCTCATGAGACTGTCCTCCTCCACAATGTAAATGGCTGATTCATTGTCTCCATGCCTGCCTAGGTTTAGCTTTCCAGCTGACGTGGCTGTGATAGGATTAAATGATTCAATAACCGGGCTGTTGAATTCTTAATGTGCCCTTTATGCTGCTACACTTCCCCTTTAAACCCTAGTAACCCTGAATGGGCCTATCTCTCCGGGCCGTTTCAGGAGGAGGATGCTGTTTTAAGAGCAGCTAATGGATGGGTGTAAATCAGTGGTGGGCTACTCTTCAAAGCACTCATCCTCTCCTTCACCACCTCTCCTTCACCTCCTCTAAAGTCTCCTCTCTGTCTCTCCTTCACCTCCTCTGTCTCCTCCTCCTTCTATCCTCCTCTCTGTCTCCTCCTCCTTCTATCCTCCTCTCTGTCTCCTCCTCCTTCTATCCTCCTCTCTGTCTATCCTCCTCTCTGTCTCCTCCTCCTTCTATCCTCCTCTCTGTCTCCTCCTCCTCCTATCCTCCTCTCTGTCTCCTCCTCCTATCCTCCTCTCTGTCTCCTCCTCTCTGTCTCCTCCTCCTTCTATCCTCCTCTCTGTCTCCTCCTCCTTCTATCCTCCTCTCTGTCTCCTCCCAGAGGCATTGTTAATAAAAGTAGTAATACTTTACTTAAAGCTGACAGGTGTAATTAGTTTTGAAGCATTATGCATTATAAGCATGTGTACGTCAAATGTGTGTGGCCTGGACCCTCCAGGCACTGAGAGTCTGAGACTGGCTCTGCTGCTCATGTGTGTAAACTGTAAACAGTGAACTGTTGGCACCCGGACAAATAGCTTCCAATGCAAACACTGGCCAGGGTAGGATTCCATTACAATTCTGGCATGGAGTCAGTGCAGACACACGCCTGTGGCCTTGCTCCCTTCACAAAGACAGGATATCAGCTTCCTGCTAGGGCTTTCATTTCAGGTGTCTGTCCTCCTCTCCCCCTGCTCTTTCACAGCTGGCACTGAGAGGGAGAACGGGAGAACAGAGGAAAGGTGGAGAATCTCTGTGATCAGGGTCCTCCAACCCTGTCACTTCAGGGACCAGCAGCCATTTCACATTAGCTTTGTTGGTAGAGCATGGCTCTTTGAACGCCAGGGTAGTGGGTTCGATTCCCGGAAACCATCCATATGTAAAATGTATGCATGCATGACTAAGTCGCATTGGATAAAAGCATCTGCTAAATGGCATATATTATTATGTATTTGTTTATTTATTTGGCTAGAATTGTAATTTTTTATTGAACCTTTATTTAACAGGGCCGGTAATCAGAAGCTAAGTCCTTGTAGACTAATTAGTGAGAGGTAACAAGCTCCTCTGGAAATTCTCACAACCGCTGAGTCTGCAGGTCTGGCTGCCTGGTCTTGTGCCGCCAGCTCTCCCCCTTCCACACACAGCACATGGACTAACACACACACACACACAAACACATACACACACATTGCTGTGTGTGCACAGTGTGGAGATGAGAGAAATGCCACCCTCTCTCCCTATCCTTCTCCTTGGGATCTGTGAACAACCAGAGGGGCCAGTTCTTGCATATTATTAATTTGCTTCATGCACTCATTTCTTTTGACTTGCCTGGCTGCATCATTACTTTTGACTTGCCTGGCTGCATCATTACTTTTGACTTGCCTGGCTGCATCATTACTTTTGACTTGCCTGGCTGCATCATTACTTTTGACTTGCCTGGCTGCATCATTTCTTTTGACTTGCCTGGCTGCATCATTACTTTTGACTTGCCTGGCTGCATCATTTCTTTTGACTTGCCTGGCTGCATCATTACTTTTCACTTGCCTGGCTGCATCATTTATTTTGACTTGCCTGGCTGCATCATTACTTTTGACTTGCCTGGCTGCATCATTTCTTTTTGCCTGGCTGCATCATTACTTTTCACTTGCCTGGCTGCATCATTTATTTTGACTTGCCTGGCTGCATCATTGCCTGACTTGCCTGGCTGCATCATTTCTTGCCTGGCTGCATCATTGACTTGCCTGGCTGCATCATTACTTTTGACTTGCCTGGCTGCATCATTTCTTTTGACTTGCCTGGCTGCATCATTACTTTTCACTTGCCTGGCTGCATCATTTATTTTGACTTGCCTGGCTGCATCATTACTTTTGACTTGCCTGGCTGCATCATTACTTTTGACTTGCCTGGCTTCATCATTACGTTTGACTTGCCTGGCTGCATCATTACTTTTGACTTGCCTGGCTGCATCATTTCTTTTGACTTGCCTGGCTGCATCATTTCTTTTGACTTGCTGCATCATTACTTTTCACTTGCCTGGCTGCATCATTTCTTTTGACTTGCCTGGCTGCATCATTACTTTTGACTTGCCTGGCTGCATCATTACTTTTGAATTGCCTGGCTGCATCATTTCTTTTGACTTGCCTGGCTGCATCATTACTTTTCACTTGCCTGGCTGCATCATTTCTTTTCACTTGCCTGGCTGCATCATTACTTTTGACTTGCCTGGCTGCATCATTACTTTTGACTTGCCTGGCTGCATCATTACTTGAGTGTTCCAGTTAAAACCCCTAGAGTCAATTGACATAATACAAAAATCCACAAATATCTATTTTAAGATAGAGATGTGTTTTTTTGTATTGGCTCCATCCACTGCATCCTCCTACAGCGCTGTTTGTTAGACCAGGAAACAACCCAAAAATCCATCAAAAATGTGTTGTAGTGTCCGAACGGGCGTCTGTTGTGTCCGAACGGGCGTCTGTTGTGTCCGAACGGGCTTCTGTTGTGTCCGAACGGGCTTCTGTTGTGTCCGAACGGGCTTCTGTTGTGTCCGAACGGGCGTCTGTTGTGTCCGAACGGGCGTCTGTTGTGTCCGAACGGGCGTCTGTTGTGTCCGAACGGGCTTCTGTTGTGTCCGAACGGGCGTCTGTTGTGTCCGAACGGGCGTCTGTTGTGTCCGAACGGGCGTCTGTTGTGTCCGAACGGGCTTCTGTTGTGTCCGAACCGGCGTCTGTTGTGTCCGAACGGGCGTCTGTTGTGTCCGAACGCGAACGGGCGTCTGTTGTGTCCGAACGGGCTTCTGTTGTGTCCGAACGGGCTTCTGTTGTGTCCGAACGGGCGTCTGTTGTGTCCGAACGGGCTTCTGTTGTGTCCGAACGGGCTTCTGTTGTGTCCGAACGGGCTTCTGTTGTGTCCGAACGGGCGTCTGTTGTGTCCGAACGGGCTTCTGTTGTGTCCGAACGGGCTTCTGTTGTGTCCGAACGGGCGTCTGTTGTGTCCGAACGGGCGTCTGTTGTGTCCGAACGGGCGTCTGTTGTGTCCGAACGGGCTTCTGTTGTGTCCGAACGGGCGTCTGTTGTGTCCGAACGGGCGTCTGTTGTGTCCGAACGGGCGTCTGTTGTGTCCGAACGGGCGTCTGTTGTGTCCGAACGGGCTTCTGTTGTGTCCGAACGGGCGTCTGCGGGCGTCTGTTGTGTCCGAAAGGGCGTCTGTTGTGTCCGAACGGGCGTCTGTTGTGTCCGAACGGGCTTCTGTTGTGTCCGAACGGGCGTCTGTTGTGTCCGAACGGGCGTCTGTTGTGTCCGAACGGGCGTCTGTTGTGTCCGAACGGGCTTCTGTTGTGTCCGAACGGGCGTCTGTTGTGTCCGAACAGGCTTCTGTTGTGTCCGAACGGGCGTCTGTTGTGTCCGAACGGGCGTCTGTTGTGTCCGAACGGGCTTCTGTTGTGTCCGAACGGGCGTCTGTTGTGTCCGAACGGGCGTCTGTTGTGTCCGAACGGGCGTCTGTTGTGTCCGAAAGGGCGTCTGTTGTGTCCGAACGGGCGTCTGTTGTGTCCGAACGGGCGTCTGTTGTGTCCGTCTGTTGTGTCCGAACGGGCGTCTGTTGTGTCCGAACGGGCGTCTGAACGGGCGTCTGTTGTGTCCGAACGGGCGTCTGTTGTGTCCGAACGGGCGTCTGAACGGGCGTCTGTTGTGTCCGAACGGGCGTCTGTTGTGTCCGAAAGGGCGTCTGTTGTGTCCGAACGGGCGTCTGTTGTGTCCGAACGGGCTTCTGTTGTGTCCGAACGGGCGTCTGTTGTGTCCGAACGGGCGTCTGTTGTGTCCGAACGGGCGTCTGTTGTGTCCGAACGGGCTTCTGTTGTGTCCGAACGGGCGTCTGTTGTGTCCGAACGGGCGTCTGTTGTGTCCGAACGGGCTTCTGTTGTGTCCGAACGGGCGTCTGTTGTGTCCGAACGGGCGTCTGTTGTGTCCGAACGGGCGTCTGTTGTGTCCGAACGGGCTTCTGTTGTGTCCGAACGGGCGTCTGTTGTGTCCGAACGGGCGTCTGTTGTGTCCGAACGGGCGTCTGTTGTGTCCGAACGGGCGTCTGTTGTGTCCGAACGGGCTTCTGTTGTGTCCGAACGGGCGTCTGTTGTGTCCGAACGGGCGTCTACGGGCGTCTGTTGTGTCCGAACGGGCGTCTGAACGTCTGACTCGCCGATGCGCCAACATCTGCCTGTAGTCTCCGAACCATTTGGGATACGAACTAACATGATCCCACTATGGAACGGGGAGACTCTCACGAACATGATGGTGTCATCCGTTTTGCGGGACTCATCTGAATGTAACCCGATACAGGTTACATTTTTTTAATGGAAGTATGATATGATAAAGGACAGACACTTCAAAAAATAAATCATAAGGAATGTCTGTTTTGCCATTTCTGAATGTGTTATTCAGTGCATTTCTATGGGCTACAGTAGTAAAGGCCCAATTCAATATTTTATCAAACAATGTTTTAAAATTCCAAATTAAGTAGCAGGAATCATGGCTCTGGCTTTGCTCTCACTGATGTTACGCTGCGTAGGAAGGAGCACTTCTATATAGCTTTTACAATGGTTTTTGAAGTGTGTATGAGATTTGAAAGAGTGTGAGAGCTTGGAGACCGTTTGTGTGCGTGTTGCTGGATAGGGATTGCTATGGAGTCTCCTTACAGAACAATGGTAGTTGTGGAACCAATAAAGAGTGTATAATACTCTACATTCAAGCTGTTTGATTTGACGTCCTCCTCAGATCACTGTCTGTCTCCACATGTCCGCTCAGCTCTAAACCCTAGGGACCCTGGTCCACCCGGTCTGCCTGGAACTCATCTTCACTCGCTATGGTTAAGTAGGCGGTCAGACAGCTGTGCTCCAGTTGATCTCTCTTCCTTTGTGTGTGTGTGTGTTGACATCTCCTGTTCTCCAATCTTTCTCTCTGTCTTCCTCTGACTCCCTCTCGTCCTCTGACTCCCTCTCTTCCTCTGCCTCCCTCTCTTCCTCTGACTCCCTCTCTTCCTCTGCCTCCCTCTCTTCCTCTGACTCCCTCTCTTCCTCTGACTCCCTCTCTTCCTCTGACTCCCACTCTCTTCCTCTGCCTCCCTCTCTTCCTCTGACTCCCTCTCTTCCTCTGACTCCCTCTCTTCCTCTGCCTCCCTCTCTTCCTCTGACTCCCTCTCGTCCTCTGCCTCCCTCTCTTCCTCTGCCTCCCTCTCTTCCTTTGACTCCCACTCTCTTCCTCTGCCTCCCTCTCTTCCTCTGACTCCCTCTCTTCCTCTGACTCCCACTCTCTTCCTCTGACTCCCTCTCTTCCTCTGCCTCCCTCTCTTCCTCTGACTCCCACTCTCTTCCTCTGCCTCCCTCTCTTCCTCTGACTCCCTCTCTTCCTCTGACTCCCTCTCTTCCTCTGACTCCCACTCTCTTCTCTCTGCCGTCTGTTTTATTGCTCACTGTTAGTGTTTTAACACCTACACGTTAATGTTAATGAATGACCCGTTCTGTGTAGTAATGGCAACCTGAGAGGTTATCATCACTCAAGTGATCACTGGGGGAAGCTTGGGGTGCAGGTAATAACCTGGACTCTGGGAGCTTCTTGTCTATTTATTTACAGAGCAGCAAAATATTCCGGGGGATAATGGGCTGCTGTAGCTATAGGGCGTTTTTTAACATAACCCAGACGACAGAGACAGAAATGGAGAGACGCAGACAGACTCTCTTTTGATGTTGTTCAGGGGAGGAGCAGGAGGAGAAAAAGAGAAGGTTGATGGTTATGAAGCTTGTGACTGCACTAAGAGAGTTACCCGAAAGTGGGCCAGATTCAATCCCATTGTCTTTAAAAACGTGCATAGCTGGGAAAAAACGCTATGTTATCACGTTTCCAAAGGCCACATTCATAGTTAAACCTGCATATGTCGACTCAATGGGAAATTACCTTTTTAAATGTCTAGATCTTGTCATACCAAATCATTTTATTCCCTTCTGATGATTGAAGTTGATAATATTCTCTTTATATGGGGGTAAGTTGAGTAAGCGTGTGTGGGTGGCATGTAGGCCTAATGCATTTCATGCTGTCTGGCTGATACTGTCTGCAATATGTAACTAATAAAGTTGTCACTTGATTTCCACATGATCTGTTTACAATAATTACATTGGCGGATGTCATACAAGTGGAAGTTATGAACCAAATTACAAACCATTGATGCATGACTGTTAGCAATTCAGTATTTATTCCAATCACGGAACGCGCGCACACACACACATTCTCCAGGGATGGGTTGGTCGGCAATGGGGCCCAAGACAATGGGGACACAATTGGTTTACCGCTCATTGAAAGGTCAAAGGGCATCAGATCTCTTTCTTTCTCCCTTGTCTCGCTCGCTCGCTCTCTCTCTCTCCCCACTCCTATCCCCTTTCTTCTCCCTCTTCCCAGCCTGCATTTTGCTCCTGAGGATCTGTGCATTGTGAGCAATTAGCTGGCCAAATGAGGACACATAAAGACCAATAACAAGCAGACACAGGCCTTTTAGCTGGAAGGAACAAAAGACTGAAAATAGCTTTTCTGTCGGAGGGATTTGGGTGTTTTATCCTCTTTCTGGGCCTTTAACAGTGACCTCAAGCTGATGCTTTATTATGAAGGAGACTCAATGATGGTGTTGCTGATTGTTCACTATAATGATCCTCGTGTGTTTGTGTGTGTGTGTGTGTGTGTGTGCATGCATGCATGCGTTGATGATTGGTTTACTTATGGTCCTCAGGCTAGACCTGCTCTATCTGAAGCATCATCAAGGCGTTTATGAAACCAATGAAAGACGATGTAACCAATTCACGTTGACCAGTCAATAATAACCACCTTGTAGGTTCCCTCTTTTGATGATGATTGACATCACAGAGATCGATGTAGAATCTGAGTAATGGCATTCCAATCTGGATGGACATTTTAATAGGTTAGACCAGGTCAAAGGTCATAGCAATCACAGGGATGATTGAACCACAATCACAAGGTCACGGTTAATATTAAGGTTAATCAATGTGTTAGTGAAACAAGGTGAGAGCAAGGGAGAGGAGAGCGGGGGGGCGATAACTGACTGGTGTAGGGATCGGGTTTGCAATGTGTCTCTGTGCTGAGGTAGCTAGCTGGTACAATATCATATATCCATAGGCAGGTATAATCCAGTTAGCCCATAATCTGGAATGGGAGGGATTAGTTTTCCATGGAGTATAAGTACATGGTAATGCTGCTGTACTCCCACAGTCTGTGTGTGTGTCTGTCTGTCTGCTGGTGTGTCATCCTCTCTCATGGAGTTATGCAGGGTAGGCACTCAGGATATGCTCCTTAGTGATTTGTTATTCCCTTGTGATTTGTTGCCATCCATGCAGTACCCTTGAGCCTAAAAACACACAACACTTCACATATAATATAACACTCCATGAATAGCAGTGGTGAACCGTGACTATATGACCTAGGACTTCAGAGGGATGAAAAAAAGTAAGGAATCAAGAAAATAACAGAAATGTAGCATCACTTAATGCGCCCGACATCACATCTTCTGTAGTCGGGCCATTCTATTTCTAGTGATGACATGATAAATGATTCAAACAGGCCTGGCTGTGCTTCGGGCTGTCACACACACACACACACACACACACACACACACAGAACCTGCATGGACACAATATGTGACACACCGTATAAAATAATACGACCAGCTAACAAAACACACTGTTTACACAAACCAAGATTGGCTAACACCACTATCACACCGTCACCAATAGCGACAACAACAGTGTCACATCAAAGGTGACAGGCTCATGCTGCTGAAAGGACTGCTACCGTAATATCCGTGTTCTACATGGCACTGAAGGAGAGACACTTTTGTTCAAACACATAGACCCGGCTGATAAAAATAAAAAATTCACGTTCATCCCACTAACCGGTGATCTAAAGTTTAAATGTAAGTGTTTCAGTCATTATTTTCAGAGAGCTAGCTATCAAGGGAGCTGTAACAACAACCGTTTTTCAGTCATTATTTTCAGAGCTCGCTAATAACACCAAGGGAGCTGTAACAACAACCGTTTTCAGTCATTATTTTCAGAGCTCGCTAATAACACCAAGGGAGCTGTAACAACAACCGTGTTTCAGTCATTATTTTCAGAGCTCGCTAATAACACCAAGGGAGCTGTAACAACAACCGTGTTTCAGTCATTATTTTTTCAGAGCTCGCTAATAACACCAAGGGAGCTGTAACAACAACCGTGTTTCAGTCATTATTTTCAGAGCTCGCTAACACCAAGGGAGCTGTAACAACAACCGTGTTTCAGTCATTATTTTCAGAGCTCGCTAACACCAAGGGAGCTGTAACAACAATCGTGTTTCAGTCATTATTTTCAGAGCTCGCTAACACCAAGAGAGCTGTAACAACAACCGTGTTTCAGTCATTCTTTTCAGAGCTCGCTAACACCAAGGGAGCTGTAACAACAACCGTGTTTCAGTCATTATTTTCAGAGCTCGCTAACACCAAGGGAGCTGTAACAACAACCGTGTTTCAGTCATTATTTTCAGAGCTCGCTAACACCAAGGGAGCTTTAACAACAACAATGTTTCAGTCATTATTTTCAGAGAGCCAGCTATCAAGGGAGCTGTAACAACAACAATGTTTCAGTCATTATTTTCAGAGAGCCAGCTATCATGGGAGCTGTAACAACAACAATGTTTCATTCATTATTTTCAGAGAGCCAGCTATCATGGGAGCTGTAACAACAACAATGTTTCAGTCATTATTTTCAGAGAGCCAGCTATCATGGGAGCTGTAACAACAACAATGTTTCATTCATTATTTTCAGAGAGCCAGCTATCATGGGAGCTGTAACAACAACAATGTTTCAGTCATTATTTTCAGAGCTCACTAACACCAAGGGAGCTGTAACAACAGTGTTTCAGTCATTATTTTCAGAGAGCCAGCTAACAACAACAGTGTCACTCCCCAGATGATGATCATGTGATTGAGAAGGCCTAGACAATACACCTCTTCCTTTTTCCCCCCTTCTTTTTTTTAAACAGTCCCAACCATTGCAAGTCAAAATGTAATTGGTTCATTCTACTGTCACTCAAATTCTGCTTTAATACAGTTGAATGGCAGAGGCCTTCTATCCAGCTTCTGAAGGCCTATTCAATGGCTGGCTGAGCTAGCTAGATTTTTATACCCAGAGACCACAAAATAAAATCCTGATTGGATATTTGTTTCTCTTTAGTATTAACCCTTCTCTTTTTAACACAAACTAAAGAGTTAAATTAGATCATTCAAATAATTGTAAAGATGAAATGAAATAGAAATTAAAATAGAACTGTATGTACATTTTTATGAATCCTTAGGCCTTCTCTGGATAGTACGAAGTGTGCTAGTGTAAGATATAGCTGAAGCTACTTTTAGATATGGGCATGTATCCAATGAGCACACGTCTCTTCTAAGTGCTAGGTTAGTGAGAACTGGAGTACAGCTGGCATACAGCTCACCATGCCTTCTTCTGCCTCACTCTCGCTCTCTGACACTCTCTCTTCTCTTTCTACATTCCCCTCCCGCAACAGGAGAGGTAGTGGTGTCAGGGATATCCTCTTGTCATACAACACTTCCCTCTGACTGTCTGGGACATCTCCTCTATCCATACTGCTACCAGTGTCTGTCTGGGACATCTCCTCTATCCATACTGCTACCAGCGCATTTCAGAGCTCATCTCTGTAGTGAGGAAGCATCTCTCTAGTGAGGGATTGTCCAATCCCTGCAGCCGTCTGTGATAGTTCCTGTTTTTTTGCGTGTGATGCCCAGCTGCCGCCTGAGTAAAAAAAGAATCAGGAACTGCCGTGAGCGATGAGGGAGGATGGGTGGGGGGGGGGACTGTGTGATGTTATAGGGGAGGTAGGGGCAGGGGGAGAAGGTAGGGAGGAGTGAGGGATGAGGAAGCCCTGGCAGAAAAAAAGACTGTCTTTGTGATAGTAATATTACATCATCAACCGTCTCTGATATCAGTGAGGCCTGTTTCTACACCATTTATACTTTTATGGTGTGTTATGCTTTTACTTCCCACTATGGTGCTGGAGTGAGGACAGGTCATAAACATTGATAGAGCACAGTACTTCTTTGTTACTGGATAGGGAACCAGTGGTTCCACAAGCCTGGGTTATACATGGGTGTTGCTGTTGGTGCTCTAAACATATCCAGATGTGGTCTGTAGCTTAGAGACTTACTGTGGGAAGAGAGGGGAGAAAATCACTATTTTAGCCAACCATAAGAGGACTAGGAGAGAGTGCCATGTGGAACGTCTGTCTCAACCACCTATAGCAATGGGTTGATTTGACCCACAAACATAGATCTCTCCTAACCACTAAGTCATGTTGTGCAACAACAGCCTAGACCGTGACCACGACCAAAACTATTTACTACTGCCAAGCTGTCTGTCTCCTGGAGGCACACCCTCTCTCTCTCTTTCAACTTGTTTCCCACAATTCCTCACTGTGTCCAAAATGAGCAAGACAGAAAATACAGAGGCCTACCTCTTTACTACGGACTACAGTTTCAAATGAACGGCTTTAGTGATACACTCACTCGCATTGCATTAATGCCTCCCCTCTCGCTCTCTTTCCGCTGCTTTGGCCCACCTCTCTCGCCATCGCTCTCTTTCTAAAATAGGATTTGATTATTAGTCCTCTCCACTACGTGTAAGAGGAGGAAACGTAACAATGAGACTCGGCAGCAGCCAGCTGCTCTCTAGTCTACACTGTAGTTCTCAAGTACTACAGGGAGGGCAATCTGTCGTGTGTGTGTGTGTGTGTGTGTAAATAGATAACTGCATAGAGATGACATGGGCATGTATCTGGTAAAAAGGAGTTATACGGAATAGTTTGGTTGATAATGGTTGATAATAAGAGAGAGAGATCATTCAGGCTTCTTCTCTCTTTATCTTTCACAACACACACACTGCTGAATCAGGAAATGAGTTACAGATTTAAAATGTAATGTCCTGCTTTCTAAATACATTCTGGATATTGCATTTCTTTCTTCTGTGCCCTTGCAGTGCTGGTCCGAAAGGAGACAACATCTATGAGTGGAGATCCACCATCCTGGGGCCACCAGGCTCTGTGTACGAGGGAGGGGTCTTCTTCCTAGATATCGCCTTTACACCAGACTACCCCTTCAAACCACCCAAGGTAAACACATGTGCATGCTCACACACACACACACACACACACACACACACACACACACACACACACACACACACACACACACACACACACAGGTATGTATGCTAGACTAGTGCTTGCTCAGGAGCCCATGTTGACTGATTCTGTTTTATTTTTGATTTGGGCCTTGGGTTAGGCTTTGAGGGCGTGAAATACTAAACATCTGCACGACACCGGCTACTTTAGAGACAAACATTAACAGTGCATCAATGGCTACTCTGAAACACAAATAGACAAGTACAGTTGGGGTCGGAAGTTTACATACACCTTAGCCAAATACATTTAAACTCAGTTTTTCACAATTCCTGACATTTAATCAGAGTAACAATTCCCTGCCTAGGACAGTTAGGATCACCACTTTATTTTTAGAATGTGAAATGTCAGAATAATAGTAGAGAATGATTTATTTCAGCTTTTTATTTATTTCATCACATTCCCAGTGGGTCAGAAGCTTACATACACTCAATTAGTACTTGGTAGCATTACCTTTAAATTGTTTAACTTGGGTCAAACGTTTTGGGTAGCCTTCCACAAGCTTCCCACAATAAGTTGGGTGAATTCCTCCTGACAGAGCTGGTGTAACTGAGTCAGGTTTTTAGGCTTCCCTGCTCGCACATGCTTTTTCAGTTCTGCCTACACATTTTCTATAGGATTGAGGTCAGGGCTTTGTGATGGCCACTCCAATACCTTGACTTTGTTGTCCTTAAGCCATTTTGCCACAACTGTGGAAGTATGCTTGGGGTCATTGTCCATTTGGAAGACTCATTCGCGACCAAGCTTGAACTTCCTGACTGATGTCTTGAGATGTTGCTTCAATATATCCACATAATTTTCCTCCCTCATGATGCCATCTATTTTGTGAAGTGCACCAGTCCCTCCTGCAGCAAAGTACCCCCACAACATGATGCTGCCACCCCCGTGCGTCACAGTTGGGATGGGGTTCTTCGGCTTGCAAGCCTACCCCTTTTTCCTCCGAACATAACGATGGTCATTATGGCCAAACAGTTCTATTTTTGTTTCATCAGACCAGAGGACATTTCTCCAAAAAGTACGATCTTTGTCCCCATGTTCAGTTGCAAACCGTAGTCTTGCTTTTTTATGGCAGTTTCGGAGCAGTGGCTTCTTCCTTGCTGAGCGGTCTTTCAGGTTATTTCGCTATAGGACTCTTTTTATTGTGGATATCGATATTTTTGTGCCTGTTTCCTACAGCATTTTCACAAGGTCCTTTGCTGTTGTTCTGGGATTGATTTGTACTTTTCGCACCAAAGCACGTTCATCTCTAGGAGACAGAACACGTCTCCTTCCTGAGCGGTATGATGGCTGCGTGGTTCCATGGTGTTTATACTTGCGTATTATTGTTTGTACAGATGAACATGGTATCTTCAGGCATTTGGACATTTTTCTGAGATCTTGGCTGATTTCTTTTGATTTTCCCACGATGTCAAGCAAAGAGGCACTGAGTTTGAAGGTAGGCCTTGAAATACATTCACAGGTACACCTCCAATTGACCCAAAATATGTCAATTAGCCTATCAGAAGCTTCTAAAGCCATAACATCATTTTCTGGAATTTTTCCAAGCTGTTTAAAGGCACAGTCAAGTTAGTGTATGTAAACTTCTGACCCACTGGAATTGTGATACAGTGAATTTTAAGTGAAATAATCCGTCTGTAAACAATTGTTGGAAAAATGACTTGTGCCATGCACAAAGTAGCTGTCCTAACCGACTTGCCAAAACTATAGTTTGTTAATGATACATTTGTGGAGTAGTTGAAAAACGTGTTTTAATGACTCCAACCTATGTAAACTTCCGACTTCAACTGTACATCTTTATTTTTAGTGCATATTTAAGGATGGGATGTGTTCCCATGTGTTAGTTTTTATTTATTTTTATTCTGAAAAGATATCTGGCTTGCCATGGAGAAGATATTTTGAGAGCTGGAAGGTTTTGAAATAACTTTATTTTAATTAAATTTTTTACTCCCCTTTCTCCCTAATTTCGTGGTATCCAATTGTTAGTAGTTACTATCTTTTCTCATCGCTACAACTCCCATACGGGCTCGGGAGAGACGACGGTCGAAAGCTATGCGTCCTCCGAAACCCAACCAAGCCGCACTGCTTCTTAACACAGTGCGCATCCAACCCGGGAGCCAACCGCACCAATGTGTCGGAGGAAACACCGTGCACCTAGCGGCCTGGTTAGCATGCACTGCGCCCGGCACCCCACAGGAGTCGCTAGTGTGCGATGAGACAAGGATGTCCCTACCGGCCAAGCCCTCCCTAACCCGGACGACGCTAGGCCAATTGTGCGTCGCCCCATGGACCTCCCGGTCGCAGCCGGCTGCGACTGAACCTGGACTCGAACCCAGAGATTTGAATTGAAAAAAATAACAACCGACAGAGAGAAGCTGGTGAATAAACTTTCTGGGCTCTGTTCACTGGCGTACCGGACACCCACGCAAGGTGGGGTTGGCCCACGAGCTCTGGGATCCCATGTGCCTGTCATCGATATCTTTTTTAAATGGAATAAATCATTTTTACAGTAACCCTCCAAAAGTAATTTATAATCCTTTTGAATTTAAACAAGTACTACTCTTGGGCTTCAGGAATGTGACTGAAAAAGTGATATATATATATATTAGCTTTATTTAACTAGGCAAGTCAGTTAAGAACAAATTCTTATTTTCAATGACAACCTAGGAACAGTGGGTTAACTCCCTTGCTCAGGGTCAGAACAACCGATTTTTACCTTGTCAGCTCGGGGATTCATTCTTGCAACCTTTCAGTTACTAGTCCAACGCTCTAACCACTAGGCTACCTGCCGCCCCACGAGGGGATATCAGTGAACAAATGCCGTGGTCAAGGCTATGATGGCACCAGTGCAATGAGTTTCTCAGGTGTTCAAAAGCAGACTGAGAGCCTAATGCTTCTTAGGTCGTTATTTCTGAGTTTTATTTGAGAAAATGATCTCTCCACAGAAACGACAGTGACGGGGATGGTAAAACCAGCCATATCGACATCAGGGAAACTGTGCAGAAGGGAGTTGTGCTTTAAATACAGCAGTTCTGTAACGTCTTTACTGGGGCCTCTCGTTCTCCTCAATTGCCGACCTCAACACGTTAGGGAAAGAGACGAACTGTATAGGAAGCTCTGGGGACAGGTCGTCTGGATACTGGACAGATGATAAATTGGCAAATCCAAACAGATTGTCATTTTTAGCAGACAAGCCGTTTGCGATTTCTTTCATACTGGTGAACCGGCTTTTGAGTTGTGTAGTTGCAATATCAACAATCCCTTCTCTCTGGTGTATCTTGGCATGCATCACTCAAGACTAAGTTTAAATTGTGTGCAGCACAATGGACATACAGTATAATGCACAATGTCTCAGGAAAGACTGTCTGGTTTGACAATAGTCGGTATAGAAACTGTGTTATGCCAGTGTGATGTTATGTGTTTAGTGTTATTGAGAAAATAATCTATGCAGATGAATATCGTCTCTGAGCTCTGTTCAGTGATTATTGAGAAAATAATCTGTGCAGATGAATATCGTCTCTGAGCTCTGTTCAGTGATTATTGAGAAAATAATCTATGCAGATGAATATCGTCTCTGAGCTCTGTTCAGTGATTATTGAGAAAATAATCTGTGCGGATGAATATCGTCTCTGAGCTCTGTTCAGTGATTATTGAGAAAATAATCTGTGCGGATGAATATCGTCTCTGAGCTCTGTTCAGTGATTATTGAGAAAATAATCTGTGCGGATGAATATCGTCTCTGAGCTCTGTTCAGTGATTATTGAGAAAATAATCTGTGCGGATGAATATCGTCTCTGAGCTCTGTTCAGTGATTATTGAGAAAATAATCTGTGCAGATGAATATCGTCTCTGAGCTCTGTTCAGTGATTATTGAGAAAATAATCTGTGCAGATGAATATCGTCTCTGAGCTCTGTTCATGATTATTGAGAAAATAATCTGTGCAGATGAATATCGTCTCTGAGCTCTGTTCAGTGATTATTGAGAAAATAATCTGTGCAGATGAATATCGTCTCTGAGCTCTGTTCAGTGATTATTGAGAAAATAATCTGTGCAGATGAATATCGTCTCTGAGCTCTGTTCAGTGATTATTGAGAAAATAATCTATGCAGGTGTGTTGATTGGGGATCAGCCCTGAGACCGTTTAGTTTAGTGATTGCCTCAGGATGTGTGGCTTCTCTCTGGCTGTCGTCATCTCTAACCTTTCTTCTTCTCTCTCTCTCTCTCTCTTTCTCTCCCTCAGTCACACTCTCTACCTTTCTTCTTCTCTCTCTGCCCTCTGCTGACTGAGGATTAAAGGAAACATATCTGCTGATCTGAGAGACAGACCTCCCGCTGGGCTGGGTTGGGCGGGCAGGCAGGCAGGAAGGAAGGAACAGGGTACACAAATACCACAGACTAGACCAGCAGGTCCCCTCCACACCTTGGGAAACCCTGGGAGATTATGCAGCTTTTTTGGAGCACAGTTTCCACAAGCAGGCCAGCATGGTTAATCACTCATTAAGTGATTGAGAGTGAGTGAGTCAGCTAGGGAGTGAGTGAGTGAGTCAGCTAGGGAGTGAGTGAGTGAGTGAGTGAGTGAGTGAGTGAGTGAGTCAGCTAGGGAGTGAGTGAGTCAGCTAGGGAGTGAGTGAGTGAGTCAGTGGAAGGGTGCACCCCCTTATTGATATAGATGTACTTTGTTGTTTCCTAGGTGACGTTCCGTACCAGGATCTACCACTGTAACATCAACAGTCAGGGTGTGATCTGTCTGGACATCCTGAAGGACAACTGGAGCCCCGCCCTCACCATCTCCAAGGTGCTGCTGTCCATCTGCTCCCTGCTCACTGACTGCAACCCTGGTGAGTGATACCCCAATCAACCAATCAGACAGAGAGACTCGAGAAGTGTCTCTCACTTTTATTATCTATTTCACTTGCTTTGGCAATGTAAACATAAGTTTCCCATGCCAATAAAGCCATTAAATTGAAATTGAGAGAGAGAGAGCGCGTGTGAGAGATGACACACGAGAGACACGACACACGAGATAGACAACACACGAGAGAGAAAGTACTATCTCATCCTGGAATTTACAAGGTCTGAGGTAATCTGCCTTAAACCTAAAGAGCAGGAACCAAGACTTCATCAAAGAAATTGGAAATACAGACACTGGTTGCCCTCCAGGTTAGCCTCCCTGGTTGCCCTCCAGAGAGCTGGTAGTCCCATCCACCAAACTACCAGGTGTGAAACAGGGAAGAGACTCAGTAGGTATGCTAATTTGGTATAGAGCAGACCTAACCCATTCTATTAAATTAGTCAAAACAGGAACATTTTATATCTGGTGGGAAATGTATAAGGAAATGATCTCATCAGAGAAAAATGTCCTCATGTGTGCTACCTATATCCCCCCCAATAGAATCCCCATACTTTAACGAGGACAGCTTCTCCATCCTAGAGGGGGAGATCAACAATTTCCAGGCCCAGGGACATGTACTAGTCTGTGGTGACCTAAATGCCTGAACCTGACACTCACCACACAGGGGGGCAAACACCTACCTGGAGGTGACAGTATGCCCTCCCAAATATGCCCCCCTAGACACAACGATGACAAAACAACCAACAAAAATGGGTCACAACTCCTGCAGCTTTGTCGCATGCTGGGTCTGCACATAGCCAATGGTAGGCTTCAAGAGGACTCCTATGGTAGATACACCTACAGCTCATCCCTTGGCTGTAGTACTGTAGACTACTTTATCACTGACCTCAACCCAGAGTCTCTCAGAGCCTTCACAGTCAGCCCACTGACACCACATCAGATCACCATAAAATCACAGTCTACCTGAACAGACCAATACTCAATCATGAGGCATCAAAGCCAAAGGAGCTGCACAATATTAAGAAATGCTATAGATGGGAGGAAAGTGTGTAGAAACCTTCCAAAAAACAATTAGGCAACAACAAATTCAATCCCTTTTAGACAAATTCCTGGACAAAACATTACACTGTAATAGTGAAGGTGTAAACTTGGCAGTAGAAAGCCTAAACAGTATACTTTACATTTTCAGATTCCCTATCAAATTAAAAAATTCCAAGCAGACAACCTAAGAAAATGAAGAACAATAACAAATGGTTTGATGGAGAATGCAAAAACCTAAGAAAGAAATTGAGAAACCTATTCAACCAAAAACATGGAGACCCAGAAAACCTGAGTCTACACCTTAAACAATACAGAAATACACTACGAAAAAAGAAGGAACAGCACGTCAGAAATCATCTCGATGTAATTGAAGAATCCATATAATCTAACCACTTCTGGAACACAAACAAACAACCACGCGAAGAGTTTTCAAAATGGAGATGTGTGGATAAACCACTTCTCAAATCGTTTTGGCTCTATAACAAAGAATAAACATATACATGATCAATTAGAAATCTTAGAATCAGCTATTAAAAACTACCAGAACCCACTGGATTCTCCAATTACATTGAATGAACTACAGGACAAAATACAAACCCTCCAATCCAAAAAGGTGGTGTTGATGATATCCTACATGAAATTATAAAATATACAGACAACAAATTCCAATTGGCTATACTTAAACTCTTTTCACATCATCTTTAGCTCTGGCATCTTCCCCAATATTTGGAACCAAGGACTGATAACCCTAATCCACAAAAGTGGAGACAAATTTGACCCCAATAACTACTGTGGGAAATGCTTCAACAGCAACCTTGGGAAAATCCTCTGCATTATCATTAACAGCAGACTTGTACATTTCCTCAGTGAAAACGATGTACTGAGCAAATGTCAAATTGGCTTTTTACCAAGTTACCATACGACAGACCAACTATTCACACTGCACACTCTAATTGACAAACAAAACAAAGGCAAAGTTTTCTCATGATTTGTTGACTTCAAAAAAGCATTTCACTCAATTTGGCTTTTGGATCTGCTATACAATTTGATGGAATGTGGTGTTGGGGGAAAAGCATACGACATTATAAAATCCATGTACACAAACAAGTGTGCAGTTAAAATGGCCAAAAAACAAACACATTTCTTTCCACAAGGTCGTGGGGTGAGACAGGGATGCAGCTTAAGCCCCACCCTCTTCAACATGTATATACATTTACATTTACATTTAAGTCATTTAGCAGACGCTCTTATCCAGAGCGACTTACAAATTGGTGCTTTCACCTTATGACATCCAGATCAACGAATTGGCGAGGGCACTAAAACAGTCTGCAGCACCCGGCCTCACCCTACTAGAATCTGAAGTCAAATGTCTACTGTTTGCTGATGATCTGGTGCTTCTGTCTCCAACCAAGCAGGGCCTACAGCAGCACCTAGATATTCTGCACAGATACTGTCAAACCTGGGCCCTGACAGTAAATCTCAGTAAGACAAGAATAATGGTGTTCCAAAAAAGGTGAACAATCTGAGAGACAATGCAAGAAGGGCCAACTATGCCATCGAAGGGAACATAAACTTTGACATACCAATTAGGATCTGGCCCCAAAAAATACTTAAATCAGTTTTAGAACCTATTGCCCTTTATGGTTGTGAGGTCTGGGGTCCGCTCACCAACCAAGAATTCACAAAATGGGGGAAAAACACCAAATTGAGTAATAAAAAGTAACACAATAAAATAACAATAACGAGGCTATACACAGGGGGTTCTCATCAGTCTGGTCATTACTTCCCCTCCTCCCCCCTTGGGGGGCCCTCTCCCTCCCTCCCAGACCCCTTCCCACATTGCATAGTGGGTTTGGAGCTGTCGCTGTGGGCTCCAAGTCTAAATAGCCTCCCACCCACTCCCCCACAATTCCCCCTCCTCCCCTCCCCTTAAGGTGTCCTTATTCATGCAGTAGTAGGGGTCTAGAGGATCAATGGAATATTATGGGATATAGCTCATTAAAGGAGGAGAGGGCAGAATGACACTTAATGAACCCTCACAGGCACAATTGTATAATTCCTGGCTCTCTGGGTTGAGGTGCCACAAGGAGACCTTGCACAGTGCTCTGTAGCTCTAGTGTTTTCACCCTTTACCTCAGCCTAGCTGCGCTGGGGCCCTGATCCCACTGCTGCTCACCCAACCAGCACCTGGAGCTCAGCAGGGGGGCTGCCATTTGAATGATTTTGAATTTTGCACCCATAGAAGTAGAATGAATGGAAAGGGCATCTTCATTCAAGTCAATGATGGTTTTAAGGAGGTAGCATTGAATTGGGTACAGTCATATCTAACTGACAGGAAACAGTCCACCTATATCAATGGTTAATTTTCTTCACCTACTGTGGAATACCGCAAGGCAGCTGCCTTGGGCCACTTCTCTACTTAATATACACCAACAACCTTCCCTATGCCTTGGTTGAAACTCAAGCTACTATATTTGCAGATGATACTACAATTTATGCAGCAAGACAATCGGTTCAACAGGTACAGCAAGCTTTGTAAGGAGATTTGGAGATTATCAGGAAATGGGTTTGCCAAAACAAACTTGCTTTAAACACCAAGAAAACCAAAGTTATGTTGGTCTGTTCAACTAGGTAAAGGCCAAAACAGCATGGGATACAATTAAGTATGGGAGGAGTACAAATTGAAGAAGTGGCAGAAACCAAACTACTGGGAGTGCAGCTAGACAACTGCTTATCATGGTCGTCTCAAATAACTAATCTATGTAAAAACAGCATGCATAATCAGAAGGATAGCTAAATATTTACCAGGGAAAATCCTTCAGCAAATAACACAGGCATTGGTTGAGAGTCAAGTGAACTATTGTTCGGTGGTCTGGGGAAATGCATCATCTAGTGAAGTTAGGAGGCTGCAGAATGCACAGAATAAAGCAGCAAGGATTGTTTTAAGGCGGAGATATGGTTCTTCTGTTGCAGTCATGCGCAGTGTTCTTGGTTGGTCATCAACCGACAAGATAATTGAAAAAAACATGCTTATTTTATTTTATAATATACATAATTTAAAACGGCCAAGTTCTATTCACAACGGTATTCAGTTGGTAAGAGACAGACATTCCGTAAATACTAGGAATAGATTGTCCACCATCTATGCGTTATCCAGACAGAAAAAAGAAATGGGCAAAATAACATTTCGATTTAGAGCAATAAAGAAATGGAATAAATTAACTGAGCAAACTAGAAACCTTTCAATATATAAGTTTAAACATTATTTAAAAACAATTTAAATATAGTATATAGAAATGTTGTGGGACTATAGTAGATGAAGAATCAATATTTTTTTAGATTGAGTATTTATTGGGTCATTATGCTAGTGTATTATGTATTGTTTGTAATAGTGTGTTATATGTGAAAGTGTGTTTGTATTATACATTTTATTTTAATGTTAAGGACTGGGGACTAAAAGAGATCCTAATAAAATCCAATCAAATCAAATGATGGTATAATGGGTGGCATGGCAGCCATTCGGAGTGTACCCATACCAGGAAGTAAATGCAGGAAGTGTACCCTTCAATCTGTGCTGTGATTTGTTGAATCAACTCAACTGACATTACAAAAAATACATTCCATTGCATGAGCCACGTCAGTTAGAATCAGTTGATAGAACATTCCAAAAGACCATGGAAATGATTGCATCACAATACCAGGCAGGCATTGTGAGTGTACCTGTGAGTTTACCAGTCAGATTGCCAGGGTTAGAGCTTCCACGCCCATTATATTCATTCTATTTCTATGGTTGCACATCCCTGAATACACCCCTGGTCAGAGTGTGTCACTGTGATGTTCTGTAAAGGGAATATGTCTCTGTCATTTTGCTTCACCCACCTTTCCGACATGGAAAATGATTCATGGGTTTTTCCATTTAAGATGTTAAAGGTATCAAGGTAGTCTGTAAAAATCATAGTTAATGGAAGCAAATTGTTTATCTGAATAGTTGGGGTGACAGTTTCTGACTGTAAACAAACAACCAATGGATGTGATGGGACGTGATTTAATGGTGGTTAAAATGTCATCCATGTTGTTCTCCCTCCTCACAGCTGACCCTCTGGTAGGAAGCATCGCCACCCAGTACACAACCAACAGACCAGAGCACGACAGGATAGCCAAACAGTGGACCAAGAGATACGCCACATAGTCTGACAGCAAGGACCTCCACTGTCCCCCTCCCAGACCCACCGCCACCACCCAAAATCTGTGGAGCACACCGACCCCTCACCCCTCCGCCCCTAGCCTGGCCCCAGATCTGGTTGTGTTGTATAGCCAACTCCTATAGTCATCGCATGCCAAACAATGAATTATTGGTGTGTTTGGTATGACAATGATGAATTACATTGACATTTAAGTCATTTAGCAGACGCTCTTATCCAGAGCGACTTACAGTTAGACCAATAGTATTTGGCTATACAGCACAAACAGATTTGGGACCAAGCTACTTGCCCCCCCACTCTGAGCCCCAAATCTGTGGAAGCACACCCACCTGACCTGATTCCCCCCCCCCCCCCCCTTCCTCATCACAGATGGCACCTTCATTGGGGAGTACGGACTCATAGTAATGGCTGGAACTGAGTGAATGGTATCAAACACATGGCACACCCAACCCTCCTCTGACAACATGAACTGTTATTTGTCCCATGCAGACACTTGATCACTTCTTTTTTTTATACAAAGAGTATATTGGGAATTTCTTTCCAATACACCGAATGTTGATGTGGTCATGAAAGCTTTAATACTGTTATTCTTGTTGTTGTTCGTATTATTACATCGTTTATTGCTTTTTTTTATATGCATTATCATGAGGTTTTTTTAATACTAGACCCTTTATGTGATTGATGAAAAATGTATTCTATTCTAGAGCATTCTAGTCCATTCATTCTAGAGCCCATGCATTAAAGACTCCATGCATTCTAGAGCCCATGCATTAAAGACTCCATGCATTCTAGAGCCCATGCATTAAAGACTCCATGCATTCTAGAGCCCATGCATTAAAGACTCCATGCATTCTAGAGCCCATGCATTAAAGACTCCATGCATTCTAGAGCCCATGCATTAAAGACTCCATGCATTCTAGAGCCCATGCATTAAAGACTCCATGCATTCTAGAGCCCATGCATTAAAGACTCCATGCAGTGTTGTTTAAGAGGCCAGCTTCAATTTAAGCCTGTCTGCAGAATTAGTGTCTACAAATGCAGAGTGGACTTTATTCTATGATGAATCATTTGATGTTATTTGTCTGCCCCAAGAAGTTATTGACATGACAGTAAGGCTGTCTGGATCTGTGTGTAGCTGGTCTTACTGCTCACCTCCTGTGGTGCTAGCCAGCTGGCAGTTGTTTGCTGTACATTTGCCTTGTGAGAATACATACTTATTGAATACTCAATTAAACACTGGTTGTAATGTTAATTCTAGCTCGGCTAATCTGTTGCTAATGTGTTCACTGGGGGTCCTCTTCACTGGGTTAACCATGTTGATTTTAATGCAAAATCAATAATATTTACTGCTGTTCAATGGTCATTCAAATATTAAATGCACTAAAGAGGAACAATGGGTACATATTGAAGATACGCATGCTCCTTCCAATAATATTTTTACATCTTTATTTTCAAAGGATAAATCTAAGAACATGAACAACTTTCTAGTTACGAACATTATAACAATATGGAAGAAAATGAAACATATTCTACAAAAACCAATATCACTCCCTAAAAACATTTACAGTATTTCCTTGAAATTTAAAACCAATTTTGGACTGACCAATGTAAATATGTTCAAATACGTGCACCTTCATTTCTATTTGAAATCTTTTGGATTTCACAGAAATCTTGAGGGGATCCTATTTGAGCCATAAAAGGATGATCATATGATTGGTAAGATATTCAAAACCTTGCAGAAAGCCTATCCAACTGACACTTAGAAAAATGTTTCAACGATTGGAACCAAGACTTGCGTAATAAATTCTATACAAGGGACAAAATTCACAGATTAAATGTAAAACTAACAATGACTCAATAATCCATGCCTTCTGGGAAAGCTATAAAGTCCAAAAATTATGGACACAGAAGGTTGGCTGTTAGAAGTATTACAATGCAAATATACTTTCAATCCGTCTGTCTGCATATTTCAAGATATGGCATATGGGGGTGCAGTGAGACGGTTCTGCCGAGTTCTGCAGAGTTGTTCGAGGAAGGAGAGAGGAAGACTCCACACCACTCTCTCACTTCAGTATCATACCTAGTTATATTCTGATGTTCTCTGTGTGTGTTTTCTATACCTGTTCGCTCCTCACCCTGTAGGCTTTACAGGCACCCCCACCACTTGGCTGCAAACCTATTAATTTAGTGTACCCTGCGCGCACAACCCATGTGGAATTCTGGGTCTCTGGCAAAGTCTGCAGTGAAGAACGCAGAGTTCATCTCAGTCTACGATGCCCTTCAGTACCTTGACTTTTTGGCCCTGACGGAGATGTGGATCACCCCAGAGAATACGGCTACTCCAGATGCTCTTTCTTCATCTGACTATGTTTTCTCTCTGGTCACGGTGGTGGCACAGGTCTACTTATTTCTCCTAACTGGAAAATGTCTCTTTTCTCCCTCTATCACCTGTCTATCTCCTCATTTGAATTCCATGCTGTCACTGTCACTTGTCCACTCAAGCTTAACATTGTTGTCATCTATCACCCACCAGGTGCCCTTGGAGAGTTCCTCAATGAGCTTGACACCATGATAAGTTAATTTCCTGACGATGGCTCACCGCTCTTCATAATTTCCAACTTTGATTCATTTATTTCCAACTCTCTCTTTCCCCTACTTGCCTATTTTCACCTTTCCCATCCCCTCCAACTCACAGGGCTGGCAGTACACTTGACCTCCCCTTTCCCAGTCCCCTCCAACTCACAGGGCTGGCAGTACGCTTGACCTCCCCTTTCCCAGTCCCCTCCAACTCACAGGGTTGGCAGTACGCTTGACCTCCCCTTTCCCAGTCCCCTCCAACTCACAGGGCTGGCAGTACGCTTGACCTCCCCTTTCCCAGTCCCCTCCAACTCACAGGGCTGGCAGTACGCTTGACCTCCCCTTTCCCAGTCCCCTCCAACTCACAGGTCAGGCAGTACGCTTGACCTCACCCTTTCCCAGTCCCCTCCAATTCACAGGGCAAGCAGTACGCTTGACCTCACCCTTTTCCAGTCTCCTCCAACTCACAGGGCAGGCAGTACGCTTGACCTCACCCTTTCCCAGTCCCCTCCAACTCACAGGGCAGGCAGTACGCTTGACCTCACCCTTTCCCAGTCCCCTCCAACTCACAGGGCAGGCAGTACGCTTGACCTCATCCTTTCCCGATCCCCTCCAACTCACAGGGCAGGCAGTACACTTGACCTCACCCTTTCCCAGTCCCCTCCAGCTCACAGGGCAGGCAGTACGCTTGACCTCACCCTTTCCTGATCCCCTCCAACTCAGAAGGCAGGCAGTACGCTTGACCTCATCTTTACTAGAGGCTGCTCGCCTACTAATCTCACTGCAAACCCCTTCCAGGTCTCTGATCACTTTTGTTTCCTTTTCTGTCTCCCTTTCCTCCAACTCTAACCACCCAGCCCCTACGCTGATGGTCATGCGCCGTTGCAATCTTCACTCTCTCTCTCCCACTAGTCTCTCCTCTTCTATCCTATCTTCTCTCCCTTCTGCTAAATCCTTCTCCATTCTGTCTCCTGATTCTGCCTCTTCGACACTACTCCCCTCCCTTTCCGCATCCTATGACTCGCAATGTCTCCTTTCTTCCCAGCCCGCTTGGCCCTCCCCACCTGCTCCGTGACTGAGTGACTCATTGCAAGTTTACAGAACAGGGCAGCTGAGCAAAAATGGCGGGAAAACTAAACTTCCGGAAGACCTATCATCCTTTCATTCCCTCCTCTCTACCTTCTCTTCCTCTGTATCCCCTGCTAAAGCCACTTTCTATCATTCTAAATTTCAAGATGCTACCTCTAACCTTAGGAAAATCTTTTCCACCTTCTCCTCCCTCCTTAATCCTCCACCCCTCCCCCTCCCTTTCTGCGGATGACTTTGTCAATCACTTTGAAAAGAAGGTTGACGATATCCGCTCCTCATTCACTCAGCTTATTGTGTCCTCTGTTCCCACTCACACAGAACTACTCTATGCCTTGACCTCTTTCTCCCCTCCAGATGAAATACTGCGACTAGTGAGGTCTGGCCACCCGACAACCTGCCCGCTTGACCCCTTCCCCTCCTCCAGACTCTGGAGACCTTCTCCCATTCCTCACTTCCCTCATCAATTCATCCCTGACCACTGGCTACGTTCCCTCCAAAATGGCTGAGTCCCTCCTCAATCTCTCTCAGAACAATCTTCTTGACTCTAATCAGTTGTTCAAGACGGGTCAGTCAACTGAGTCTGCTCTTCTCTGTGTCACAGAGGCTCTCCGCACTGCCAAAGCTGACTCTCTTTCCTCTGTTCTCATCCTCCTAGATCTATCCGCTGCCTTCAACACCGTAAACTATCCGATCCTCCTCTCCACCTTCTCAGGGCTGGGTGTCTCAGGCTTTGCATTCTCTTGGATTGCATCCTACCTGGCAGGTCACTCCTACCAGGTGACATGGAGAGGATCTGTATCTGCACCATGTACTTTCACTACTGGTGTCCCCCAGGGCTCGGTTCTTGGCCCTCTTCTCTCTATACACCAAGCCACTCGGCTCCGTCATATCCTCACATGGTTTCTCCTATCATTGCTATGCAGATGACACAACTACATTTCTCCTTCCCCCCCCTTCTGACACCCAGGTGGCGACGCGCATCTCTGCCTGCCTGGCAGATATCTCAGCTTGGATGTCGGCCCACCACCTCAAGCTCAACCTCGACAAGACAGCTGCTCATCCTCCCAGGAAAGGCCTGCCCACTCAAAGACCTCTCCATCACGGTTGACAACTCCACAGTGTCGCCCTCCCAGAGTGCAAAGATCCTTGGTGTGACCCTGGACAACAGCCTGTCATTCTCTGCAAACATCAAAGCAGTGACTCGCTCCTGCAGGTTTATGCTCTACAACATCCGTAGAGTACAAACCTACCTCACACAGGAAGAGATGCAGGTCCTAATCCAGGCACTTGTCATCTCTTGTCTGGACAACAACAATTCACTGTTGGCTGGGCTCCCAGCTTGTGCCATCAAACCCTTGCAATTTATCCAGAACACTACAGCAAGCCTGGTTTTCATCCTTGGTACCACAATGTTGGAACCAGCTCCCCTTGAAGCTAGGACAGCAGAGTCCCAGCCCATCTTCTGAAAGCACTTGAAATCCAATATCTCTCTAATATCTCTCCAATATCTCTTTAAATAAACCCCCTCAACAAACAAAAAAACCTGAACCAACACTTGACCCCCCCGTCCCTTCTAGCTCTGATTCTGCTGATAGCTACTTTGAGGGTGTAATTATTATGCCTGTGATATGTTGTTGTCCCACCTAGCTGTCTTAAGATGAACACTCTGGATAAGAGCATCTGCTAAATGACTCAAATGTAAATGTATACCCAATGGGTCGGACGATACTTTTCTCGTCAATCATTTAGAAAAAATGTACGTGTAAAAACTGTAAATCAACCAATCCTCCATCGTTAACACAATGGAAAGGTCAAATGCTTTATCTAAATGTTGAAAGTGCGTGGGGGATGGAGAGAACAAAAAGTGTGCAGTTTGAGGCCATGTGGTGGAGAGTGATGCGGGCGTTGGAGATAGGGGTGAGAGCAGGTGAGTCTGGGCAGGTGTGATGGTGTGAATGTTTGTGTATGTCTGTATGTTGTCGTTTTGTATGTGTATGTTTTTGTATTGTAAAACATTTCATAAAATATAATACACCCATTTTAGACGGTTTATTATTTTCTCATGTCACGTTTTAAAGCTCCATTTTCAAGAACTTTTCCTTTTTATGATCAGTGATGAAAGTTAAAGCTACTTACTGTATGTTCACGTAAAGAACTCTCATCTTGTCCCCCCTGTCTATTCACAGTGACCGTTCCAGTTCCAGAGATTCCATTCTGTAATTCTACAGTTCTGAGTTCCGGCCATTAGAACTACCACAGTTTAGTTCCTAATATTCCAGTATCAAAATGTAGGACACCCCCTGCAATGGAACAGAACATAGACAGTATGTTGAGCCTCAACATCTGGATGCATGCCTTCACTCCTAATGTGTGTCAGGCTGTCATGAAAGGAACATTCCAAATTAAATGTTTGGTTTTGAGCTTTGTGGAGTCTTGTTTTGTGAAAATGATTCATTAGTTAAGAGTTCATTATTAATTAGGCAGCAATGCTGCTTCTTATTGCAAATTACGTCAATGGCCTCAGTCATTGTAGGCCTATTCCAACATAAACCAGCACGACATCTTCCCTCTGGCACATGGATTGCTCAGCCCTCTCTAGAGAGACTGTTGAGCATTAGTGGTGAGAAGAGAACTGATCCAGGATGAATTAGTAGAATCATTGCCTTTTCAAAGCCAGAGTTGAGAGGAGTGGAGTCAGGCTTTACAATTCTGTATTGTGCAGCCATAAATTATTTGGTGTAGGTTGGACCCTGATTCCTATCAGGCAAAGAGGAGAGACACCAGCGGACGGATGGAATTGTTGTTGCCAGGCAGGGAATGGAAGGGGGGACTCCACCTCTCCATTTCTACTTCACAGTGAGAAGAAAAAAGTTGTTTGGTTCTGGTGCATCAGAGCCTCACAACCTCCCTTGTTCTATTCCTCAACCTTCTCCACCCCCAGCTCGTCTTAAGAGACCAGGGCAGGGGGAAACTGTAGATAAAGACTCAACGAGTCTCTAGTCTACAAAATGACTAAACTATTGAAAATGGAGTGGTCAATTAAGCAATAAGGCCCGAGGAGGTGTGGTATATGGCCAATATACCACTGCTAAGGGCTATTCTTATGCACGACGCAACACGAGTAGAGCCATGGTATATTGGCCATATATTACAAACCCGAGAGGTGCCTTATTGCTATTATAAACTGTTTTTTTCCCACCTTAATTTAACCAGGTAGGCTAGTTGAGAACAAGTTCGCAATTACAACTGCGACCTGGCAAAGATGAAGCAAAGCAGTTCGACACAAACAATAACACAGAGTTACACATGGAATAAACAAACATACAGTCAATAATACAATAGAAAAAAGTATATATACATTGTGTGTGTGCAAATGAGGTAGGATAAGGGAGGTAAAGGCAATAAATAGGCCATAGTGGAGAAATAATTACAATAAAGCAATTAAACACTAAAGTGATAGATGTGCAGAAGATGAGCGTGCAAGTAGAGATACTGTGGTGCAAAGGAGCAAAATAAATCAAATAACAGTATGAGGATGAGGTAGTTGGGTGGGCTATTTACAGATGGGCTATGTTCAGACGCAGTGATCTGTGAGCTGCTCTAACAGTTTATGCTTAAAGCTAGTGAGGGAGATATAAGTCTCCAGCTTCAGTGAATTTTGCAGTTCATTCCAGTCATTGGTAGCAGAGAACTGGAAGGAAAGGCGGCTGAAGGAGGAATTGGGCATTGGGGGTGACCAGTGAAATATACCTGCTGGAGCTCGTGCTACGGGTGGGTGCTGTTATGGTGACCAGTGAGCTGAGGTAAGGCGGGGCTTTACCTAGCAAAGACTTGTAAATGACCTGGAGCCAGTGGGTTTCGCGACGAATAGGAAGCGAGGGCCAGCCAACAAGAGCATACAGGTCGTAGTGGTAGGTAGTATATGGAGCTATGGTGACAAAACGGATGGCACTGTGATAGACTGCATCCAATTTGCTGAGTGTTTGTCACGTTCTGACCTTAATTTCCTTTGTTTTGTATTTATTTAGTATGGTCAGGGCGTGAGTTGGGTGGGTTGTCTATGTTTGTTTTTCTAGGTTTTGGGAATTTCTATGTTTCGGCCTAGTATGGTTCTCAATCAGAGGCAGGTGTCATTAGTTGTCTCTGATTGAGAATCATACTTAGGTAGCCTGGGTTTCACTGTGTGTTGGTGGGTGATTGTTTCCTTGTCTGTGTTTGTTCGCCACACGGTACTGTTTCGGTTTTGTTCACGTTTATTGTTTTGTATTCATTGAGTGTTCAGTTCATGTTTTTAAATAAACAACCATGGACACTTACCACGCCGCATCTTGGTCCGATCCTTGCTACACCTCCTCTTCAGACGAAGAGGAGGAAAACCTTTACAGTGTTGGAGGCTATTTTGTAAATGACATCACCGAAGTCAAGGATCGGTAGGATGGTAGGTTTTACCTAGGGTATGTTTGGCAGCATGAGTGAAGGATGCTTTGTTGCAAAATAGGAAGCCTATTCTAGATTTAATTTTGGATTGGAGATGCATAATGTGAGTCTGGAAGGAGAGTTTACAGTCTAACCAGACACCTAGGTATTTGAAGTCCGTCCAGAATAGTGATGCTGGACGGGTGGGCAGGTGTGTGCAACGATCGGTTGAAGAGCATGCATTTAGTTTTACTCGCATTTAAGAGCAGTTGGAGGCCACGGAAGGAGAATTGTATGGCATTGAAGCTCGTCTGGAGGTTAGTTAACACAGTGTCCAAAGAAGGGCCAGAAGAATACAGAATGGTGTCGTCTGCGTAGAGGTGGATCAGAGAGTCACCAGCAGCAAGAGCGACCTCATTGATGTATACAGAGAAAAGAACCCTGTGGCACCCCCATAGAGACTGCCAGAGGTCCGGACAACAGGCCTTCTGATTTGACACACTGAACTCTGTCTGAGAAGTAGTTGGTGAACCAGGCAAGCGAGGCAGTCATTAAAGAAACCAAGGCTGTTGAGTCTGCCGATAAGAATGTGGCAATTGACAGTCGAAAGCCTTGGCCAGGTCAATGAATACAGCTGCACAATATTGTCTTATTGATGGCGGTTATGATATCGTTTAGGACCTTGAGCGTGGCTGAGGTGCATCCATGACCAGCTCGGAAACCAGATTGTATAGCGGAGAAGGTACAGTGGGATTCGAAATGGTCAGTGATCTGTTTGTTAACTTGGCTTTCGAAGACCTTAGAAAGGCAGGGTAGGATAGATATAGGTCTGTAGCAGTTTGGGTCTAGAGTGTCTCCCCGTTTGAAGAGGGGGATGACCGCGGCAGCTTTCCAGTCTTTGGGGATCTCAGACAATAGGAAAGGGAGGTTGAACAGGCTAGTAATAGGGCTTGCAACAATTTCGGTGGATAATTTTAGAAAGAGAGGGTCCAGATTATCTAGCCCGGCTGATATGATTTGCAGCTCTTTCAGAACATCAGTTATCTGGATTTGGGTGAAGGAGAAATGGAGGATGCTTGGGCAAGTTGCTGTGGGGGTTGCAGGGCTGTGGACCGGGGTAGGGGTAGCCAGGTGGAAAGCATAGCCAGCCGTAGAAAAAGGCTTGCTCTTTTTCTCCATGGACTTTACAGTGTCCCAGAACCTTTTGTGCTACAGGATGCAAATTTCTGTTTGACAAAGCTAGCCTTTGCTTTCCTAACTGCCTATGTGTATTGGTTCCTAACTTCCTTGAAAAGTTGCATATCACGGGGGCTAGTCGATGCTAATTCAGTACGCCACAGGATGTTTTTGTGCTGGTCAAGGGCAATCAGGTCTGGAGTGAACCACGGGCTATATTTGTTCCTGGTTCTACATTTCTTTAATGGGGCATGCTTATTTAAGATGGTGAGGAAAGCACTTTTAAAGAATAACCAGGCATCCTCTACTGACGGAATGAAATCAATATCGTTCCAGGACACCCGGGCCAGGTCGATTATAAAGGCCTGCTCGCTGAAGTGTTTTAGGGAGCGTTTGACTATGATGAGGGGTGACCGTGTTTACAGATTTGGGGTTGTAACTGGTAGGTTCATTGATAATTTGTGTGAGATTGAGGGCATCAATCTTAGATTGTAGGAAGGCCGGGGTGTTAAGCATGTCACAGTATAGGTCACCTAACAGCACGAACTCTGAAGATAGATGGGGGGGCAATCAATTCACATATGGTGCCCAGGGCACAGCTGGGGGCAGAAGGTGGTCTATAGCAAGCGGCAACAGTGAGAGACTTGTTTCTGGAAAGGTGGATTTTTAAAAGTAGAAGCTCAAATTGTTTGGGCACAGACCTGGATAGTAAGACAGAACTCTGCAGGCTATCTCTGCGGTAGATTGAAACTCCGCCCCCTTTGGCAGTTCTATCTTGTCGGAACATGTTATAGTTAGGGATGGACATTTGATGGTTTTTGGATTCAGACATGGTTAGGACATCCGGGTTGGCAGAGTGTGCTAAGGCAGTGAATAAAACAAACTTAGGGAGGAGGCTTCTAATGTTAACATGCATGAAACCAAGGCTTTTACGGTTACAGAAGTCAATAAATGAAAGCGCCTGGTTACCAATGTAATTAGAGCCCATGATATATGGTCTGATATACCATGGCTGTCAGCCAATCAGCATTCAGGTCTCGAACCACCCAATTTATAATATAATCCATATCTAATATCTCAACCTTTTCTGAGGGACTGGCGGTATGGTGTGTTATTCCTAATTTGAGGTCAGTAAATCCCACAGGTTGGTGATGCTGGTCAATGGTTTAAGGGTAGGCTCAATCAGACCATCTGACTGGAGAGGTTGACTGTTTGCCCTGTAGCCTACTGCACTCAAATGAACCCTTTTAAGACCAATATTGGTCATGTGTATACATTCAAAATGTAGTTAAGTGGACTTTGTATGGACCATCAATAAATCAAATGTACTTACATCAGCTGATGTCACAAAGTGCTATACAGAAACCCAGCCTAAAACCCCAAACAGCAAGCAATGCAGGTAGAAAGGACAATCTCCTGTGGTCTGCCATCATCACATTGAAGAAGCCATCCCATGTGGTGAAGCCACTCCACCAGGTGAGTTCTGACTGTCCAAAACAGTAGCGTACATGTACCTGTAAGTTAGCGTCTTCGCTCAGTTATCCATTAGCCTACATGGCCCATTGCTACCTGCAATAAGAAGATGGGAGACTATTTGGAAGGAATGCTTTGGCATGCAGGAAACTTAATGTAACCTAATATGACCATCATAAAGAAGAGATAAGAACATATCATCTCTCTCTGTCACCCTCTGCTGATTATTGGGAGTGTCTGGTAACTTAACTTTTTAATTATGTATTGATGAGCACATTACATTATATCAGAGGAGGCTGGTCGGAGGAGCTATAGGGTGACAGGCTCATTGTAATGGCTGGAATTGAATAAATGGAACGGTATCAAAAGCATCAAAGATATGGAAATCACGTTTGACTCTGTTCCATTCCAGCCATTACAATGAACCCGTCCTATAGCTCCTCCCACTAGCAAATAAGGATTTAGTCAGCCACCAATTGTGCACGTTCTCCCACTTAAAAAGATGAGAGAGGCCTCTAATTTTCATCATAGGTACACTTCAACTATGACAGACAAAATGAGAAAAATCACATTTTAGGATTTATAATGAATTTATTTGCAAATTATGGTGGAAAATAAGTATTTGGTCACCTACAAACAAGATTTCTGGCTTTCACAGACCTGTAACTTATTATTTAAGAGGCTCCTCTGTCCTCCACTCGTTACCTGTATTAATGGCACCTGTTTGAACTTTTTATCAGTATAAAAGACAACCTCAAACAGTCATACTCCAAACTCCACTATGGCCAAGACCAAAGAGCTGTCAAAGGACACCAGAAACAAAATTGTAGACCTACACCAGGCTGGGAAGACTGAATCTGCAATAGGTAAGCAGCTTGGTTTGAAGAAATCAACTGTGGGAGCAATTATTAGGAAATGGAAGACATACAAGACCACTGATAATCTCCCTCGATCTGGGGCTCCACGCAAAATCTCACCCCGTGGGGTCAAAATTATCACAAGAACGGTGAGCAAAAATCCCAGAACCACGCGGGGGAACATAGTGAATGACCTGCAGAGAGCTGGGACCAAAGTAACAAAGCCTACCATCCGTAACACACTACGCCGCCAGGGACTCAAATCCTGCAGTGCCAGACGTGTCCACCCCTGCTTAAACCAGTACATGTCCAGGCCAGTCTGAAGTTTGCTAGAGAGCATTTGGATCCAGAAGAAGATTGGGAGAATGTCATATGGTCAGATGAAACCAAAATATAACTTTTTGGTAAAAACTCAACTCGTAGTGTTTGGAGGACAAAGAATGCTGAGTTGCATCCAAAGAACACCATACCTACTGTGAAGCATGGGGGTGGAAACATCATGCTTTGGGGCTGTTTTTCTGCAAAGGGACCAGGACGACTGATCCGTGTAAAGGAAAGAATGAATGGGGCCATGTATCGTGAGATTTTGAGTGAAAACCTCCTTCCATCAGCAAGGGCATTGAAAAACTTTGTTATTGACCAAATACTTATTTTCCACCATAATTTGCAAATAAATTCATTAAAAATCCTACAATGTGATTTTCTGGAATTTTTTTCTCATTTTGTCTGTCATAGTTGAAGTGTACCTATGATGAAAATTACAGGCCTCTCATCTTTTTAAGTGGGAAAACTTGCACAATTGGTGGCTGACTAAATACTTGCGGGATCGTCTGAGACCAGCCACCCAGGCAGCTGATGAAACTATTGGTTTGCACAACCGAATAATTTCTTCACACACTGTCAGAAACCGTCTCAGGGAAGCTTATCTGCGTACTCGTCATAACTGACTTCAGAGGGCAAACGCTCACCTTCGATGACCACTGGCACGCTGGAAAAGTGTGTTTCACGGGGGAATCACAGTTCCAACTGTACCTGGTATATGGCAGATAGCTTGTATGGTGTCGTGTGGGTGAGCGGTTTGCTGATGTCAATGTTGTGAACAGAGTGCCCCATGGTTGCGGTGGGGTTATGATATGGACAAAAACACAATTGCATTTTATCGATGGCAATGTGAATGCACAGAGATTCCGTGACGAGATCCTGAGGCCCATTGTCGTGCCCTTCATCCGCCGCCATCACCTCATGTTTCAGCATGATAATGCACAGCCCCATGTCGCAAGGATCTGTACACAATTCCTGGATGCTGAAAATGTCCCAGTTCTTCCATAGCCTGCAAACTCACCAGACATGTCACCCATTGAGCATGTTTGAGATGCTCTGGATCTACGTGTATGACAGACGGTGGGTTCCAGTTCCCGCCAACATCCAGCAACTTTGCACAGCCATTGAAGAGGAGTGGGACAACATTCCACAGACTACAATTAACAGCCTGATCATCTCTATGTGAAGGAGATGTCGTGCTTCAATTGACTCTTTTCCTTATATGAACTGTAACTCAATATTTTAAATGGTTGCGTTTATATTTTTGTTCAGTGTATATAGGCTTATGTCCACTATATATAGGCTTATGTCCACTATAGTCTGTTAGAATCAGCGCACACCTGTCTGTTGACTTTCTCTTTTCCGAATTTTAGAGCAGTGCTCAGCTAGCTCTCAATTTGACGTTGTCATCGGGTGTACTCAACGGAGAGGGAATCCATTGCCCTGGATAACTGTAGCTACGTCTGCTGCTGTACCCACTTCCGCTCTGCAAGAGGCACGCGTCCAGGCATTCACCGACACAAAGAAAGGTGGGCATATCTAACAATGAATGCTTTTAAAATATCGTGAAATATGTATCCATATTGTATTGTTTGGCGCGTCTGGGGGGTCGAAATTTGGATCTCGTCGGTGGATAGGATCTATCCGTCGGGGGAAATTGAAGAAAATGGTCTGTCCTAAAGACTGGACTGAGATCAGCTTTTGCTGAATGTCGAGGGATAAAGATGCCAATATTCGGTCGAATTGTAAAACACATTGGCTTCGGTCTACAGATTCAACTAGTTTAGCATAAATATTCGGCAAATTCTCTTATGGGCATCTGATTTCAAAGTGAAAGTTTCAAGTCAATGAGTACTCACTAAGTGGGAATGAGAGAAGTTCCCTAAACGAATGCGACATTGTCCAATCCATTTTAGGCTACATTGGGCTATTTAATCAATTGAGGGAATAAGGCAATATGCAACCCCCCCTCGTCGTCTTATTTGACTGTAAAGAAGAAGAGCTGTGTGCTCCTTTGTTGTAGCACAACCCAGCTAAAATAACGCTTCAGTGCAAACATTAGCATAAGGTCACTAGGTTAATCTCTTAGAGCCTTATGAAAGACTGGGGATAATTATTTTACTATAAGCAGGATAAGTTCATATTGAATTGAGTATGTAAACCTCTGAACCCATCGTTGCTTGGAGCCAGTTACGCTAAAGGTCGCATTGTTGCCGCTGGTTATTGATAGCATACATCGAATATTGGCAGTGCTGCTGAACTGGGGGGTATAGATCTTAGGTGTTTGTTGTTTTTCTGTAGCCTGAATGTTGCTTTTTATTTTCGTCTGTACAGGTCGTTATGTCGGATGAGGATTCGCGTGCCAGCGTTAGTTCTTCTTCCTCAATTTATCAGCAGTTAAAAATAAACGCGCCTAAGAAACGAGCAGAAAGCAAAGCCATCATGAGCAAGACCTCCAAACTCCTCTCCACCAGCGCCAAAAGGTAAGGACTAGGCTGATTGTTGCTGTCAAATACATACAATGTTTCATTGAGTTGATATGTTGTAATATAGTAGCTCACGCGCAGCCACTCTTGATATAATGTATCGTCTTATAATTTCCTGCGCGTGTCACTGTGTTTGATTTGTAGTGGACAACTTTCTGAATAAGTTGCGTATATAAATATTTTTCGACCGTTTTAAAATGTTCTCAACCATCTTCAGTTCACGGTTGTCAAACTTTTTTAAAAATTGTCATCCATTGAATCAAAGGCTAACTAATTTGCATATTAACTTGAAGTGTGTTATTAAATTGTGGTAAGAGGAATGCTTTAAAAAATGCACAATGGAGTTTGTATATGTTTGTCCTCAACCTGTTTTATGATCTGTCTCAATCCTTTGGTAAAATTAGCCTTCTGGGCATTTTGGTTGTCTGCCATGACAATGTATCTGGTTCTCATAACCCCCACCCAAAATACTTCATGTGGCTATGCTTGTTCCATATTATGTATCTGCTGTAAGAATCAAGACCTTGTGAGTAATGATATCATTTGAATTTGTGCTTTATTTCAGAATTCAGAAGGAGTTGGCTGACATTACTTTGGATCCACCACCGAACTGCAGGTAGGCTTGTTTGTTTGTATGTGCGTGTGTGTCCTGGAAGGCCAGTTAAGTGGTAAAGAAGAGATGTGCTTAGTTGGGCCTGTAGCAATACAACACACACACACTCACTCTAAGGAGACAGGAGATATTAAAGCAGCTCCTTGTCATGTGTTAATGAACCTTGAAGGCCACAGAGGGAGTTAATATCTGTATGTGCAGTACCTTAAAAGTATTCATACCCCTTGACTTATTCCACATTTTGTTGTTAGTGTGAATTCAAAATTCATTCAATAAATGTTTCACCCATTTACACACAATACCCCTTAATGACAGTGAAAACATGTTTTTAGAATTTTTTGCAAATATCTAATTTACGTACAGTACCAGTCAAAAGTTGCTACACCTACTCATTCAAGGGTCTTTCTTTGTTTTTACTATTTTCTACATTGTAGAATAATAGTGAAGACATCACACCTCTGAAATAACACAAATGGAATCATGTAATAATCAAAAGTGTTAAAATCAAAATAGATTTGAGGTTCTTCAAAGTACCCACCCTTTGCCTTGATAGCTTTGCACACTCTTGGCATTCTCTTAACTAGTTTCATGAGGAATGGTTTTCCAACAGTCTTGAAGGAGTTCCCACATGCTGAGCACTTGTTGACTGCTCTTCCTTCACTCTGCGGTCCAATTCAGTCCAACTCATCCCAAACTATCTCAATTGGGTTGATGTCGGGTGACTCTATCATTCTCCTTCTTGGTCAAATAGCCCTTACACAGCCTGGAGGTGTGGTTTGGGTCATTGTCCTGTTGAAAAACAAATGATAGTCACACTAAGCGCAAACCAGATGGGATGCCGTATCACTGCAGAATGTTGTGGTAACCATGCTGGTTAAGTGTGCGTTAAATTCTAAATACATCACTGGCAGTGTCACCAGCAAAGTACCCTCACACCATCACACCTCCTCCATGCTTCACGGTGGGAATCACACATGTGGAGATCATCCGTTCACCTACTCTGTGTCTCACAAAGACAGGGTGGTTGGAACCAAAAATTGCCCAAGCAAGTCTCTTCTTATTATTGGTGTCCATTAGTAGTGGTTTCTTTGCAGCAATTAAACCACGAAGGCCTGATTCACATAGTCTCCTCTGAACAGTTGATGTTGAGATGTGTCTGTTACTTGAACTCTGTGAAGCATTTATTTGGGCTGCAATTTCTGAGGCTGATAACTCTAATGAACTTATCCTCTGCAGCAGAGGTAACTCTAGGTCTTCCTTTCCTGTGGCAGTCATCATGAGAGCCTGTTTCATCATAGCGCTTGATGGTTTTTGCAACTGCATTTGAAGAAACGTTCAAAGTTCTTGACATTTTCTGGATTGACTGACCTTCATGTTCTCAAAGTAATGATTGCCTGCTGTTTCTCTCCTTATTTGAGCTGTTCTTGCCATAATATGGACTTGGTCTATTACCAAATAGGGCTATCTTCTGTATACTACCTTGTCACAACACAACTGATTGGCTCAAACACATTAAGAAGGAAAGAAATTCCACAAATTAACTTTTAACAAGGCACACCTGTTAATTGAAATGCATTCTAGGTGACTACCTCATGAAACTGGTTGAGAGAATGCCATGAGTGTGCAAAGCTGTCATCAAGACAAAGGATGGCTTCTTTGAAGAATCTCAAAAATATAATATATTTTCGATTTGTTTAACACTTTTTTTCTTTGGTTACTACGTGATTCCATATGTGTTATTTCGTAGTTTTGATGGCTTCACTATTCTACAATGTAGAAAATAGTAAAAATAAAGAACCCCTGGAATGAGTAAGTTTGTCAACTTTTGACTGGTACTGAAAGTATTTATACCCCTGAGTCAATACCTTTGGCTGCAATTACAGCTGTGTCTTTTTGGTTAAGTCTCTAAGAGCTTTGCATACCTGGATTGTACAATATTGCACGTTATTCTTCAAGCTCAGTCAAATTGGTTGTTGATTAAGTCTTCGCATAGATTTTCAAGACAATTTTAAGTCAAAACTGTAACTAGGCCACTCGGGAACATTCAATGCTGTCTTGGTAAGCAATTCCAGTGTATATTTGGCCATGTGTTTTAGGTTATTGTCCTGCTGAAAGGTGAATTGGTCTCCCAGTGTCTGTTGGAAAGCAGACTGAACCAGGTTTTCCTCTAGGATGTTGCCTGTGCTTATAGCTATATTCCAAAAAAATGTATACTAAAAAGAAACTCTCTAGTCCTTTCCAATGACAAGCATACCCATAACATCATGCAGCCACCACCATGCTTGACAAGTGGTACTTTGTGATGTGTTGGATTTGCCCCAAACATAATGCTTTGTATTCAGGACAGAAAGTGTGTTTTCCACACTTTTTGCAGTATTACTTTAGTGCCTTAATGCACACAGGATGCATGTTTTAGAGTACTTTTACTCTATACAGGCTTCCTCCTTTTCACCTCTGTCATTTAGGTTAGTATTGTGGAGTAAGTTAACTGAATGGATCAAAAACTTTTTTCTCATCACAGCCATTAAACTCTTTAACCATTTTAAAATCACTATTGGCCTCATGGTGAAATCCCTGACCAGTTTCCTTCCTCCTCAGCAACTGAGGTAAGGACACCTGTATATTAGTGGTGACTGGGTGCATTGATACACCATCCAAAGTGTAATTTAATAACTTCACCATGCTCAAAGAGATATTCAATGTCTGCTTTTTACATTTTTTACACCTACCAATAGCTGCCCTTTGCGAGGAATTTAAAAACCTCCCTGGTCTTTGTGGTTAAATCTGTGCTTGAAATTCACTACTCAATTGAGGGACCCTACAGATAATTGTTTGTGTGGGGTACAGAGATGGGGTAGTTATTTAAAATCATGTTAACCACTATTATAACTGAACACGTAATGAGTCCATGCCTATTATTATATGATTTGTTAAGCACATTTTTACTCCTGAACTTATTTATGCTTGCAATAACAAAGGAGTTGAATAATTATTGACTCAAGACATTTCAGCTTTTACATTTTTTATTAATAAAAAAAACATTCTATAAACACTTCCGTTTTTGTGTTATGTGTAGATTAGTTACAATCTCAATTGAATACATTTAAAAATTCCGGCACTAACATCAAAGTGGAAAAAGTCAAGGGGTGGGAGTACATTCTGAAGGTAGTGTATATTTACATTTACATTTAAGTCATTTAGCAGACGCTCTTATCCAGAGCGACTTACAGATTGGTGCATTCACCTTATGACATTATACCATATACTATTCAATCAACTGAAGTAAGTAGTTTACTGAGCCCTTATTAACTCAATATTGACAATGCTGAAGCAAATGTAAACTGATAAATAAACTGCGTATTTGTTGAACATCTGATTAGCGTACTACTTCTTAAACCTTCAGAGCCTCCTAATGTCACGAGAGCAATCGGTCGTTGGTGTCATATTTACATTTGAGTCATTCAGCAGATTATATTATCCAGAGCGATTTACAGTAGTTTGCCTTGTTTCACAGCCTGAGGAGAACTGGAACCACTCTGGGCCTGCTCCTCAGAAAGGAATCCACCATTTTAGAGGCTTCAGAACCTACATTTAATTGTAGTTGTTAAATGGTCTTCTGACATAGCTGGTAGATTCCTTTCACTGGCCAGATTACATGAAAGCTCAGGTGTGCAAGCAGGTGTTTGTGCAGATAGACTTCGCTAAAAACTTTAGTGGCTTCTGACTTCAATTCAACACTGGATAATTTCTCAATGGTTGTCATTACAGGAGATCCAAGCTTTTTCTCAGAAGATGAAAGTATGAGGATGTTTGGACTCAATATATCTTGTTCAATGAGGTCAGAATTTACTCTCTGCTGCTGACAACAAGCTGCTGTGATGCAGTCAGTCTACACTCACTTTATGGAATTGTGGCTCATGACGATCCTGTCTAGACCTTGAGAAGTGACCTGATTGCATGTTGGAGCAGCTCTCCAGACCACAACTGACAGACACACACCAGTTCCAAAACAGACCATTAGCTAGCCGATGACCCTGGCATATGACTGCTATGGATTTGGCAGAGGCTGGCTCAATCGACGTAATTTATTTTAGTTTTACACTCTGCAGCTGAAGAGGACCTTGAACAAAGAAATCCTATTTAGTCATTCAATCCATAGGTGTTTTTTTGTGGCCTGCTATGGTGCTGCTGTGGTACTGGGGAAGAGGAAGGAGTCCTGGTTAATCCAGAGGGATTATGGGGGTTTAGAACCACATCACCACGTGTGGCCCAGGTGCTTGGGAAGGTGGGGGGTACGTGCTTTGGGGGTGGCTGACTCTATGCGCTATGTTTCAACCAGAGACAGTCTGCTGTGACCAGACTGGTGGACTGACCAGACCTGGTGGTTGTGTCAAAGAACGGAAGTAATTCAGTGAACCAAGCTTGTGTGACAAATCGTCTTGCCTGAGACCTGAAGTCTTGCATTAGCTCCCCGAACTAATGCCTAGGCTTTAGCTCAGCAGACTAGCACAGTCGTATGGCTTGGTGTAGGAGACCTGGGTTCAAACCCAGTTGTCAGATCTGTTAATGATGAGTCTTTGTCCCCTGCCACTGAGGGAGCCTGCAGTGTTGCACTTCTATATAATCCTTTCACTGTGTATGTAAACACACACTAGTTGTGTTCTCTATGCTCCCTTTGCTAAGTAGCTGAAAAGGGGAATTCATTTTTGTACATCTCTATTTAGTATGCTTCATTGAACAGTCTGTTCAATGGGTATGAATAATTAGGAGGCTAGGCCGATGCCTTGCAGATGTGTGCTGGATTACTCATTGATGAATCTGTCTGTGGGGTGTTTCTGATGGATGGACACTTCCCTTTTTCGCACATTTGAGACTGGCCAAGCCGTACTGCACTGGCCTGGTTATGTATCACCATAGTTGCTGGAGCCATGAAGCAAATGATAATGTAAAAAGATCAGTCGACCCAGTAAACCTACAATGCAGATGGGTCCAAGGCCACAAATGCCCTTTTCACACTATCTTTAAATGCAATGTACGCTCTTTGCATGAGGTAATTAGGGGTTTTAATGAACCTGTCAGTAAGTCCATTTCCCTAAACTGGATGTTTTCTGCCATAGCAAGCATGTCATGTTTTCTTATGGACACTACGTTCCTCAGATGCCATTCATCAAAATCGAATTATACTTGACATGGCATGCCACACACACCCCAGCCTCGTTTTATTTTTAAACGGTCTTGTCGTCATAGTGCAAACATCACATACTCTCTCACTTCCCCATCTCTCTCGCTCACTTCCATTCGTTTTCCTTAGATTGCTCTTTGGCTATTGCTCCATTGCACTTTTTTTTCTAGCACTCATTTTCCTTACTTTGACAAACACTCATACTCCCTCCCTTCAGGATGTAGCCCCTGGGTGTCTGGCCTTGCGGTAGCGTCTCGCTGGATTCCTGACATTCTCAGCGTTAAGGCTCATGACAGTAATTGAATGTTGAAGGCTTGTAGTGTGTGTGTACAGTGCATTCAAAGTATTCAGACCCCTTCCATTTTTCCACCATTTATTTACGTCACAGCAATCTACACACAATACCCCATAATGACAAAGCGAAAACAGGTTTTTAGAAATGTATAAAAAATAATAAAAGGATTTACATAAGTATTCAGATCCTTTTTGTGTGCCTCTAAAGATATTTTCACTTCAGGAAGTGTGCCAGTAGTTATTGTAATCCATCTGAGGTGCAGGTGATTCTTTGTTTACTCCCTCTAGTCTACTCTGAGTTTATATTTTAGATTGAGAGCCAGGGATTTTTTTCTCCTTCTCTTAACCCATAACATTCTAAGTCGGGGGAGGGGACTCTACTAAGCTTTATGGAATTGTTTTAAGAAGGTCATATCAAGGGCCATTTTAACTATTTGATTTAGAATGTTAAGACCCCTTACTGTTATTAACCTATACAAATGCTTTGTATAACATATTCACTATGTGGATAGTGCCAAAACAAAATCGAAATGAAGTTTGTTCTGGAGTGTCTGTCTTTATATCTGAGAGACATGGGACATTTAAAAAAATATTTAACTAGACAAGTCAATTCTTATTTACAATGACGGCCGACCTCGGCCAAACCCAGACGACGCTGTGCCAATTGTGCGCCGCCCTATGGGACTCCCAATCAAGGCCGGATGTGATACAGCCTGGATTCAAACCAGGGACTGTAGTGATGCCTCTTGAACTGAGATGCAATGCCTTAGAACTCTGTGCCACTCTGGAGCCCAAGAAAGAAAGATCAGGAAACAGTATTTTATTTATATTTTTTTACAAGTATTTAACCCTTTATTTTTGGCACTGTCTCCATATGAACTGTCTCCATATGAACTGTCTCCATATATACTTCTATGCATTTTTTTTGTAGGTAAAACGCTGCAGACAATTTTGTGAGAAGACCGCTTTTCGGGACGTCTCATGGTCTGACAAACACCGCTCTAGCTCTCACTTTTCACCGCAGAAGTGCGACATCGGTGGATTGAAATGCATCCAATGCAAAAACGTATCTCTAGCTTAGTGACAGATTTGTATGGGGATTTTTTTTGAGTATGCTAATTAGATTTCTGCGAGTGGGCGGGGACTTCAACTCTTTTACACATTACAATATTACTGTTCGTGTTGAAGCTGTTTTGTGACTGTGATGGGGTGTGTGTGACTGCTGCCAAAGTCTCTAAAGCTTTTCATATCTATAAAAAGGCCTTTCCCTGGGGTGGAAGTGTCTAGCCCACGCTGCGTTGTTAGCTAGCTCTTATAAACCCAAAGTAGTGCTGCTACCTATTGTATCTCTGAGCTGTTATATCTGAAAGGAGCTGTGTTTGTTCAGAGGTCATGATCATTGGAGTTGGACCCATTATTGGAATAATGGAGGCTGTTTTCCTTGCTGTGTTCATGGTTCGTTGGGAAACTGTTGCCTCTTGTATTATCAGTGATTTGTTTATTTTGACAGGGAGTCAATACTGAGACCAAGGTTTGTTTTTCCAGGTGAGCCCAATACACATCAAAATACAATATACACATAAACTGCACTACCATATACACGTTATCATACAAAACCAATACATGAAAAGCAAAACACAATCATAAACAGACACATGATAGAGTAAAAAGGTCCCCTAATAGCAGTCTGAAATGCCATAGAACAGGGGTCTTCAACGGTTTCTTTCACAGTGACCCGTTCCCAGGCAAACCGGCTACCCAGGAACCCCCGGCCAAGCAAACCGGCTACCCAGGAACCCCCGGCCAAGCAAACCGGCTACCCAGGAACCCCCGGCCAAGCAAACCGGCGACCCAGGAACCCCCGGCCAAGCAAACCGGCGACCCAGGAACCCCCGGCCAAGCAAACCGGCGACCCAGGAACCCCCGGCCAAGCAAACCGGCGACCCAGGAACCCCCGGCCAAGCAAACCGGCGACCCAGGAACCCCCATCGTGTTAGCAAAGAAATGTGTATATATATTTATAATGTCTTATCAGCTGAATGGCAAGGAGGAAGTATCAACATTCTAAAAATGAATATATTTGGTAGATTGTTATTTTTGTTGAGGAAGTGTAAACTCATCCTATTAGGTAAAGATAGCTGCTATTAACAAACATGTGTTTGGAGTTGTTTAAACCAAGGTGACTTTTTGCCAACACATAGCTAAGGGCTCTATTCAGGCTGTATTGCTGAAGCGTTATAGATTTGCATGATAGAAATGTGAAGGTAATTTTCCGATTGAGCCGACATATGCATGAATGCAGTCTCCACTGATGCCTGAACATTGCCCCCACAGTAATGCTGAACTTCCACAATACGTATTGAATAGAGCCAAGAAAGAAAGATTACCAGCCGGCTGGTAAGCGGATGCTTTTTCAAAGCCTATGTCAGACAATATTAGGAGTTGATAAATAAAGTTGACATAATTAAAAAAATAACACTCCTCTTTTCCACTGTAGGTATGTCATTCAAAATGTGTTTATTCTGTTGCTAGCTATATTTATAAGAACGTTGAAATAAAGAATTCCATTTTTTTGTGTGTATAGTAGAAGTCATTAACTTGTTTTTTCAACCACTCCACAAATGTCTTGTTAAAAAACGATGGTTTTGGCAAGTCTGTTAGGACATCTACTTTGTGCATGACAAAAGTCATTTTTCCAAGAATTGTTGACAGACAGATTATTTCACTTATAATTCACTGTATCACAATTCCAGTGGGTCAGAAGTTTACATACACTATATTGACTGTGACTTTAAACAGCTTGGAAAATTCCAGAAAATGATGTCATGGCTTTAGAAGCTTCTGATAGGCTAATTTGACATTTGAGTCAATTGGCGGTGTACCTGTGGATGTATTTCAAGGCATACCTTCAAACCCAGTGCCTCTTTGCTTGACATCATGGGAAAATCAAAACAGACCTCAGAAAAAAAATGCATACCTCCACAAGTCTGGTTCATCCTTGGGAGCAATTTCCAAACACCTGAAGGTTCCAGGTTCATCTATACAAACAATAGTACGCAAGTATAAACACCATGCGACCACGCAGCTGTCATACCGCTCAGGAAGGAGACGTGTTCTGTCTCCTAGAGATGAATGTACTTTGGTGTGAAAAGTTCAAATCAAACCCAGAACAACAGCAAAGGACCTTGTGAAGATGCTGGAGGAAACAGGTACAAAAATATCTATATCCACAGTAAAACGAGTCCAATATCAACATCAGCAAGGAAGAAGCCACTGCTCCAAAACCACCATAAAAAAGCCAGACTACGGTTTGCAACTGCAAATGGGGACAGAGATTGTACTTTTTGGAGAAATGTCCTCTGGTCTGATGAAACAAAAATAGAACTGTTTGGCCATAATGACCAACGTTATGTTTGGAGGAAAAATGGGAACGCTTGCAAGCCGAAGAACACCATCCCAACCATGAAGCACGGGGGCGGCAGCATCATGTTGTGGGGGTGCTTTGCTGCAGGAGGGACTGGTGCACTTCACAAAATAGATGGCATCATGAGGGAGGAAAATTATGTGGATGTATTGAAGCAGCATCTCAAGACATCAGTCAGGAAGTTCAAGCTTGGTCTCAAATGCGTCTTCCAAATGGACAATGACCCCAAGCATACTTCCAAAGTTGTGGCAAAATGGCTTAAGGACAACAAGGTCAAGGTATTGGAGTGGCCATCACAAAGTCCTGACCTCAATCCTATAGAAAATGTGTAGGCAGATCTGAAAAAGAGTGTGCGAGCTAGGAGGCCTACAAACCTGACTCAGTTACACCAGCTCTGTCAGGAGGAATGGGACAAAATTCACCCAACTTATTGTGGGAAGCTTGTGGAAGGCTACCCAAAACGTTTGACCCAAGTTAAACAATTTAAAGGCAATGCTACCAAATACTAATTGAGTGTATGTAAACTTCTGACCCACTGGGAATGTGATGAAAGAAATAAAAGCTGAAATAAATCATTCTCTCTACTATTATTTGGACATTTCACATTCTTATATTCCTATATACCAGGTGTGTCAGAGGAAGGCTCAGCCTTTGCTACCGCACGTCAAGCGGTACCGGAGTCTAGGTCCAAAAGGCTCCTTAACAGCTTCTATCGCCAAGTCATAACACTGCTGAACAACACCCAGACTATTTACATAGACCCCCCCGCCTCTTGTTTTTACACTGCTGCTACTCGTGATTTATCTATGCATAGTCACTTTGCCCCTACCTACATGTACAAATGACCTCGACTAACCTGTACTTTGGCACATTGACTCGGTACTGGTACCCCCTGTATATAGCCTCGTTATTTTGTAACCGTTTATTTTGTAAATATGTTCTTAACCAACAATGCCGTTAAATAAATAGTTAAGGGCTTTTAAGTAAGTAAGCATTTCACGGTAAGGTTGTATTCGGCGTATGTGACATAACATTTGATTTGACTCCCTGCAGTACTTCCGCGGACCCCCGGTTGAATACTCCTGCCCTAAAGGCACCAATTCCTCCAAGTGCATTGGAGATCTTTCTGCACAAGGTGCAAAAAAACTAAAAGTATATGTGCCCAACTCCGTTGAGATGGAAGGGATCCACAGAGATGGCCATCCCTGAGACCGGGTCTGGGAAGTCATACTATAAGTTAATAATGAAGTAAGGTACGGCAGAAGTTTATGCAGGAGGGCTTTATAAACAAAGAGTCCAACTCATCTACAACACTTAAAGGACCAGCCTTTCTGATACAGAATACTGAACCTATCGCCCGTAATAAAGTGGAATGTGCTATGATAAACTGCATCCAATGGCTTCAAAACAGTGGCAGCTGCATTCATAGTCATATAGACAATATCCCCATAGTCTATAACCAGAATGAATGTCAACTGAATTATTAGTTTTCTCCTATTTAATTAAAGGCATGACCTATTTTTATAAAATCCCATTTTCATCCTTAATTTCTTAACTCATCAACATGCTTTTTGAAAGAGAGCTTTTTCGTCAATCCGGGATGCCCAGATATTTATAAGCGTGGAAACGATCAATGAAGGCACCATCCATGCATAAATCATCAGATATATTTGTACGGGATTTGGAGAATAACATTTTACTTGGTTTAAACTGCATTAAGTACCAATTTCAGTTCAACAAAGGGAGGGACACACTGTAGAAAAACTTATGAAAGTGAAATGTGTTTCTTATCCAGGTAATAAATACCTTCCTGTTTCATTCAGTTTCCAAACAGTTTCTGGCAGATGGGTTCCCCCTCTTTAACACCTCTTCAGTTTATGATTCATTCTGATTCATATCCCCGGGTGGTTTTGCTCTATACGTCTCCTGAAGGCTTTGTGGGAACAGAACAGACATTCGAGAAGCGGTTTATATCCAGCCAGGGAGGGAACACCTCTGGGAAACGAGCAAAGGGAGGAAGTAAACCCACTGTAAACGATCAAATGAATGCCATGTTGTCTTCCCTACATACCATCCATAGTGTTTCATGAATGAAGAAAACCTTGATGCGTTCCCATTACTCCTGGGATGCTAGGTACTTGAAATGGAAAGACCACCTCGGATAGATCACTCCTAATATTCATTCTATATTCATGCAATATTCCCTTTACATTACTGAAAGGAATGTTCACTCACGGGCTGATTGCCCACATAAATAGAATAGATAGTATTATACGTAATGTACTGTATCTCTGTGCGATTGCCATTATCAGGAATGGGTAGTGTTTCTTCAGTCTTTCAGCCGCTCTGTTGAAGTGGTGTCATTATGCTACCTGTTCTGTAATAACAGCCCAGTGTGCATTACACTGTGTTTAGCAGCTGCTAATGGGTTAGAGATGTGATGACAGTCAGTACACATAAAGAAGAAGACAGCTGAGGAGAACCATCCTCCTCAGTGAATTGTAATAAAAATAATCATGTTAAAACGTTATCCTTTTTAGATAAACCTGTACTAAATATAATCACGACACCAAATAATTGATTTAAAACACTATTATGCAATGAAGGTCTACAGTAGCCTCAACAGCACTCTGTAGGGTAGCACCATGGTGTTGCTGGAAGACAGCTGGCTTCCGTCCTCCTCTGGGTACATTGACTTCAATACAAAACCTAGGAAGCTCATGGTTCTCACCCCCTTCCATAGACTTAAACAGTAATTATGACAACTTCCGTAGGATGTCCTCCAACCTATCAGAGCTCTTGCCTTGCAGCATGAGCTGACATGTTGTCCACCCAATCAAAGGATCAGAGAGAAATGTAGTACTAAAAGCATAAGCTACAGCTAGATAGCACTGCAGTGCATAAAATGTGGTGGGGAGAGACAATAGTTGAGCAGATTTGAACAAATGTTATTTTCTTCCAAAATGAAGGAGAAGCAAGTGGGAGAGAGATTTTGTCTTTTAGTTTCACTTAGCAAGTGCAGCCAGCTAGTTTGGCTTACTCGAACACCTTGCTCAAACAGAGGTTATCTAGCTGGCTATGATTATCCAACACAACAGTGGAAATCTTCCAAGTCAAGGTAAGCTTTTGGTTTTACACATTTTCTTTGCTACCAGGGCCCGCTGGTGTAAGTGCTAAACTGCTTACTGACTGTACACTGTAACATTACAGCATGATTGTAGTGGGTTTACTAATGCGTTAGTTAGCTATGTTGACTATGACGTTACTTTAACTAATTCAGGCTGCATCACAACCGGCCGTGATTGTGCGCCGCCCTATGGGACTCCCAAATGGCCCAGCATTGTCCGGGTTTGGCCGACGTAGGCGTCATAGTAAATAAGAATTTGTTCTTAACTGACTTTCCTAGTTAAATAAATAAACAAAATATGGTGACAATGAAGTAGGCTGTGTGTAGCGGTTATGATATAGTTTGGCTTGGAAAGGTTTTTTTCTCCTCGTCACACACAGCTGCTGTTGTGCATTGAAGTCCACACGCGAAGGTGAGAGGAGAGCACAATTCGAGAAGGAATACATTGTGGCTGCTATGAAAGTGAACTGTGTTTTAAGGGTGATAAGGGGTCTATTCATTCCGCCGATTCTGTTAATGTTTCTTAAACGGAACAAAACGGGGATAAACATACCTGAATTTGTCCAATATTGTTTGCAACTGTTGGACTAATGATTACACCCTATATCAGCTAGATGCAAGCAAGAGTGTGCAAGGCAGTATTGAATGTGTCACCATCTGTCACCTCAAATCTTTCTCTCGACCTGTGTGCACCTACGTTATAAATGTTCATTCATAAGCTAGGTTGAAGCAACCTCATGATGGGTACAGGGAAAATTAGTGTCATGTAGTAGCCTAAACCTATCACTGTTACATTGAACTGGGTGAATGGAATATGAATGACAGTCATCAATATGCTGTAATAAGGCCATACTCATGAAAAAAGGCACCGACCACCACTGCATGAAACAGTGTAATGTACCTCTGTTTGCAGTGCGGGTCCAAAAGGAGACAACATCTATGAGTGGAGATCCACCATCCTGGGGCCACCAGGCTCTGTGTACGAGGGAGGGGTCTTCTTCCTAGATCTCGCCTTTACACCAGACTACCCCTTCAAACCACCCAAGGTAAACACTCTAGTCAAAACAAGCGGACTCAAACAATTATTAGAACATTCCTCAATATTACACACCTATGTAGGATACCGCAGGTGAACGCACCAATTTGTAAGTCGCTCTGGATAAGAGCGTCTGCTAAATGACTTAAATGTAAATGTAATACCACTTTCTCACTAGAGAAGGGAACTTGTTATTGCCATATTGACCACTGGAGGGAGCTATGGCGCTTTGATTTTATTGAAATTCAGGGTCTCTAGTTCTCTGCAAATTTCAAACAGTTAATGGTCAATTTAACCAAGCCAGACTCAAAAAGGCTTAAATGGAAATTTGGCTTCCATGATTAGACTGAATATCGGTTTGCATTGTTGAGTAGATTCTTTCTGTGTTGCTTTCAGGATCTACCACTGGAACATAAAACAAGTCGGGGTGTATTGATATAGATCTACTTTGTTTCCTAGGTGACGTTCCGTACCAGGATCTACCACTGGAACATAAACAAGTCGGGGTGTATTGATATAGATCTACTTTGTTTCCTAGGTGACGTTCCGTACCAGGATCTACCACTGGAACATAAACAGTCAGGGTGTATTGATATAGATCTACTTTGTTTCCTAGGTGACGTTCCGTACCAGGATCTACCACTGGAACATAAACAAGTCTGGGTGTATTGATATAGATCTACTTTGTTTCCTAGGTGACGTTCCGTACCAGGATCTACCACTGGAACATAAACAGTCAGGGTGTATTGATATAGATCTACTTTGTTTCCTAGGTGACGTTCCGTACCAGGATCTACCACTGGAACATAAACAAGTCGGGGTGTATTGATATAGATCTACTTTGTTTCCTAGGTGACGTTCCGTACCAGGATCTACCACTGGAACATAAACAAGTCGGGGTGTATTGATATAGATCTACTTTGTTTCCTAGGTGACGTTCCGTACCAGGATCTACCACTGTAACATCAACAGTCAGGGTGTATTGATATAGATCTACTTTGTTTCCTAGGTGACGTTCCGTACCAGGATCTACCACTGGAACATAAAACAAGTCGGGGTGTATTGATATAGATCTACTTTGTTTCCTAGGTGACGTTCCGTACCAGGATCTACCACTGTAACATCAACAGTCAGGGTGTATTGATATAGATCTACTTTGTTTCCTAGGTGACGTTCCGTACCAGGATCTACCACTGTAACATCAACAGTCAGGGTGTATTGATATAGATCTACTTTGTTTCCTAGGTGACGTTCCGTACCAGGATCTACCACTGGAACATAAACAAGTCGGGGTGTATTGATATAGATCTACTTTGTTTCCTAGGTGACGTTCCGTACTAGGATCTACCACTGTAACATCAACAGTCAGGGTGTATTGATATAGATCTACTTTGTTTCCTAGGTGACGTTCCGTACCAGGATCTACCACTGTAACATCAACAGTCAGGGTGTATTGATATAGATCTACTTTGTTTCCTAGGTGACGTTCCGTACCAGGATCTACCACTGGAACATAAACAAGTCGGGGTGTATTGATATAGATCTACTTTGTTTCCTAGGTGACGTTCCGTACCAGGATCTACCACTGGAACATAAACAAGTCGGGGTGTATTGATATAGATCTACTTTGTTTCCTAGGTGACGTTCCGTACCAGGATCTACCACTGGAACATAAACAGTCAGGGTGTATTGATATAGATCTACTTTGTTTCCTAGGTGACGTTCCGTACCAGGATCTACCACTGTAACATCAACAGTCAGGGTGTATTGATATAGATCTACTTTGTTTCCTAGGTGACGTTCCGTACCAGGATCTACCACTGTAACATCAACAGTCAGGGTGTGATCTGTCTGGACATCCTGAAGGACAACTGGAGCCCCGCCCTCACCATCTCCAAGGTGCTGCTGTCCATCTGCTCCCTGCTCACTGACTGCAACCCTGGTAAGACCTAAGACACCATATACTACTATAATGCGGGTTCCATTGAAATTCATTGATTAGTGGCTGCTTTGAAGTGCAAACATTGTCATATGTGGAATTCCGTGTGTGCATATGTACTGGCAGATCAAAGCTATCGTTGAAGCCCTATCTATAACTCTGCGTGTTCTCCACCCCTTACAGCTGACCCTCTGGTAGGAAGCATCGCCACCCAATACACAACCAACAGACCAGAGCACGACAGGATAGCCAAACAGTGGACCAAGAGATACGCCACATAGATACACAGGACTGGGTCGTATTCATTAGGCACTACATGGACTTGTCTAATAACAAAAGTTCATTTGTTTCCCATAGCCAAACGTTTTCTGTTGCATGCCCTAACAACTACGACCCTGGGCAACATGAGAGGGGGAGGTTAGGGGGTGTCAGAGCTCCTTCTGGGATGGAGTGGGGGGGGGGGTGGACAGGAAGGGTAGAGAATAGGGGAGGATATTTACCTTGGAATTTAAGTCTTCATCTCCTGATATTTTGTTTATGGTATTTAAGTTCTCCGACCCGTATATTAGCATCTATTTTGGCAATAATGCTTTTCAATGTGTTTCCTTGAAGTTCTTTAAAATTATTTAATTTTTAGCTAATTGTGCTTCGAAAGGAAATGAATTCTACATGTTTGGTCTGTTTATATAAACCTGTCACACACAGCATGGTTTCCTGGTAGAATTCCAAATCTCATTTCAGTGTGAATTTTTCAGATATTAGTTACCATTGGTGTAAGCCCTCTTGCATGTCTATCTGAATCTACAACATATATGCTGAAACATTCATATTGTAGCCTATACAGCACAATGTCTAGGTGGGAAAGTTGTGCTTCATGTCTTGCTGATTTCTTTAAATAACAGTCCCTCCATTTTATTGTTAAATTGAAATACATGCATATGTCAGAAAACAATGGACAACAATAAAAAAAATAAGTAGCAGCACAAGAATGTTATTTGGCTAGGTCTCATACACAAGACATGTACATTTTGGGAGGAAAGAGAATTGGAACATAGGTTCACTTCAATTCCCTGAATTGAAAGGAAATTACTGGTATAAGAAACATAGTGGAAACTCCTGCCCCATGCCTCCAATCCAATGCTTTTAGATTTGTAGTAGTGAACGAGTGTACACTTCAGGAGAAAGGATATATTTGGATGCACTACAGAAGCCACATTCTCTTTACAACAATTCAGACATTTCATACAATTGTGTCCTACATTTTATCCCATTCCTACCCACTAGGAATTTAAGTTTAGTAAAGTGACAAATAAATTAAGTTAATAAAAAAATTCTCAAACATGTACAAATAATAAAGTATTTAACAAATACACAACCAACTATTTAGGGTGCAACTGATTAAACAGACATTTGATCATCAGACCTGATCAAGGTAGTACCTTTGTTTTTTTGCCACTGGGCCATACACTAGGTAGTAAACTGGTGGGCCATACACTAGGTAGTAAACTGGTAGGCCATACACTAGGTAGTAAACTGGTAGGCCATACACTAGGTAGTAAACTGGTAGGCCATACAGTAGGTAGTAAACTGGTGGGCCATACACTAGGTAGTAAACTGGTGGGCCATACACTAGGTAGTAAACTGGTGGGCCATACACTAGGTAGTAAACTGGTGGGCCATACACTAGGTAGTAAACTGGTGGGCCATACACTAGGTAGTAAACTGGTGGGCCATACACTAGGTAGTAAACTGGTGGGCCATACACTAGGTAGTAAACTGGTGGGCCATACACTAGGTAGTAAACTGGTGGGCCATACACACTAGGCAGTAAACTGGTAGGCCATACACTAGGTAGTAAACTGGTGGGCCATACACACTAGGTAGTAAACTGGTAGGCCATACACTAGGTAGTAAACTGGTGGGCCATACACTAGGTAGTAAACTGGTGGGCCATACACTAGGTAGTAAACTGGTGGGCCATACACTAGGTAGTAAACTGGTGGGCCATACACTAGGTAGTAAACTGGTGGGCCATACACTAGGTAGTAAACTGGTGGGCCATACACACCAGGTAGTAAACTGGTAGGCCATACACACTAGGTAGTAAACTGGTAGGCCATACACTAGGTAGTAAACTGGTAGGCCATACACACTAGGTAGTAAACTGGTGGGCCATACACTAGGTAGTAAACTGGTGGGCCATACACTAGGTAGTAAACTGGTGGGCCATACACTAGGTAGTAAACTGGTGGGCCATACACTAGGTAGTAAACTGGTGGGCCATACACTAGGTAGTAAACTGGTGGGCCATACACTAGGTAGTAAACTGGTGGGCCATACACTAGGTAGTAAACTGGTGGGCCATACACTAGGTAGTAAACTGGTGGGCCATACACTAGGTAGTAAACTGGTGGGCCATACACTAGGTAGTAAACTGGTGGGCCATACACTAGGTAGTAAACTGGTAGGCCATACACTAGGTAGTAAACTGGTGGGCCATACACACTACGTAGTAATATGCCTCACTCCCAAGGTACATTATATGGGCCTAGACCTTGCTGTAAAGCAGCTACTATAACCCTCCCATGGGATGGAGCACACAGAAACCAGTGTATGATATCACAAAGCAGGTTCACTAATTTAGCCAGCTTACTTTGAAAAACATTAAGATACATCTCTTGATTTGCAAGTATACAATTGACGTCAGAAGTTTACATACACTTAGGTTGGAGTCATTAACTTGTTTTTTAACCACTCAACAAATATCATGTTAACAAACTATAGTTTTGGCAAGTCGGTTAGGACATCTACTTTGTCCATGACAATTAATATTTCCAACAATTGTTTACAGACAGATTATTTCACTTATAATTCACTGTATCACAATTCCAGTGGGTCAGAAGTTTACATACACTAAGTTGGCTGTGCCTTTAAACAGCTTGAAAAATTCCAGAAAATGTAAGTGCTTTAGAAGCATCTGATAGGCTAATTGACAAAATGTGAGTCAATTGAAGGTGTACCTGTGGATGTATTTCAAGGCCTACCTTCAAACTCAGTGCCTCTTTGCTTGACATCATGGGAAAATCAATAAAATAAAATTGTAGACCTCCACATGTCTGGTTAATCCTTGGGAGCAATTTCCAAACACCTGAAGGTACCGCGTTCATCTGTACAAAACAATCGTACGCAAGTATAAACGCCATGGGACGACAGAGCCATCATACTGCTCAGGAAGGAGACGCGTTCTGTCTCCTAGAGATGAACATACTTTGGTGCGAAAAGTGCAAATCAATCCCAGAACAACAGCAAAGGACCTTGGGAAGATGCTGGAGGAAACAGGTACAAAAGTATCTATATCCACAGTAAAACGAGTCAGACATAACCTGAAAGGCTGCTCAGTAAGGAAGAAGCCACTGCTTCAAAACCGCCATAAAAAAGCCAGACTACGGTTTGCAATTGCACATGGGGACAAAGATCGTACTTTTTGTCAAAAAATACCGTTTGGCCATAATGACCATCGTTATGTTTGGAGGAAAAAGGGGAAGGCTTGCAAGCCGAAGAACACCATCCCAACCGTGAATCACGGGGGTGGCAGCATCATGTTGTGGGGGTGCTTTGCTGCAGGAGGGACTGGCGCACTTCACAAAAGAGATGGCATCATGAGGTAGGAAAATTATGTGGATGTATTGTAGCAACATCAAGTTCAAGCTTGGTCGCAAATGAGTCTTCCAAATGGACAATGACCCCAAGCATACTTCCAAAGTTGTGGCAAAATGGCATTGGAGTGGCCATCACAAAGCCCTGACCTCAATCCCATAGAACATTTGTGGGCAGAACTGAAAAAGAGTGTGTGAGCAAGGAGGCCTACAAACCTGACTCAGTTACACCAGCTCTGTCAGGAGGAATGGGACAAAATTGACCCAACTTATTGTGGGAAGCTTGTGGAAGGCTACCCAAAACGTTTGACCCAAGTTAAACAATTTAAAGGCAATGCTACCAAATACTAATTGATTGTATGTAAACTTCTGACCCACTGGGAATGTGATGAAAGAAATAAAAGCTGAAATAAATCACTCTACTATTATTCTGACATTTCACATTCTTGAAATAAAGTGGTGATCCTAACTGATTAAATGTCAGGAATTCTGAAAAACTGAGTTTAAATGTATTTGGCTAAGGTGTATGTAAACTTCTGACTTCAATTGTATTTAAAAAAAATAGAAAAGCTTTATTTTAAGGGAATTTAATAGCTTGTTGGTTGTCGAGTCAGTTACTATGTCTTTGCCCATATTTCATGGCAATCTATCTTGACATGAAGTCAGAATATTAATGTAAGTTGGCTAACTCATCGATCCTACTCTGACATCTCCCCCTCCCCCGAAGTACTTGGATCTTAGGTACGCTCAAGGTTGAGTACAGTTCAGATGTCGTTGGACGTCGTGCCCTTGCTCTTGCGTCCTGGAAGAGGGAAGGCAGACTTGCTCTGAGGCTGTGTGAGGCGGCTGGTGAGCATAGTGAAGGGTTCAATGAGAGAGTTCCTCTCTGTGACGCTGACCTCCCAGAGCTTGACCTTCTCCCCCCGCGCCCACTGCTGCGCTGCCTCGTGCTCCACCTGACGAAGCTCACGCAGGTCCGTCTTGTTCCCTAGCACGATCACCATCACCTGCAGGAAGAGGGGACACTCCAACTAAACAACAATAGCATAAGGTTCTGATTTGTGTCTTGGTTGATTGTTTTTTATTGTTATGGCCACTGTGCTTCTGCTTGCTCTTTGGAGTCTAGGCCAGGTTAGAATAAAAGTACTGTGACAACTGCTGATGTAAATAGGGCATTATAAATACATTTGATTGATTAGCTGTCTATGGCCAAAACAATCAACGAAACCTGGCTCACTTTAACAAAACCACACACACTTAGCAAAGCTTAAGGAGAGTTTCAATCAATCACAATCCCAGTACCTCTTTCTTGTCTCTGGATTTGTCTATCTCCTTCTTGAGGACATCTACCTTCTTGAAGGACTCCAGGCTGTCCACGCTGTAGACCAGCACAAAGCCGTCTGCCACCGAGTAGTAGTGCTTGGGAAGGTCCAGGCCGTCATGGAGCCCCCTGGTGTCATAGAGACGTAACTGTTCCTTCACACCGCGGTCTGTCTCCACCGACGCCACATACACATCCTCCTGGGTCTCAGTGGACTCTGAACCTTCAACAGACAGGAGACAATGGAATTCAATGGTTGTGTTCAACAGTCTGGCCGGTAGGCAGTACTCACTCAACTCTCGGTGAAATACAGTATCTATATTCTATAGCATTAATTTGTTTCCTTTGGCTCCCTGTGGAGCGTGAGGCCACACCATGTCGGACGGTCAGTTCTCTGGTTTACCCCAGACCATGGTCTTCAATTCACGCCACACACAAATTTAGTTACAGATTTCAACTGCAAAAGTTGTATAGTGAAAGAAGTGCAGAACACTGTTTTGCTCCCAATAACTGGACATTCGAGGCTACATTGCAAATGCCCTTTTAACACTACAAGCACATTTATACAGTGTTAATCTCTCAAATACAACCAATTCAGTCATCAACTTACCAACTGCGTGATTACCATATAACAGCTGTTCAAGGATGGCTGTTTTTCCTACAGATGCCAAACCACACACCACAACTTTGCACCCTTTCCCCATTTCGAATACGCGAAAACCTGCAATAGCACAAAAATAAATGTAAAATAAGAATAATAAGAAAAATGAACTACTGTAGCTGAAGCATCTTCGTCAACATCGCATCCAAAGTTTACGTAGCTGGCTTGATACGATAAAACAAGTACCTTGGTGTAAGAGTTGGCCAAACGGAGAGATTACAATTATTATTGGAGTAAACTTGGTCGCTAACCAACTTTGAAGTTATTTAGCTAGCTAAAATCACAACATCCATTCTCTTTTGACAAGGAAGTTCCAATGATTTTCTGCGCATGTGCAGAGGCGAGGGGAGCGGTGAATTTTAAGAAAAATGCACTGTATAAATAACACATACATTTATTAATATGCATGAATAAATGTCAAATATAAATGTATATTACCAGCTACCAATAAGAATGGTAAAATCGACAAGTGTAGTGGACCAAATCTCAATATACAAAAGTAAGTACTAAATTATTTTATTTCAATGTGGTTGTGTTCTAAAATGTCAAGACCATCAAAATCCAGGTTATTAAATTAAGTTAGGTGAAAGGCATATGAAAAATATTAACATGATTGGATAAACTACAATACCCAGACGTATCTGACCGGAACTGTGTCACTGACGTTTTGATAAAGCATACTGGGTACGTATTTTCTTTCTTTCCGGCAGGTACGCCATCATGTAAGAGTGCATTTTATAATTTTTCAGTATGTACAATCCATCAGAAATCTGTATTAAAACATGGCCATCAGGTTGTATAGTTCTGGGGTTAGTTAACGGAATGCTTAGGTAATCACACACTACCTCCATTTCTGCTTTTTCATTTCTGAAAATATGAATATTGCATTGTGTATCCGAGGTAATGCACGGGTCTTCTATTGGTCTCCTATACATTGCCTAAGAGCGAGGTTAGAAAGTTGATAGTTTTATAAACACTGAACTTCAATGTCTATGTGCATTTGTTGCGTTACGGGTTTTTACTAGTAAATATTTTAGCTTTAGTGGTTATCTACTATGGAGTGCTAGCCGGTTAACTAGCTACCTATCCAGTGTGTAGGACTCTATTGCATCGGGGCCTACCGCGACCCTCCTTACTGCCCGAAGACTGATATGCAGGGGGTCTAGAATGAAACAGAAATTAGCCACAAAAGCACGTGCATGTAGACTCAAAGTTAATACATACTAAATTAAATGTAGATTTCTTTCGTGACTTGGTTATTTAAAGGTTACATTACGTTGTCAACAAAGTAAACGTGTTGGCTAGCTAGCCAATTTGGTATATCATGGCTTTGAATGAAGATTAGCAAATTGTCGGTGCCTAACTTTTCCTCCAACTAGAGTAACGGTTAAATCCCAGTATTTAATGGTGATCATTACGTATTTCTATTTGCCTTTTTCACAGTTAATCCAACATGGGAGCGTACAAATATATGCAAGAGCTATGGCGCAAGAAGCAGTCCGACGTGATGCGCTTTCTCCTGCGCGTCCGATGCTGGCAGTACCGTCAGCTCTCCGGTCTCCACCGTGCGCCTAGACCCACCAGACCAGACAAGGCCCGCCGACTGGGGTACAAGTGCAAACAAGGTGGGTGACCGGGACAATTTACGTTGACCTCCCCTTAACAGTGCTGCTACTCGAGGTTTATTATCTATGCATAGTCGCTTTACCCCTACCTACATGCTCCCGAGTGGCGCAGTGGTCTAAGGCACGGCATCTCATTGCTAGAGGCATCACGACAAAACCCACTACAGACTAGGCAAATTCAGAACAAATTCTTATTTATAGTGACGGCCAAACCCGGATGACTCTGGGCCAATTGTGTGCCGCCCTATGAGATTCCCAATCATGGGCCGGTTGTGAGAGAGACAGTAATTGTATTCCCATTGCCTGTTCGTGGTTTCGCAAATACATTCAAGTCACTTATATGTTTGGAAGTGTTGCTTCACATGAAAGGTAGACCAAGTGGTTGTGTCATTTGTCTTTTATTCCTTGACATGTCGCTGTCTTATGACAGGCTACGTCATCTACCGTGTCCGTGTTCGCCGTGGAGGCCGCAAGCGCCCCGTGCCCAAGGGTGCCACCTACGGCAAGCCCGTCCACCATGGTGTTAACCAGATCAAGTTTGCCCGCAGCCTCCAGTCCACTGCTGAGGTAAGTTTCTGAACAAGTGCATCTGATTATTTTCCTTTCTCCCCAAATGTTGCATTTGCTCACTTTGTTTAAGACTTGAAAGCATGGTATTGATGTAAGCTTGGGCTAGTGTTTTTTTTTAATACAAAGTCAGTATTTTAAGTCCATGAGTGATAGTGAATGAGTACGCTTCATGGAGAAGTTACATAGAACTGCACAGGGATGTCACGGATCTGACCTGACTTGGCAAATCTACGCTCAATTCAAAATCTACCCTTGCCTCTGCTTCTAGGCCCTTGTGCCGATATGAATGCGTTGGATAGGTACAAGTAATTTCATATTGGCCCCACTTCCCTCTGAAACAAGGCTCACATTCTAAATCGAACCCTTTTCATCAATAATGCGTTCTCTCAATGTGGTTAATGATGCTCAACTTTTTTCCCCATCTTATCGACTATGGTGAAACCAGTCTGAAATAAGCCAATTTGTCTGAAACCACATTACAGAAAATAACGCGTCCTTTCCGAAAGTATCTTGGTTGTATTTAAAACTCTATTGTATTAAACTAAGTGAATGGTATTCTCTTCATTGGACAAATCCATGTGTTGTACAGCTCTATGTGTATGTGTCAGGCAGTGGGATTTTATCATTTTAGATCTTCCCATACCTTTTTTAGCCATGCATAGTATGGGGTTGGCAGTGCTGTCACTAGACCAGACCCCAGAACATTGCAAATCAGTCATTTACATTCATTTTCAAATTCAAGTTTCTGGATGTGACTTGTCTGACCTACTTGGTATTCGGTCTCCCCAACAGGAGCGTGCTGGCCGTCACTGTGGAGGCCTGAGGGTGCTGGCCTCCTACTGGGTAGGAGAGGACTCCACCTACAAGTTCTTCGAGGTGATCCTGATTGACACCTTCCACAAGGCTATCAGACGCAACCCCGACACCCAATGGATCACCAGACCCGTGCACAAGCACAGGGAGATGCGTGGCCTGACGTCTGCGGGCAAGAAGAGCCGTGGCCTGGGCAAGGGCCACAAGTTCCACCTGACCATGGGCGGTTCCCGCCGGGCAGCCTGGAAGAGACGCAATACCCTGCAGCTTCACCGCTACCGCTAGAGGGTGTCTGTACATTTAAAGAAATAAACACATGCCTTTTTATGGTGACAATATTTCTGTGGTGTGTAAGAGTTAATAATGTTGGGTGTAGAAGCTCCCATTTGATGTCTTTGGTGATAAAGGAATATAGTTAGTGGTTAGTAAATGGGATACGCGAAGCTGACGGACTTGCATTTTCAGACTTCTGAAATGTGTTTTATAGAAATTCACCCTGTCATAACTATTGATCAATATGGCAGTGAGTGTAACTGATCTGAACCAGTGTCTACAGTACACACTGGTTTACACTGGAGGCGTTATTTGTCATAACATCTAGGTCATTCAACTCCTACCCTGTGGTTCCGGAGCCTGCTGGCTGGGTTTCCATTCTACTTGTTAAATTGTACCCACCTGGTGTCCCAGTTCTAAGTCAGTCCCTGGTTAGGGGGGGGGGGGAGAAATGCAGTGGAACTGGCTTTAAGTTTGAGGGCTCTAGGAATGGTTTAACAATGTGTTTTTGGGGATAATAGTTTAAGTAACCTGGGGGGTTGACTGTTGGCACTAAGGACCACTAGTCAAACAGTGAAACTACTCTTGGTGTTGAGTGTCTACAGTCCAGGATCACCAGGAAAGGTCACATAACTTTTTTATCTATTTAGGTCTGATATGGCAGGCGCAGAGTTTCTCAAACTGTCCTTGGTCCTCCCCTAGGGGTGCGTTTTGGTGTTTGCATTAAACAGCTGCTTTAAAATAATCAACGTTAAGATTTCATTTGAATTGGCTATGTAATTTTAGGGCAAAAACCAAAACATGCAGTGGGGGGCAGGACTGAGTTTAGGAAATACTGTCAGAACAGGGCTCAACCCCTGTTCCTGGAGAGCTGTTGTCCTGTAAGTTTTCTCCAACTCTTACAATGGGTTGGAGTGAGCCTACAGGACTATAGCTCTCCAGGAACTGGGTTGGGTGATCCTACAGGACTATAGCTCTCCAGGAACGGGGTTGGAGTGATCCTACAGGACGGTAGCTCTCCAGGAACGGGGTTGGAGTGAACCTACAGGACGGTAGCTCCAGGAACGAGGTTGGAGAGCCCCAACCGAGAAGTTGAAGAAGTGGAACAGCATCTGAAGCAGGAGTGTCAAACCTATTCCACTGGGGGCTGAGTGTACAGGTTTTTCTTGCACTTAAGACCTAAACTACCAGGTTAGGGGTTCCTTACTAATTAGTGACCTTAATTCATCAATCAAGTTCAAGGGTTGATCGAAAACATGCACAAACTTGGCCCTCTGGAATGAGTTTGACGTGATCTGGAGGATGGCTGGTTTGAGTCCCAGGTCAGAAGTGAAAATATGAAGAAAGCATAGTTTTCTCATTTGATAAAATATATTTTTCACTCAACTGACAATGTATTATGTAGTATACTGATGGGCTAAGTGCCAGATTAATTATAACATCTCAACTGGAAAAAAATTAAGTTAGACTAAAAACACCTTAAACAACACATTACTTTGCTCAACGTAAAGCACAAGTTTACAGCTAAATAGTAAAGTAACACAATGATATGAAGTACTGCCTGTCCCCCTTAATCTTCTGTTGTACCATTACTCCGTTCTAAGTAAAGACAATACTCCAAGGACTATACACTGTCTGAAAGGACTCAAACGCTAGAGCAGCAAAGGGGTGGAGTTAGAGAACAATGGTCATTTATAGAACTTTCTCACATTTCTGCCAGGCCCATTGTTATTACACACATTTAGATGGGGAAAGAGGACGGCAGTGTTTAGGTCGCCCATGATCTGTGACCTGGTGACCAAAATTCCACCGAAACTGGAGAATGGGTGAGGAAGGCATGGGCTTGTCTGTTCTCTATTTTTTTCAGGGTGGTAGCAGAAGAAACCAGGGAAATGGGAGCTGGTCAGGACAGGTCTGCCTTGGGATATGGCTGCACCAAACCCATGAAGGCTGCTTGGTACGGTGGGGTGGTGATTACCATGTCTGTCAGACAACTAAGTGATGCAGAAAATCTGCAAAACGAACTTCATATTCTCTTATTCAAATCAATGTGTTACTGTTATATTTGAAGTGAACGTCCATTGTCCTCTGAGAGTTGTTGAATGTCTTCATTCTACTTAAATGTCTCTCCTCATTCTTGCACTGACCTTGGTTGAAAAGCTAGGTAGACGCATTATTCTTGTCGACAACTATGACAAGGAAGTGTGTGGGAGATATGGTGAAACAGCTCATGTCAGAGTCAGTTTGACCTGTTCTGAGACAGGCGGTACTGCTGCATAAATGTGGTTCATCTCCGTTCAACCAAAGTGCATGGATTCAGGAACAGAGGATAAGGTAACATAACTACTCTATTTCATTGATGTCACACAGGACAACTGCTTCATTATTTTTCTCCTTGGTTAGCTATATGAAAACACTAGTGTACAGATCTCATCTGTGATAGCTGTGATTTGCCTGATGGATGTCTACTTAGATGCATGTGTTTCAAACACATGCAGACCTACACCCAAATATCTACATTTTGCCCTCGTTCCTGAATTTAAAAAACAAGCTGTTATGTGTGTGTGTCATTCTGAATGTTTCTGCCCTCACGTTGCCTCCCCTCTCTGTGGCCTCTGCCTCACCTCTTGGACATGAGGGTCCCCTTTCTCCTAACATTGCCTATCTGGCCTAAATGTTTAAATTTAGGCCACAGTGAGAGTGTAGGCTAGTTGAATAAGACCTTAAATGTGATAGGAAAGCGTGATAGGAAAGCAAGTGTGATTATTGCCAGGAAACAGAGGCGTGGAGCATGTACAAGGTGGGCAGAGAGAGGCTGAGATCTAGTATGAGGGAGAAAGGGGTACAGGAAGTTAGAGGAAAGACTGTATTGAGTAGTATAGTCTCAAATATAACAAATATTTAAAAAATTAAGAGCAACAGTGCTGGCAGGTAGGATTTAGTGACAGAGATTGTAACATTCTCTGTTTCAAGGAAACATGGCTCACTCAGGATATGTTGTCAGAGTCAGTACAGCCACCTGGTTTCTTCATGCATCGCGCCGAAACAGAAACAAACATCTCTGGTAAGAAGAAAGGTGGGGGTGTATGCCTTATGATTGACAACTCATGGTGTAATTACAACAACATACAGGAACTCAAGTCCTTTTGTTCACTTGACCTAGAATTCCTTACAATCAAATGCCGACCACATTATCTTCCAAGAGAATTCTCTTCGATTATAATCACAGCCGTAATTCACTGGACTCTGGAAACTGGAAACCATACATCCTGGGGCTGCATTTATTGTATCTGGGGATTTTAACAAAGCTAATCTGAGAACAAGGCTTCCTAAATTCTATCAGCATATCGAATGCGCGACACGAGCTGGTAGCATTCTGGATCATTGCTACTCTAACTTCCGCAATGCATACAAAGCCCTCCTCTGCCCTGCCTTCGGCAAATCTGACCATGACTCCATTTTGTTGCTCCCGACCTATAGACAGAATCTAAAACAGGAAACGCCCGTGCTCAGGTCTATCCAACGCTGCCCTGACCAATCGGATTCCACGCTTCAAGATTGCTTCGATCACGTGGACTGGGATATGTTCCAGATAGCCTCAGACAACATTGATGTGTACGCTGTGTGCAAGTTTATTAGCAAGTGCATCAGAGATGTCGTACCCACTGTGACTATTAAAACTTTTCCTAACCAGAAACCGTGGATTGATGGCAGCATTCGCGCAAAACTGAAAGCATGAACCACTGCTTTTAATCATGGCAAGGCGATTGGAAATATGACCAATTACAAACAGTGTAGCTGTTCCCTCTGCAAGGCAATCAAACAAGCAAAGTGTCAGTATAGAGACAAAGTAGAGTCGCAATTCAACGGCTCAAACACAAGACATATGTGGCAGGGTCTACAGTCAATCACGGATTACAAATAGAAAACCAGCCCCTGGCTGGCTTTGAGGACAATACAGTGCCACTGACACGGCCCGCTACCAAAGCCTGTGGGCTCTCCTTCTCCCTGGCCAAAGTGAGTAAAACATTTAAACATGTTAACCCTTGCAAGGCTGCCGGCCCAGACGGCATCCCTAGCCATGTCCTCAGGGCATGCGCAGACCAGCTGGCTGGTGTGTTTACAGACATATTCAATCAATCCCTATCCCAGTCGGTTGTCCCCACATGCTTCAAGATGGCCACCATTGTTCCTGTTCGCAAGAAACTAAGGTAACTGAACTAAATGACTATTGTCCCGTTGCACTCACTTCTGTCATCGTGAAGTGCTTTGAGAGACTAGTCAAGGATCATATCACCTCCACCCTACCTGATACCCCAGACCCACTCCAATTGGCTTACAACCCCAATAGGTCCACAGACGGTGCAAACGCCACCACACTGCACACTGTCCTATCCCATCTGGACAAGAGGAATACCTATGTAAGATCACACTGCACACTGTCCTATCCCATCTGGACAAGAGGAATACCTATGTAAGATCACACTGCACACTGTCCTATCCCATCTGGACAAGAGGAATACCTATGTAAGATCACACTGCACACTGTCCTATCCCATCTGGACAAGAGGAATACCTATGTAAGATCACACTGCACACTGTCCTATCCCATCTGGACAAGAGGAATACCTATGTAAGATCACACTGCACGCTTCCCTATCCCATATGGACAAGAGGAATACCTATGTAAGATCACACTGCACACTGTCCTAGCCCATCTGGACAAGAGGAATACCTATGTAAGATCACACTGCACACTGTCCTATCCCATCTGGACAAGAGGAATACCTATGTAAGATCACACTGCACACTGTCCTATCCCATCTGGACAAGAGGAATACCTATGTAAGATCACACTGCACACTGCCCTACCCCATCTGGAAAAGAGGAATACCTACGTAAGATCACACTGCACACTGTCCTATCCCATCTGGACAAGAGGAATACCTATGTAAGATCACACTGCACGCTTCCCTATCCCATCTGGACAAGAGGAATACCTATGTAAGATCACACTGCACACTGTCCAGCCCATCTGGACAAGAGGAATACCTATGTAAGATCACACTGCACACTGTCCTATCCCATCTGGACAAGAGGAATACCTATGTAAGATCACACTGCACACTGCCCTATCCCATCTGGAAAAGAGGAATACCTACGTAAGATCACACTGCACACTGTCCTATCCCATCTGGACAAGAGGAATACCTATGTAAGATCACACTGCACGCTTCCCTATCCCATCTGGACAAGAGGAATACCTATGTAAGAATGCTGTTCATTGACTTCAGCTCAGCATTTAACACCATAGTACCCTCCAAACTCGTCATTAAGTTCGAGACCCTGGGTCTGCACCCCGCCCTATGCAACTGGATCCTGGACTTTCTGACGGGCCGCCCCCCAAGTGGTGAAGGTAGGAAACAACATCTCCACCCCACTGATCCTCAACACTGGGGCCCGACAAGGGTGCGTTCTCAGCCCTCTCCTGTACTCCCTGTTCACCCATGACTGCGTGGCCATGCACGCTTCCAACTCAATCATCAAGTTTGCAGATGACACTACAGTGGTAGGCTTGATTACCAACAACGACGAGACGGCCTACAGGGAGGAGGTGAGAGCCCTCAAGGTGTGGTGTCAGGAAAATAACCTCTCACTCAACGTCAACAAAGCAAAGGAGATGATCGTGGACTTCAGGAAACAGCAGTGGGAGCACCCCCCATCGACAGGACAGTAGTGGAGAAGGTGGAAAGATTTAAGTTCCTCGGCGTACACATCACGGACAAACTGAAATGGTCCACCCAGACAGACAACATGGTGAAGAAGGCCCAACAGCGTGTCTTCAACCTCAGGAGGGTGAAGAAATTTGGCTTGTCACCTAAAACACTCACAGACATTTACAGATGCACAATTGAGAGCATCCTGTCGGGTATCACTGCCTGGTACGGCAACTGCACCGCCCTCAACCACAAGGCTCTCCAGAGGGTAGTACGGTCTGCACAACGCATCACGGGGGCAAATTACCTGCCCTCCAGGACACCTACAGCACCTGATGTCACAGGAAGGCCAAAAAGATCATCAAGGACAACAACCTTGATATGTACATATTCTTATTCACCCCTTTACATTTGTGTGTATAAGGTAGTTTTGTGAATTTGTTATATTACTTGTTAGATATTACTGCATCGTTGGAACTAGAAGCCCAAGCATTTCGCTACACTCGCATTAACATCTGCTAACCATGTGTATGTGACCAATACAATTTGATTTGAGTTTCTCCCTGTCGCTGGCCCACACTCTCGTACAGTAGATGGCGGTAATGCACCAAAACGTTTGATGCCAACCGCCGATAAACCCCACCAAAGAAGAAGAATAGCAGCTCGAGTCGAGAGCTCAACTCGGAACCGTCTTTCAGCGAATAATAACGTTCTACTCTTTGCTATCAGAGCTATCGTTTTCTTCGAGAAAATACACATTTGTATGCTATAGCTATTAATATGCTTAGGCATATTATCTTTAGCCTTCAGAAAAGAGACTTCAGACGGACAGCTTTTTTGAGCGCTCTACGAAAAGGAAAAATATACGGGATTCCGAACGTTCGATTCATTCTGTAGCGAAACAATTGGCTACAATCTATTGTTTGATTCGGGGCGTGTTTTCAACCAAACGGATACAGTTTAGTTTACGTCAATTGTTTGGAACGTTGGTGATCGTCAACTATCACAACGGGAAATCAATCTGATTAGCAACAGTTGCTGTTGAGCGATTGCTGTCATCTCTGAAACTAGTAGGCCTACGTGCATTTCCCTACTATTTTCTGAACGCTTCAATTCATTGATCAAAAACATCAACCAGTGACGTAAAAAGTTGGTGAAAACAAGATAAGAAACACGTCATCAGACTAAAGGTCCAAATAGGGGATTTCAGAAGTCAGAGCACATGGAATCTACAAAAGCAGGTAAAACGATCATATTCAGCTCAATACGTTTAGAAAGATGTATGTGTAGGCCTCTAGCCTTGTTTAGTGTCTACAGTTTAACCGTTAGATTTTTGATAGTGTATTTCATTAGACCGCAACCTAGATGAATTATACAACTTTAACAGGCTACTTGTCAGAATCCTGTTTTTAAAGAGTTTTGTGATGTTTTGAATTAAAACAAGCCAAATGTATTACAGTGAACTGCTCATACATGTTATATTTTTCTTACTGTAATGAGCCTTAATGAAAACTGTGTTAAAGTGGGTTAGGAGTACCATTGAAGGTGGTGTTATTTTAGTATCGGTATGCTGGAACAGTGTTTGCAGGTCCCTTTTCTCACATGCACGGGTCGTTAGCCATGTGCGACTCTGTATACGATCTCTCTGATTGGCTGAGGAGCGCTGTGACGTATATACTTCCTTCTTTAAATGCTCCCTTGCGTCCTCTGGTTGGTGGAGAAGTGCTGTGACGTAAATATTGCATAATTCTGCCAAAGATAATGCACTGCGAGTTGGTGTGGATACACGTGAAACTGCATGCAGTTATAGGGTGGCAGCAATGTAAACTGACCCAGTTTTCTACCACTGGGTTTCTCGGGAAAACATGTCCGTTCCAGGTAGGGGCGGGTTCCAAAAATGAACTTCGTCAGTCCAGTAAAATTATAATTGATTGGCCAAGAGTTTCACAACCTAATCATCTATTCATTATGTAAGTCACCCTTATTTGGAATGTGTTTGCTATGGGATTTCTTGTGCTTTATGAATGTTGAAAAGAGGGCAGCTGTGGCTATTGAGATTATTTTAGAATTTGCTGAAACTTCTGTAATCAACGGGATTTACAGATGACCAACTCATGAACACATCAATTACATTGACTCTGTACCGGTATCCCCTGTATATAGGGGCCCCTCTATTGTTATTTACTGCTGCTCTTTAATGATTTGTTATTCTTATCGCTTACATTTTGAGGTATTTTCTTAAAACTGCATTGTTGGGTAAGGGCTTGTAAGTAAGCATTTCACTGTAAGGTCTACTACACCTGTTGTATTCGACGCATGTGACAAATTACATTTAATTTAGTACCATAAGGGCCACACAACATTTGGCTGGCATTAATCGCTTGCTTCATGAAGCAATCTGGCAATGTTGGCCCTGACCCTGCTTCTTGATTGAATGACGATGAGCTTCCGTCTTGAGCCGTATGTGTGTGAGTTGAAGTGTAGCCAGGCTATTCTCCACACACCCTGCTGAAACTGGCATTATGTAACAGGGGTGTTATCTAACCAGAATGTAGGAAGAGAAACGAGGTCAGCCTGATCTGAAAAAAGGGGCAGGTGGTCGGCCTCTCTTCCTGGCTGAGAGCCACTCTGCACAGGGTTGCCAGGTCTAGCTGAAATTTCTTGCCCAAAGACAACTCAAAATCTACCCAGGAGGCCTAAAAACTAGCTCAAAAATGTTTTTCTCAGCAAGGGAGCTGCCACATTTAGCCAATAAACCCTTTTCCATAACTTTATCGGGCAAATTAAGAAGGAATCTCAAATTAACTTCTAACAACCTAAGAAGGCCAGCAGCATACTACCCTGCATCCCACTGCTGGCTGGCTTGCTTCTGAATCTAAGCACGGTTGGTCCTGGATGGGAGACCAGATGCTGCTGGAAGTGGTGTTGGAGGGCCAGTAGGAGGCATCCTTTCCTAGTGTAAAACAAATATCCCATAGCCCCAGGGCAGTCATTAGGGACATTGCCTTGTGTAGGGTGCCATCTTTCAGGTTGGGACATTAAACAGGTGTCCTGACTCTCTGTGGTTACTAAAGATCCCATGGCACTTATTGTAAGAGTAGGGGTGTTAACCCAGGTGACCCGGCTAAATTGCCAATCTGGCCTTCATACCATCATGGCCACCTAATCATCCCCGTCTTGGCTCATTCATGGCTCATTAATTCCCCCCAGGTGATTGTGGAGGCCAGGTCATCTGATGCAGCACTGGAAATGTGTTTTGGGTCATTGTCCTGTTGAAAAACAAATGATTGTCCCACTAAGCGTAATTCAGATGGGATGGTGTTTCGCTGCAGAATGCTCTGGTAGCCATGCTGGTTAAGTGTGCCTTGAATTCTAAATAAATCCCAGACAGTGTCACTTGTAAAGCACCCCCACACCATCACACCTCCTCCATGCTTCACAGTTGGAATCACACCTGCGGAGATCATCCGTTCAGCTACTCTCACCAAAAATCTCAAATTTGGACTAATCAGACTAAAGGACAGAATTCCACCGGTCTAAAGTCCATTGTTCGTGTTTCTTGACCCAAGCAAGTCTCTTCTTCTTATTGGTGTCCTTTAGTAGTGGTTTCTTTGCAGCAATTCAATCATGAAGGCCTGATATACACAGTCTCCTCTGAACAGTTGATGTGGAGATGTCTGTTACTTGAACTCTGTGAAGCATTTATTTGGGATGCAATTTCTGAGGCTGGTAACTTTAATGAACTTATCCTCTGCAGCTGAAGTAACTCTGTGTCTTTATTTCCTGTGGCGGTCCTCATGAGAGCCAGTTTCATCATAGTGCTTGATGTTTTTTGGCAACTTTTAAATTGGGCTATCTGCTGTACACCACCCCTACCTTGTCACTACACAACTGTTTGGCTCAACCGCATTAAGAAGGAAATAAATTCCACAAATGAACTTTTAACAAGGCACACCTGTTAATTGAAATGCATTCCAGGTGACTACCTCATGAAGCTGGTTGAGAGAATGCCAGGAGTGTGCAACGCTGTCATCAAGGCAAAGGGTGGCTACTTTGAAGAATCTAAAATGTAAAATATATTTGGATTTGTTTAACACATTTTTTGGTTGCTATATAATTCCACATGTGTTATTTCATGGTTTTGTAGTACAAATAGAGAAAAACCCTTGAATGAGTAGGTGTCCAAACTTTTGACTGCTGTAAACTGAATAGCAGTGCAAACTATTAGGCCTGAATAGGCCTATGCTTGGCAGACAGTGTTTAATAACACATGGCTACAACAACAATAATAAACAGAAGTTATAGGCTATTTATTAAATCAGTTTGCCACCTCCAGGTAAACTACACAAGTGAAACAAATGTATTTGCATTGGCTACAGTGATTGTCATTTCAACAAATGAGTTTAAAATGGTAGGTTACAGTAGCCATCATGGGCATAGAAATGAATAGGCTGATTGATGGACAACAGATGCAACTGTATCATTGTCCACATTTTAATGTCAGTTTCATTGTGGATTTTTCCCTATAACAGAAGCTCGCAAGGGAGTTCACTTAATTTCCACTCGTCCAGCGCTGGAGACCCAAGAACTGAGCATACGTAAAACCTTTAGCTTCATATGGTTTTCCATAAGCAAAGTCTACATTAGAATGGATTTTAAACCAATGTCCGAGCAAATCTTTTTAATGGGCTCCAAGTGCCTAAAGTCATTTTCCTGTGCTTTGTCACCATTATTTCGTGATGAGCATCAGTTGTAACATGTTAATGTTTTCTGGAAAAAGGGTTGGAAATGGGTGTCTCCATAATGACAATCTAAATAGCCTACCTACAACTGGTAAAAGGTTGTCACAACGCATGCTGCTCTGTCTGATCTTACTCACGAGACTCGGCTGTCTGCTGCAGGGCTCAGTCTCAACACACCCCACCCAAAATATGAATCTTTTTTTGGACTATACGATTTCCAGATCCTTCCCTTCGGTCTGAAAAATGTTCCGAAACAACATGAATTCAAATTCCTTTCAAACACTCTCTATTTATAAGGTCATGTAAAATCATTGTTCTTTGTTCAACTTGAACCTCTGCTACCCCAGCAGCCAGCCCTATCCATAGAGATAACAGTATAATATGTGTTCTATTTAATTATATTAAATTATCAGCCTAATCATCATGTCTGTCTCTCCACTAGGGGGTGTAATAGCCTACATCAGCTCCTCCAGCCCTGACTCATGTCATAGTGACTCAAACGACTGCTACAACTCCTCTTCCCTGCCACACAACTCCTCCCACATCTGTCGCCAGGGCAATGTGGTGGACACGCCCCTAACCACGGCAGGTCTCCCACTGGCCCATACTACAGCAAAGACCAGTGCAAAATGCAGCATTACTAGTGAGTGGTTTCTCTGCTGTGCAGTAACTTTAATGTCTATTCAGTTACTATTGCAATAATTGACCCTTGGCTTTGGGTATGAATACAATCTGTTGAATTTAATTTAAAGAGGCATTGCGTCAATGAGTGCTGATGAGATGTTTTGCATCTGGGTTTTGGCAGAAATCAACGGCCTGGTGCTGCTGTGTAAGGTGTGTGGAGATATTGCATCTGGATTCCACTATGGGGTCCATGCCTGTGAGGGCTGCAAGGTGAGAACACAGACTGACACACACACACACACACACACACACACCTAATCAATGTTGTGCCTCAATGCCATAGTTAAGGTGAGAGAGCAAGGGCAATGACATAATGGGACGGTAGCCTAACAGGGTCAAATCATCGAACTCAGAATGCTTCTGCCTTATTTTTAACCACAGCCTCTCTCTCTCCTCTCTTAATGACCTAGTTCTGCTGTCAAAACACTGTGAACTAGCAAGTCTCCCGACAAACTCTGACTCACTAGTGTGTCCATCTGTCTGTGTGCGTGTAGGGTTTCTTCCGTCGGAGCATCCAGCAGAACATCCAGTATAAGAAGTGCCTGAAGAACGAGAGCTGTGCCATCATGAGGATCAACAGGAACCGCTGCCAGCAGTGTCGCTTCAAGAAGTGTCTGCTGGTCGGCATGTCCAAGGACTGTAAGTTCCTATTACCTTCTATAACTACATCCCCTCTCCTGTCACAATAATACATGGTTTATTACCGTTGTCGTGGGTTACATAAATATGTAGTTGTGAAAAAAGTAGATGAAGGACAGTATCGGTTTGTTCTATTTTAAACAAGGATTGACAGTATTTGGTCATTATCTGTAGACTAGCAGACCTATCAGCAAAGACCATTTTAATAGGAGGTGTTGGAGGTAATTAAAGCCTGGTGTACACTACACGATTTAGCTGCCCGAGACAAGTTTTTGAGACCGGAGCCAAAATCCCCATATTGTTGCGTCACCGACGCTCGTTTAATGTGAGCGGGTCAGAGACCCAATCTGAAGGCTACCGATCTCGTCTTGGACCAGTCCCAGACATACCATTATTTTCAAACATGTTTGATTTTATCGCCACAAAATCTGCAATGCTCTCGTAGTGTGAGATGTGAAATGACACGTTTTGAGAACGGTGATTAGTAATAGCCAATGAGAGTTCGCCAGAGAAGAAGCCAGTGAGAAACGTTGTTTGGCGTCACCCAGACTGTGTGTAGACTCTGTAGCAGGAGCGATAACTAATATTAGTATGTGTTTGTACTTGCCTTTAACCAAAGCCAAAGTGGCAAATTGTTACAGCTCTGAAGTTCACAATCAACAATATTCAATTCAAAATGTTTCCTAGATATTTCAACTCTATATGGCAAGTGTGAATGACTGAACATTTGAGGCTGCTTTGAGCCACAGCTCATAGCTACATTAAATCTAATCACATCATTGTTTTGGCGAGACAGCGTGGTATTGAGAATCCTCACGACAAAGTGGAGAGTCTTGTAGTGTGTGACCACCGTCTGTGCCACATTAAGTGTTAGGATTTTGAAAGTGGTGTAGTGTCCACCCGGGTTAAAACTTGTCTCCTACCTCTTTCCTCTAATAGCTGTGCGTTTCGGCCGCATCCCAAAGCGTGAGAAGCAGCGAATGCTGCTAGAGATGCAGAGTGCCGTGAACAACATGATGAACAACAGCCAGCTACACAGCCAGCTCCACGGCAACACACCCCTCCCCCTGGCCAATCAGCTTCAGGTGCCTGCCTGCCCTGGGGAGCCCCGCCCCCAAGATGTTGACTCTGGTTTAGGCTCATCCTCTTCCTCCACCTCTCCCGCCGCTTCCCCCGGGTCCAACCAATCAGAGGAGCCCAAACATCACCCAGAGTCTGCAGTCGCCATGGATACAAACCGAAGCCCTATATCGGTGTCTCCAAGTGGTTCAGACCGCGGGTCAGAGGATGGGATTGGCTCGGTGACCCGGGCCCACCAGGAGTCCTTCATGTACAATCAGAAGCAAGGTAGCCCCTCCCCCCAGTCCCAGGCTGATGCCCAGCCGACCTCCCCGGGGGAGGAGCAACGTGTCAGTGACACTGGAAAGAGGATAGAGGAGAGGAACTGGAACCAGCAGGAGGCCTGGAACCAGAAGAACCAGAACCAGCAGAATGACCTGGCCTCATTCACAGCCACTCAGGCCCACGACCAGGCTCAGAAGAGGCCCACCAACACTGGTGCTCAGGGCCCTGACAGGCACCATTGCCAGGAGGATGACACCACCACCCCCAGCCATTGCCCCTACAGCAGAGGTGCTCCCACCACCCCACCCAGAATCACTGTCTCTACAGTAGAGACAGACTGCCCAACAGCTCCCCTAGTGGCTATTTCCCAGCCTACACCCACCATGGAGGCAACAACAGCACTAGCCAGGCCACCTCCAACTCCCATGGAGGATTCACAGGACCACTGTGGAGCGGGGGCAACAGGATGCATCTGGTGAGTCCAAGATGGACAATGACTATATGATATATTATAGTTAATATAATATCTATGCTAATCTATTGTATAATATATTGATTGACTACATTTGTATAACACTCCCCAAATCATAAACTACAAATAATAGAAGTACAAGATTCGATCCCTGTGTAACACCATACTTGATCTCACACCTTCAGATTGTGTTAACATAACACAATGTATATGGGAAACTCGACTTATCCACCATTAAATAAGTATATGAATGATATGTTTCATGTACCTCCTTCTCCCCTCTCCATCCTCAGCTGTGTCCCATGAACACATCTCCCCATGTGAATCCCCATAAGTCAGGCCATGGGATCTGGGAGGAGTTCAGCCACAGTTTCACTCCGGCCGTCAGGGAGGTGGTGGAGTTTGCCAAGCGGATCCCAGGCTTCAGCGACCTCTCCCAACACGACCAGGTCAGCCTGCTCAAGGCTGGTACCTTTGAGGTGAAGACCAGAACACTCACTTACAGTATATTAAAACCATTGTTTTTCTCCGTCTTCCTTCCCTAGGCTCTTCTTTTCTCCTTCTCTCCTCTACTCCTTATCCCCTTTCTCACATGTATGTGAATGAAAACAGTATTAAAAACAAACTGATATGGCTCATGGAAATGCACTTGATCCAGCCAAACGTACCTAGTGTCTGCTGTCACTTCATCAGGTGCTAGTGGTCCGTTTTGCGTCGCTGTTTGATGTGAAAGACCGCACCGTGACATTCCTGGGTGGTACCAAGTACAGCGTGGAGGCGTTACGAGCCATGGGCGCCGGCGACTTCCTGACCTCCATGATGGACTTCAGCGAAAATCTGATAGGGCTCGGCCTTAGCGAGGAGGAGATGAGCCTGTTCACCACCGTTGTCCTCATCTCTGCCGGTAGGATCATGACGTGACCTTTTCATTCATATTTCCTGTCCCTTTTAAATATACAGTGGGGCAAAAAAAAGTATTTAGTCAGCCACCAATTGTGCAAGTTCTCCCACTTAAAAAGATGAGGCCTGTAATTTTCATCATAGGTACACTTAAACTATTACAGACAAAACGAAAAGAAAAAAATCCAGAAAATCACATTGTAGGATTTTTAATTAATTTATTTGCAAATGATGGTGGAAAATAAGTATTTAGTCACCTACAAACAGGCAAGATTTCTGGCTCTCACAGACCTGTAACTTCTTTAAGAGGCTCCTCTGTCCTCCACACGTTACCTGTATTAATGGCACCTGTTTGAACTTGTTATCAGTATAAAAGACACCTGTCCACAACCTCAAACAGTCACACTCCAAACTCCATTATGGCCAAGACCAAAGAGCTGTCAAAGGACACCAGAAACAAAATTGTAGACCTGCACCAGGCTGGGAAGACTGAATCTGCAATAGGTAAGCAGCTTGGTTTGAAGAAATCAACTGTGGGAGCAATTATTAGGAAATGGAAGACATACAAGACCACTGATAATCTCCCTCGATCTGGGGCTCCACGCAAGATCTCAACCCGTGGGGTCAAAATGATCACAAGAACGGTGAGCAAAAATTCCAGAACCACACGGGGGGACCTAGTGAATGACCTGCAGAGAGCTGGGACCAAAGTAACAAAGCCTACCATCAGTAACACACTACGCCGCCAGGGACTCAAATCCTGCAGTGCCAGACGTGTCCCCCTGCTTAAGCCAGTACATGTCCAGGCCTGTCTGAAGTTTGCTAGAGAGCATTTGGATGATCCAGAAGAAGATTGGGAGAATGTCATATGGTCAGATGAAACCAAAATATAACTTTTTGGTAAAAACTCAACTCGTCATGTTTGGAGGACAAAGAATGCTGAGTTGCATCCAAAGAACACCATACCTACTGTGAAGCATGGGGGTGGAAACATCATGCTTTGGGGCTGTTTTTCTGCAAAGGGACCAGGACGACTGATCCGTGTAAAGGAAAGAATGAATGGGGCCATGTATCGTGAGATTTTGAGTGAAAACCTTCCATCTGCAAGGGCATTGAAGATGAAACGTGGCTGGGTCTTTCAGCATGACAATGATCCCAAACACACCGCCTGACAACGAAGGAGTGGCTTCGTAAGAAGCATTTCAAGGTCCTGGAGTGGCCTAGCCAGTCTCCAGATCTCAACCCCATAGAAAATCTTTGGAGGGAGTTGAAAGTCCGTGTTGCCCAGCAACAGCCCCAAAACATCACTGCTCTAGAGGAGATCTGCATGGAGGAATGGGCCAAAATACCAGTAACAGTGTGTGAAGACTTACAGAAAACGTTTGACCTCTGTCATTGCCAACAAAGGGTATATAACAAAGTATTGAGAAACTTTTGTTATTGACCAAATACTTATTTTCCACCATAATCTGCAAATAAATTCATTAAAAATCCTACAATGTGATTTTCTGGATTTTTTTCTTATTTTGTCTGTCATAGTTGAAGTGTACCTATGATGAAAATTACAGGCCTCTCTCATCCTTTTAAGTGGGAGAACTTGCAATTGTTGGCTGACTAAATAGTTTTTTGCCCCACTGTACTTTCTTCTAGACTATAAACACTATATCCTATAGAAACTGACTTAATACTGTGAGTTGTTATGGTACTGTATGGCTCCTTACCAAGAGATTAGTGTAACTATCTAAAGTATGTTTGTTGTTTGAAAGCATGCATTGTATTATAGTGAATGTTTCCTTCCTCACTAACATCTTCTATCCAGCTTCCTGTCATAGAGCCATACATCTGTGAATGGTAATCAGAGAAAAGTATAGGAACCAAGTCTAATAAAGTTCTACGGGGTTTTTTGTGTTCTAGATCGCTCAGGGATTGAGAATGTGAACTCTGTGGAGGCGCTTCAGGAAACTCTGATCCGGCACCTGAAGGGCCTCGTCACTAAGAACCACACCAACGAGTCGGCCATATTCACCAAGCTGCTCCTCAGACTGCCCGAACTGCGCTCCCTTAATAACATGCACTCTGAGCAGCTGCTGGCCTTCAAGATCCATCACTAGACCAGAACCAAGTTCTGAACCTGGGGAGTATTCATTAGGCACCAAATGGAACATTTACTGAGATGGGGAGGTACCACATGAACTTGCCCAATAATAAATGCTTGTTTTTTTCCCCCGTTGCAAAACCTTTTGCTATGGTGTGCCCTAATGAATATGACCATGGACATTGGGTCTGAGGCCTGTGGTTGTGGACCACAAAGCCCATTTCTCCACCCACCCTGACACACCTCGACCATCTACACTAATGAACTATGAACCCTGACCTCCAAGAGAACCCTCATCACGCCCCTCACTTCACGTGATCATTTCCCTTCACAAACAAGTTGAAGTAGTCAGCAAATGTGTCAAGATCAAAGGGGAGGGAGGGGAAATACTTAAGACTTCAAAGTTATCGTACTGTAAGGCTGAAAAGGCTTCTGTTGTAATAACCATGAATGCACACGTTCAGACACAAGCGGAAGATATTATGTTTATTTGTCTTGTTTCTGTGTCCGTGTTGTTGTGTAGGAAGTTTGCAACTGTACAACCCTTAGAGAAGAACCTTTTTATATGTTTTATTTTGGCATATTTTTGGTGCAATATGATATGTGATTTGATTATTTACACTTTTCGTTTAGGTCTTACACCATGGCTCTCCAACCCTGTTCCCGGAGAGCTACCACCCTGTAGGTTTTTGCTCCAACCCTCTTCATGGAGAGCTACCACCCTCTAGGTTTTTGCTCCAACCCTGTTCCTGGAGAGCTACCACCCTGTAGGTTTTTGCTCCAACCCTGTTCCTGGAGAGCTACCACCCTGTAGGTTTTTGCTCCAACCCTCTTCCTGGAGAGCTACCACCCTGTAGGTTTTTGCTCCAACCCTCTTCCTGGAGAGCTACCACCCTGTAGGTTTTTGCTCCAACCCTGTTCCTGGAGAGCCACCACCTTGTAGGTTTTTGCTCCAACCTTGTTCCTGGAGAGCTACCACCCTGTAGGTTTTTGCTCCAACCCTGTTCCTGGAGAGCTACCACCCTGTAGGTTTTTGCTCCAACCCTGTTCCTGGAGAGCTACCACCCTGTAGGTTTTTGCTCCAACCCTCTTCATGGAGAGCTACCACCCTCTAGGTTTTTGCTCCAACCCTCTTCATGGAGAGCTACCATCCTGTAGGTTTTTGCTCCAACCCTGTTCCTGGAGAGCTACGATCCTGTAGGTTTTTGCTCCAACCCTCTTCCTGGAGAGCTACCACCCTGTAGGTTTTTGCTCCCAACCCTCTTCCTGGAGAGCTACCACCCTGTAGGTTTTTGCTCCAACCCTCTTCCTGGAGAGCTACCACCCTGTAGGTTTTTGCTCCAACCCTCTTCCTGGAGAGCTACCACCCTGTAGGTTTTTGCTCCAACCCTCTTCCTGGAGAGCTACCACCCTGTAGGTTTTTGCTCCAACCCTCTTCCTGGAGAGCTACCATCCTGTAGGTTTTTGCTCTAACCCAACCCTAATCTAGCACACTTGATTCTAATAATTAGCTGGTTGATAAGGTGAATCAGGTTAGGTACAAAAACCTACAGGAAGGTAGCCTTCCAAGAACAAGGTTAGAGAGCTTTGTTCTACACCTTGGGTGTATTTAAAATAAACATGTATATATTTATAATTGTAGGCAGACTAATCTAGAAGAATGTTGTGCTTATTGCCTGAAATGACAGGGTGATTCTAAAGGGGGTTAGGGCTCGTTAATTAAACTCCAAACCATCTAGTTGAAAGTAAACTGACAATGAATGAATGACTACAGAGGAGGTTTGTCTCCTCTCTAATCTATAGGTGTTGAATGACATTAGGGGGGATGTTGTAAAAGCATAGATGGACGTATGTAATCAGGGTAACCGCTGCTGCGTTATCTCTGTCTCGGTGTGGCCTGATCTAAGTGACCTGAGGAAGGGCTTTGATTGAATGTTTATTTGTATAGAGGAATCTCTTATTTCAAGCTTACGGTTTCAGCTGATGGTGCTGTGTGTTACACGCATATAGGAGGTTTGTTGTAAATTATGTTCTTGTAAATTATAATGTTCTTGTAAGGTTATGAACTAACTGAAGTCCATCATTGACAAACACGGTCCAGTCACTTAATTATTATAGTGTATGGTAATAGACCGCATTTGTATAATATGAGTGCAAATGGACAGGAAATCAAATGCATTGAGGTTATTCGAACTGACAAAGGTTAACGTTGGTAACCAATAAAACCTATCGACTCAACACATCTCTGCTTGAAGACATTTTAGTTGTTATTTCCATGTCAAAAGGATCAAATTGTTATTGTCATTTTGGGGGGGGTGCAAATTTTTAGGTGACAGTTTCGGTAAAAAAAAGATCCAATTAAACTGCGCAATTTGATTTTACAGAAACTACTTTGAGTGCTAATTATGCATATTTGTTAACTGTATTTAATTTGTTTCATGAAAAAATGTTTTTTTGCACACATTGATATTGTGTCTAAGCCCATTTGGAAATAAATAATCTATCCAAAAAATCGCATTATTCATAAATGCATGTAGGCTATGCACCATTGTCCTGCTTCTGTGGGGCCGGTGTTTGTGGGAAGGGAGAGAAATGTACGAATGTTGTTTTGTCATTCCGTTGGACTCCGCCACCAGCAACTCTTATACTACTGTCTCAAATGTTTCAACAGAGGACCACTTAACTTGAATAGACATGCTTTTGTCCTCTACCATACTTTTCAAACCTGTACATAGACTACAGATATAGTTATGATGTGCTGTAAATAGGTAGATTCTATTCAAATACAGTATGATTGTAATATTACATAACAGATTGTAATCTCCTTTTAGAAATAACACCAAGAGACTAAGGACTGTAATCAATTGAGCTGCAGGCATTCCATATGATAATGTCCGTTATGCCGTTGATTGATCGATGATTTCAAACCCTTTGTTTCTCTCTCCTTCCAGCTCACCTGCTCTTCATCTTCCATCCTCCTCCGTGCTTCTGTTCTGTCAATCGTGTGCATCGATGACCTACCTTGTCAGTCTCTGTTTTCTCTCTGAAAGCATTGCAGTATGCAATATATTATTTACATATAGAAATCTATCTGTATACAGTGTTAGTCATTTCTTTTCAGCAGGCTTTTCCACTGTCCAAGCATGATTAGGCCACTGAGAACCAGTAACACAGGCAACAATTACTCAGGTTAAATCGCACTGCTATTTAGAACTCCGCTTGACAAGGTTCCAAACGTCATCCATTTAAGAATGATGGTGCCTACTTTGTTCTTGGGGCCCTTCAATGCTGCAGAGATATTTTGGTACCCTTCCCCAGATCTGTGCCTCGACGCAATCATGTCTCGGAGCTCTACAGACAATTCCTTCGACCTCATGGCTTGGTTATTGCTCTGGCATGCACTGTCAACTGTGGGACCTTATATAGACAGGTGTGTGCATTTACAAATCATGTCCAATCAATTGAATTTACCACAGGTGGACTCCAAGTTGTAGAAACGCCTGAAGGATGATCAATGGAAACAGAATGCACCTGAGCTAAATTTCAAGTCTCATATCAAAGGGTCTGAATACTTATGTAAATAAGGTATTTCTGTTTTCTTTTTGCAAAAATGTATAACCTATTTTCGCTTTGTCGTTATAGGGTATTGTGTTAGGATTGCTGAGGAAAAACATGTATTTAATCCATTTAAGAATATGGCTGTAACTTATCAAAATGTAGAAAAAGTCAAGGGGTCTGAATACTTTCTGATGCCACAAACCTGTGGGCACATACAAAACCTCTTGCTTATGAAAAACAGTTCTACATGATGCCAATGTTAAGCAAGCATTTCCCCAAAAGTATTCAAGTCCTCAATAATACACTGCTCAAAAAAATAAAGGGAACACTAAAATAACACATCCTAGATCTGAATTAATGAAATATTCAAATCAAATTTATTTATATAGCCCTTCGTACATCAGCTGATATCTCAAAGTGCTGTACAGAAACCCAGCCTAAAACCCCAAACAGCAAGCAATGCAGGTGTAGAAGCACGGTGGCTAGGAAAAACTCCCTAGAAAGGCCAAAACCTAGGAAGAAACCTAGAGAGGAACCAGGCTATGTGGGGTGGCTAGTCCTCTTCTGGCTGTGCCGGGTGGAGATTATAACAGAACATGGCCAAGATGTTCAAATGTTCATAAATGACCAGCATGGTCGTATAATAATAATGCAGAACAGTTGAAACTGGAGTAGCAGCATGGTCAGGTGGACTGGGGACAGCAAGGAGTCATCAAGTCAGGTAGTCCTGGGGCATGGTCCTAGGGCTCAGGTCAGTTGAAACTGGAGCAGCAGCACGGCCAGGTGGACTGGGGACAGCAAGGAGTCATCATGTCAGGTAGTCCTGGGGCATGGTCCTAGGGCTCAGGTCAGTTGAAACTGGAGCAACAGCACGGCCAGGTGGACTGGGGACAGCAAGGAGTCATCATGTCAGGTAGTCCTGGGGCATGGTCCTAAGGGCTCAGGTCCTCCGAGAGAGAGAAAGAAAGAGAGAAGGAGAGAATTAGAAAACGCACACTTAGATTCACACAGGACACCGAATAGGACAGGAGAAGTACTCCAGACAAACTGACCCTAGCCCCCCGACACATAAACTACTGCAGCATAAATACTGGAGGCTGAGACAGGAGGGGTCAGGAGACACTGTTCTTATTATATTCTTACATAGTTGAATGTGCTGACAACAATGGAAATCAAATTTATCAACCAATGGAGGTCTGGATTTGGAGTCACACTCAAAATTTAAGTGGAAAACCACACTACAGGCTGATCCAACTTTGTAATGTCCTTAAAACAAGTCAAAATGAGGCTCAGTAGTGTGTGTGGCCTCCACGTGCCTGTATGACCTCCCTACAACGCCTGGGCATGGTCCTGATGAGGTGACGGATGGTCTCCTGAGGGATCTCCTCCCAGACCTGGACTAAAGCATTGGCCAACACCTGGACAGTCTGGTGCAAGTTGGTGGATGGAGCGAGAAATGATGTCCCAGATGTGCTCAATTGGATTCAGGTCTGGGGAACGGGCGGGCCAGTCCATAGCATCAATGCCTTCCTCTTGCAGGAACTGCTGACACACTCCAGCCACATGAGGTCTAGAATTGTCTTGCATTAGGAGGAACCCAGGGCCAACCACACCAGCATATGGTCTCACAAGGGGTCTGAGGATCTCATCTCGGTACCTAATGGCAGTCAGGCTACCTCTGGCGAGCACATGGAGGGCTGTGCGGCCCCCCAAAGAAATGCCACCCCACACCATGACTGACCCACCGCCAAACCGGTCATGGAGGATGTTGCAGGCAGTAGAACGTTCTCCACTGCGTCTCCAGACTCTGTCACGTCTGTCACACAGCTCAGTGTGAACCTGTTTTCATCTGTGAAGAGCACAGGGCGCCAGTGGCGAATTTGCCAATTTTGGTGTTCTCTGGCAAATGCCAAACGTCCTGCACGGTGTTGGGCTGTAAGCACAACCCCCACCTGTGGACGTCGGTCCCTCATACCACCCTCATTGAGTCTGTTTGACCGTTTGAGCAGACACATACACATTTGTGGTCATTTTACAGGGCTCTGGCAGTGCTCCTCCTGCTCCTCCTTGCACAAAGGCGGAGGTAGCGGTCCTGCTGCTGGGTTGTTGCCCTCCTACGGCCTCCTCCACATCTCCTGGTGTACTGGCCTGTCTCCTGGTAGCGCCTCCATGCTCTGGACACTACGCTGACAGACACAGCAAACCTTCTTGCCACAGCTCGCATTGATGTGCCATCCTGAATGAGCTGCACTACCTGAGCCACTTGTGTGGGTTGTAGACTCCGTCTCATGCTACCACTAGAGTGGACCTGTTGTCTATTCCATTTGCACAACAGCATGTGAAATGTATTGTCAATCAGTGTTGCTTCCTAAGTGGACAGTTTGATTTCACAGAAGTGTGATTGACTTGGAGTTACATTGTGTTGTTTAAGTGTTCCCTTTATTTTTTTGAGCAGTGTATAAAACTTTTCATACCATTAGCTAGGTTTCCATCCAATTTGCAACAGATTTTCATGCTTATATTCTAAAATCTGCATAAAACAATATGCCCATTTTCCCAACAGAGATGTTTCTATCAAATTGACTTTGTGCAGATTAATGGCTGTGCATGATGAGGTAGTGCACATAAAAATCCCTTTTGCGGTTAAATTCCCATGTCCCAGGATAAAACATACATATCAAATTGGTTTCCATCGCATTTTCATCTCTACTGATGGTTTTGTCACAAAGTTACGTTATATAGCAAATGTGCCCACTCTGGTATTGGCACGTACACTTTAGCCAACAGCTCGCAGACAGTGCTGGTAAAATCTACATGAGATTATTTAGTATTTTTATTTGTCAAATGGCAGTCAAGCGTTGATCATCATATCACCAGAATAAGATCCTCGATATTTATTGGAAAGAAGCATCAAGATCACCTTTCACCTTCACCACCCTTTGAAATTCATCATTTATTTAATCTGTAGCCTAATAAACTGCTTGCTTTCCCCAAATCGTAGTGGGAAGACGATACATCATCGCGTGATAGTTATTATATCAGTATTTGCACATTAATAGCGTTTCCACAGTCATTTCTCGTATAATGAATTTTACTGACACAAAAAAGATCACACCGTGTCTAGCATATTTTGTTTTGTTGTCATTTGGGAAAGTTTACTGACAGATTTGCTCTTTCCCTCGGGCCAGTCTTCTATTGGACATGTAGCCCACTTTACTCACATAGAAAGGTTGGATGGAAACCTGGTTATTGTTATAAAAAGGAATCACTTTGTATTGCATTTATCTATTGATGGCAATTCTTACACTTAATTTACTTGCAGAGTTAGCTTTTAATCTTACATTTTTAACAATTCAAGTACAAAATCTAATTCCTGAATTTAATGTAATTAATAACTGACTGTAGCTAGGACTCCATCCAACAGATTTTCATATGAATATTCTAGAATCCACATAAATATGCGCATTTCCCCACCAGTGGTATGTTTCTACCAAATTAACCTGTTGCAAATAAAAATACGTGCGTGATGATGTTGTGAACACAAAGTGAACTTTTTCGCGTAAACTTTCATGTACCAAATACAAATCTAAAGGCCAGTGTGTTTTTCCATAGCATTTTCAACCCTACTGATTGTCACAAAAACTGTTGCGTTAACTAGCAAATGTGCCTACTCTGGTCTTTGTACCTTCGGTCTAGCCAACAGTTTGCAGTTAAAGTGCGGGTAGGCTGTGCAGGTGGTCTAATCTGCATGATGAGAATGTTATGGATAAGAACAAGAATTGTTCTATTTGTCAAACAGCAGTGAAGCATCGATCATCATGTCATTAGAATAAGACCCTCGATATGGAAAGCAGCATCAAGCCCATCACCTTGTACTTTCACCACCCTTTGAAGTTCATCATCATTTATTTAATCTGTAGCCTGAAATAAACTGCATGGCTTCCCGTGTCCTTGTTTTTATATATATATATTTTTTTTTTCCCGAGTCGTAGTGGGAGGACCACACACCATATCATCTCGTGACTCCTCGGTATTATATTACTTCAATATTTTCACGTAAAGGCGTTTCCACAGCCATTTTCGAGACACAAAAAGATCCCACCATGAACAAGTACAAATACACCGAACCTTCCTGTTTCCACCATTGTTTTTTTTATATGGTATGACTTTACTTGGATGGAAACGTGCTTACTAATTATGCTAAAATGACGCCATCATCCCTGGGCCTGGTACAAACTTCAACCAGCAGAGAGAAGTGTTGCTCTTTTAACCAACCGTTGACATAAGAGTTTTTTTTATGGACACATCAGATACAAGGTGAATCTTTGATCCTGTAGCTGTCTGTGTCTGTCCCTTTATAGAAGATGAACCACTGATCAAAATGTTGCTTTATTTAATATTACTTCAACATAATGACTTTGTAATTCATGTTGCTCAAGTCCTGTCATCTTTAAAATAAAAAAAATATGGTATTTTTGGTGTGAATTTAAAAGCAGGAATGGTATGGTGCTACAGAGCTTTATCCCAATGTTCACCGTGATTCCACTAACTGAACCCTGACATTTGAAAACACAGCAGCAGCTTTCTCTCTCTCCCCCCTTTTCTCTCTCTCTCCCTCCCTATCTCCCTCTCTCTCTGTGTGCCACAGTCACATGTTATTCACTTTTCCACTTTACCTAATTGGGTTATATTGTTTTATTTCAAATAGACAAAAACAGCCTCCATTCTGTTATTCAATAGGAGCGAGTCTATAAAAAAAAAGAGGGTTAGTCTCTTCTGGTTTGTCTGAGGATTACTGCTATGAACATAAATATCCAGGCAGAGTGATTAAATAGAGCCAAAATAAATGTCAGAGAGGGCAAACAAATCATATTACACACAATTGCACAGAGTATACATGCACTCACATATGTCATTTGCATGTACTAATTGTATTTTTAGGATTACCTACACTTTCCCATGTGAAACATTCAATGACCTCTGACCTTTTTGAAATGGCTGAGATGAAAGTTATGACCCCTATCAAATCTGGGCTTGGTCTGAATCAACCTTTAGTTTAATACTGACCAAGGAAAAGCACTGAATTAATGATGGTTTTGAAAAGGGCAAAAAAAAGGCCTTGGCAATGTGTACAGGTGCAAGATCTTAATTTGATCCCCTGTGGTTGCAGGAAATGTCCTGCAGAACAGGAAATGCAAACTTTTAGTGTATTCAACATTTAAAAAAGGCTTCTAAAGTTTGTTATTTCCACTTTAAAATGTCAGACTTGATTTGCCCAACCAAAAATGTATCAATCCCTACAAAAATGCCCATTAATTATAATTCCTGCTGTGAGAAACGGATCAAATTAAGATCCCACACCTGTAGCACTTCAGTTTAATTGTAGAGAGAGGCTTTTAGGGGCTATGACCCTTTCATGGATGGTGGGGCGTTTGCACAATTATCACATTGTGTCACGATTGTCGTATTGAGGAGACCAAAGCGCAGCTTGAATGCATGATTCAAAAAAACACGAAATACACTAAAACAAACAAGACGACCGTGCCTGCTATAGAAACACTGTGCTAACATATAACATAGACGATAACCCACCAACCACAATACAAAACAGGCTACCTAAATATGGTTCCCAATCAGAGACAACGACAAACACCTGCCACTGATTTAGAACCATATCAGGCCAAAACACATAGAAATAGACAAACTAGACATACAACATAGAATGCCCACTCATATCACACCCTGACCAAACAAAACATAAAAACAAACAACGCAAATAATGGTCAGAGTGTGACACATTGACTCATAAACTGAATTATCATTCAACATTATCTTCACTACAATATCATGATCAGTAAATGATAGATCTGACTTTCGAAAACGTAATACAAGGATTGTGTGTGTGTGTTATGGGTTTCGGTTTCTGTCTATTTCGAGGTTGGTTAGCGTGTTAGCTGAAGTACGCACTGAATTGCAGTCACCTCATTGGTCAGTATGTGTTACACCTGCGCTGGCAAGTCATCCCGTTCGTCAGGATGTGTTTCACCTGTGCTGGTCCAGCAGGTATTTAATATCTGCTGGCCCAGTGCATCAGCTGGAGAGATGTTGGGAAAGCTACACCTCACGTTAGCGCTTGTACTTTAGTTAGCCAGGAAGAAGCTGGAGTTTTGTGTTATCCTGTATTTGTTTTGCTCCATATTTGTTTTACTCCATATCCTAAATTGGTGTTTTTCCCCTGTTAGTTTGTCTTCCCTGAGGTAAATTTAGTGGGCACTCATGGTGGGTTTCTTTTCTAAATCCCTTTTTGGTTGCTTGCTGTCTTTCAGAACCCCTTTTTAGTTGCTTGCTGTCTTTCAGAACTCCTTTTTAGTTGCTTGCTGTCTTTCAGAAACCCTTTTTGTTTTGGTTGTCTTAGTGATTTTTGTTAGTTTCCTTTCATGAGTGATGACATTTTGAGGTTGTCCTTTGGGAACGTGTGATATTTTACAAAGAATAAAAACACTTCATGACATTTTCTCAAAACCATCTTTATTCTCAACATCCAATTCACATTAAGTGCAAACATCGTCATAATCATGAGAATCCAAATTCATAATTATTATCTCTATTTTTTTGTGCAACTTGTCTTTTCTTCCAGGGCACCCAAGTCAAAGCACTCTGTCCAAAACATGTCATATTCAGACTTATTCTCATTCAATTACACTTACATCACACACTATAATTTCACTCTCTCCAAAGACTTGTTGTCCAATATTCCAGATAGCATTGATAAATGTTTACTACATCATGAACAACAAATTGTTGGTATTTATCTGCTTAGACAATAAGACATGAAAACACAAGTAAATAATTATGGGTTATTATTTTAACAGTGAGTGGATTTGCTTGGTTGATGTTGGTGATGCTGTCAGAAAACGTCTTTATTCAAATTGTCCAGCCCAATTTTGCAGTATGTATTGTTTTTTCCCCTGACAGTATATATAGAGTTCAAAGGAGGCTGGTGAGGGGAGGACAGTTCATAATAATGAATGATGAATAATGAGTAAATGGAATGGTATCAAAAACATTGAAACCAGATGTTTGATGTGTTTGAGACTATTCCATTGATTTTGTTCCAGCCATTTCTATGAGCCTGTCTTCCCCATTTAACATGCCACCAGCCACCACTGATAGAGTTCCATACATTAACCAACTGATATTTTGTCAAGGTGAAACTAACACTGCAATCTGTCTATGAATCATATAGTTCATGAAGTTCACATAGTTATGTCTAAACAAATGTAAAACAGTATGTCGTTGTGGTTTGCAAATGAAATTGAGGGAAAGATTGTTTTTCCCCGTTATTTACGTAAAACAGTATCATTTTCATAATATGCATACAATATCTGTAAAAAATTATGCAGTCTGAAAATATACATCCTTTTATCCTCTATAGTACTGTAAAATAGCTTCTTTTCTATTGGTGCAACATTTGTTGTTATTGGTTTGTAACAGAGTTAAGAGTGACCACTCTTACGAGAGATAATACCACACGGGCGCTTTAAGAAGTATCTTGTGGAATAAGGTGACATTCGGCAGAGTGCATGTTTGAGATTGACTACAGATGACTACAAATCACTTTGCATCGCAAATAACTACTCATTCTGTGCAGCCATTGCCTTTTTCAAACGGATAGCATCAAATATGCTGATTGTCACGACTCATTCTAGGGCCACTGACTTAGCCTGTGTCCCAGTTCAACTTGTGAACCAGGAAGTAATTGGACCCTGCGCCACTTCCTGTTTACAATTTCCCGTCTGTTTCTCTATGATTGTCTGTGCATTATTAACTGTGCAGTTTGTGTGAGTTGTGAGGTCCTAGTCATTCAAACACTGCAAAGTCTATTGCTTTATGAAAGGCATCACATTTACAGAGAAAACACAAGCTGCTTTGAGGAGTAGTTTGAAGCTTGGATAGTAATGCATGTATTTCTACACAAAGCTGCATTTTTTTGCAGTTGCAAACAAACCACAATATCATATTTTTTCCCCCCAAGAAAAATACAACCAAAATAAAGAGGAAAACTGACCAATAGCTGAAGAGTTTTTCAATCTGTCAGCTCTTTCTCTGTACCTTTTTCTCTGTATCTTTGATTTATTGTTATTGTTTTCATTAAAATCACGTGGCAGCTAGGGGTGTAATGGTTTACCAAACCCATGGTTCAGTTGGTATTGTGGTTTTGGGATCACGATTCGGTTCGGTTTTGGTACAGCGGGAAAATGAAATGCCAACAGTTTTTGTAGTAAATATTTGTTTATTTAATAAAATACAAAGTGTTGGTATTCCTGAATCCATATATGATCATGAGTCATATAACGCCTGATGAGAGCACCATCAGGAATAACAAACACTTTGTATTTTCTTAAATGAAAACGCGATTAACTCATCAACAACAACACTAAAATAAAGTGCAATATGCGCATGAAATCAATATGCAAACATGGCTCAGACATTGTATTTAGTGTTTTCTTACAAAGAGAAAAAGATGCACACTTGTGTGACTCTCATAAAGGGAGCGTGTCTGTAACAGGGAACTTCTCATGTTGAACTCCGGGGTAAAGTTATAGCCTGTAGCACTGGAGGTCCATCCATCTGTAGTAAGCGCAGTACAGGATGCACTTGCCAATTCATTGACGACGGCGACTTTAGCTTGCTTATATAAAGTGGACACTACCTGTTTGAGATTTAAGATTTATATGTTGATTACAGGGTGCACATAGGCTCTAGTTGTTTTATTGGAAAAACCTGAAATGTTTTTTTGCAGCTCCAATTTACTCGAGGCATACAATGCAGTTCACGGCCTTGCCTATCGGCTTAGTGTTTCATTGTTTTAATATATGCGGACCGAACCGTGCTCCCTGTACCGATTCCATACGTGTACCGTTACACCCCGAGTGGCAGCGATTCTCTCCTCTGTGGTCAACATAGGAAGGGTTTGACCCCCAGACTCCACCCACATGTCATTCATACAGGCATGAATCAGCCAATAAGCAAGTATCATAGAACCCACCAGTCCTTATAGGAGGGAGCATCATCACCATCATCACATACAGTAACTCTCATGTTGAGAATATAATATAACGCATGAACATCAATGAGTCAATAGTTCCCATGGGGTCTTGTGAGACATCAGGAGGAGGTTCTGCCTGCATCACAGCTCACAGTGTCTGTCTGGTCTGTCCATCTGGTCTGTCCATCTGGTCTGTCCATCTGGTCTGTCCGTCTGCAGCTCAGGAGCTACACTATTTCAATAACGTTCTGTTTCATGATGCGAGTCTACACTCTACAGCTTGAATGAGAGCCGGAAGCATGTTCTAGAAGAATGCTCGAAAAGAAGTCACTGATAGCCAATCAGGTCAGGTTAGAACATGTATCCTGGTTCATGGGAAACGATCCAATACAGTTGAATGAATTAGCTATTTTTTTGGCACTGCATGAGTAGCATCATTCAAAAAATAGATAGTTATAGAACGGCTTCAGTCTTTTTGCTGACTTCATGTCAAATTGTGCTTTTATATCTGTCCTGATCTTTTAGGTTTAACACAGAAGAGGAGAAACAAGACGTCTTTTAGATAGCTGTTTCTCTGTGGACGAGTTGTATAGTGTTGTGCCTTTCCATTGTTAGAAATGTGACCGGGTCTACTCATGTGGGAGCTTGTGGTGGGAATCATAGAAATATAATTAGAATAAGAATAGCTGCAGGTCCACCCATCCCATTACAGAACATTTACTTGAATGGGAATGCCTGTTCTACTATTTCTATTTCTATGGCGTGAAGGATGTGAGTACAGTCAGAGTGTATTTGAATGTTGCAGGATGGCAGCACTGAGCAGGTATAGATATACAGTTGAAGTTGTAAATATACATACACCTTAGCCAAATACATTTAAACTCGGTTTTTCACAATTCCTGACATTTAATCCTAGTAACAATTCCCTGTCTTAAGTCAGTTAGGATCACCACTTTATTTTAAGAATCTGAAATGTCAGAATAATAGTAGAGAGAATGATTTATTTCAGCTTTTATTTCTTTCATCACATTCCCAGTGGGTCAGAAGTTTACATACTCTCAATTAGTATTTGGTAGCATTGCCTTGACATTTTTTAACTTGGGTCAAACATTTTGGGTAGCCTTCCACACGCATCCCACAATAAGTTGGGTGAATTTTGTCCCATTCCTCCTGACAGAGCTGTGTAACTGAGTCATGTTTGTAGGCCTCCTTGCTCGCACATGCCTTTTCAGTTCTGCCCACAAATTTTCTAAAGGATTGAGGTCAGGACTTTGTGATGGCCACTTCAATACCTTGACTTTGTTGTCCTTAAGCCATTTTGCCAAAACTTTGGATGTATGCTTGGGGTCATTGTCCATTTGGAAGACCCATTTGCGACCAAGCTTGAACTTCCTGACTGATGTCTTGAGATGTTGCTTCAATATATCCACATAATTTTCCTCCCTCATGATGCCATTTTGTGAAGTGCACCAGTCCCTCCTGCAGCAAAGCACCCCCACAACATGATGCTGCCACCCCTGTGCTTCAAGGTTGGGATGGTGTTCTTCAGCTTGCAAGCCTCTGCCTTTTTCCTCCAAACATAACAATGATAATTACGGCCAAACAGTTCAATTTTTGATTCATCAGACCAGAGGACATTTCTCCAAAAAGTATGATGTTTGTCCCCATGTGCAGTTGCAAACCACCATTTTTTATGCCGGTTTCAGCTTCCTTGCTGAGCAGCCTTTCAGGTTATGTCGATATAGGACTCGTTTACTGTGGATATAGATACTTTTGTACCTGTTTCCTCCAGCATCTTCACAAGGTCCTTTGCTGTTCTTCTGGGATTGATTTGCACTTTTCGCACCAAAGTATGTCCATCTCTAGGAGACAGAACGTGTGTCCTTCCTGAGCGGTATGATGGCTGCATGGTCCCATGGTGTTTATACTTGCCTACTATTGTTTGTACAAATGAACCTGGTACTTTCAGGCTTTTGGAAATTGCTCCCAAGGATGAATCAGACTTGTGGAGGTCCACCATTTTTTTCCTGAGGGCTTGGCTGATATCTTTGGATTTTCCAATGATGTCAAGCAAAGAGGCATTGAGTTTAAAGGTATGCCTTGATATACATCCACAGGTACACCTCCAATTGAAATGATGTCAATTAGCCTATCAGAAGCTTCTAAAGCCATGACATAATTTTCTAGAATTTTCCAAGCTGTTTAAAGTCACAGTCAATATAGTGTATGTAAACTTCTGACCCACTGGAATTGTGATACAGTGAATTATAAGTGAAATAATCTGTCTGTAAACAATTGCTGGAAAAATGACTTGTGTCATGCACAAAGTAGTAGTCCTAACCGACTTGCCAAAACTATAGTTTGTTAACAAGAACTTTGTGGAGTGGTTGAAAAACAAGTTTTAATGACTCCAACCTAAGTGTATGTAAACTTCCGACTTCAACTGTAGCTCTCACAGAACACCAGCATCAGAAGGACACCTGTATGAAAGCTACTCCACATCCCTTGACTGGGGAAGTATCGTAGGAAGAGAATGCGAAATGGAAGGGAATAATGCTGGTTAGCTGGCTTCTGCTGTCTGTCACTGACCTTCTCAGTGTTGGTGGAGTCAGCATTCGGTATTAAAATGGACTAAAATGAAACACTACACGTTGCATGGTTTGTATGACTGACTGAACGAGCACCATCGACGACAGAAATTAGACTGTACAATTAACACAACAAAAACTTCTAGAGAAGTAACTGAGAAGTGAAACATTTACAAAATAAAAACCAAAAGAAAATGCTATTCACATGTACCCGCATCATAAGGGATGGTTCCATCCATAAGAACTAGGCTGAGAAGCTATAGGCTACACCTAAGGTATGGAATGAAGTGACTCAGTAGTGCTAATGAGAGTTCCAACGTGTCCCAAGACGCCTAGAGCCACTCTGAGGCCCACTGTCGTAGCCCCGGCCAGGCGCCCACGCACACACACACTCTGACACACACCTCGGCAGGGTGTGTGGGCCCGTCTGTCCGTCAATCCTCAAAAACCTCCAGGAAAAGTGGGGGGAAGAGTTCGTTGGGGCACTCCACCTTCATATGCAGGAAGCGGGAGGCGTGGCACGCCCCGATCATCCGCAGGTCCGTCACCTTCATCAGCAGCTTAGGCCAGAATTGCGCCACCTTGTGTTTGCGGTAGTTGATGTAATGTTCAAAGGCCAGAAGGAACTCCTCCTGACAGCGCTCAATACGCTCCACGCTGGTCAGCCCCGGACGATCTGGGGAGGGAGGGAGAGATAGACAGAAAGGAGAAAAGGATGAATATGGATGAGTTTCATACTGTACTGTATATTACTACTGTCACGTAGATAGAACAATTCTATACTAATTCAACCCAAATCTACAAACACGATCTCACTGGAGATAGAGACTATAACTCAACACTTGTATTAATTGGATAACCTGTAATCGGTCACTGGCTTGTTTCATTAGCACTACTAAGTCACTCCAGGGGTTGCATGTGTGATAGATTTACAGAACAACCGATTAATACAAGTATTGAGTTTTGAGTAAGTATGCTACAGAATTATTCGAACAAATACCAGATTGGCTCATGTTTGCCATTGATTTCACAACTCTAAAAGTCAATGCAGACGATCTGTGCATGTGGATATAATAGGAGATCGATGGCTTCACAGAACAGAGTGGCATCATCTTAGAGATGGAGGGAGGGAGATGTGTGGACCCTGCACAAAGTTATTGATTTTGAACGTCAAACCCCCGGACGGCCATTGTAGTCTCATCATTAGATGGTTTCCTTTCCTAGGGTGGGCTCTGTAATCCCTTATAATCACTACGTGAAAGATTGGCCTAATGGGTTTAAACAGACCTCTGGTGGAAGTTAACAGCAGTATTGACGTGTGACTGACTGTGGTTAATCACACATGAAAACAGGCTGGCACAGGAACTACACAGTTGCTCCCCTTTTTTCCCCCAGAACAGCCTCAATTCGTCGGGGCATGGACTCTACTATACAAGTTGAGACAAGCGATCCAAAAGATGCTGGCCCATGTTGACTCCAATGCTTCCCACAGTTGTGTCAAGTTGGTTGGATGTCCTTTGGGTGGTGGACCATTCTTGATACACAGGGGAAACTGTTGAGCTGAGCTTAAAAAAACCACCAGCGTTGCAGTTCTTGACAAACTCTGCAGAGATAGTTGTCCTTCTGGAAGGTTCTCCCATCTCCACAGAGGAACTCTGGAGCTCTGTCAGATTGACCATCGGGTTCTTGGTCACCTCCCTGACCAAGGCCCTTCTCCCCCGATTGCTCAGTTTGGCTGGGCGGCCTGCTCTAGGTATTGTCTTGGTGGTTCCACTGTGTTTTTGGGGACCTTCAATTCTGCTGAATTTTTTTGGTACCCTTCCTTATATCTGTGCCTTGACACAATCCTGTCTCGAAGCTCTACGGACAATTCCTTTGACCTCATGGCTTGGTTTTTGCTCTAACATGCACTGTCAACTGTGTGACCTTATATAGACAGGTGTGTGCCTTTCCAAATCATGTCCATTCAATTGAATTTACCACAGGTGGACTCCAATCAAGTTGTAGAAACATCTCAAGGATGATCAATGGAAACAGGATGCACCTGAGCTCAATTTCGAGTCTCATAGCAAAGGGTGTGAATACTTATGTAAATAAGGTATTTCTGTTTTATTTTTTAAAATATACATTTGCAAAGAAAATCTAAAAAACGGTTTTCACATTGACATTATGGGGCATTGTGTGTAGATTGATGAAAAAACAACAACATTTTTTCATACATTTTAGAATAAGGCTGTAACGTAACAAAATGTGCAAAAAGTCAAGAGTCTGAATACTTTCCGAATGCACTGTAAATATTTTGTCTTGCCCATTCATCCTCTGAATGGCACACATGCACAATGCATGTTTCAATCGTCTCAAGGCTTAAAAATCCTTCTTTAACCTACAACTGGGTTCACCTTTTCAGTCTACAGTATCTCATGGAAAGCGCAGGTGTTCCTAATGTTTTGTACACTAATTGTATATATTATACATATACATTTATTGTGTACAATTGAAGTGTATATCATAAAGAATACACATCTATAAGCACATCCATGTGTGTTCATAGATGTGTAATCTAAGTTTCATGATATACCGTTGTCATGACACTAGCCCTTTCAGTGAATTGGCTAGCAGAGATGTGAACAACCCCCCCTCTCTTGTTAAGGGGAGGGGCACTTTTACTGCTTTACAACCAGTCGTAGTTTCCTTTTAGAGACTTGTCTCCCTGACCATGCTGTATGGGAGAGAGAGGGTCACAGTAGAACAAAGGAACTCTCCCGCCAAATTCTACTACATCTCAGAATTTGAGAATTTAACAATATTCCTATTTTGGAGAATGTGTAAGCAGTCGGTGGAGAAGCCAGATAAGACCCGGTCCATTTTGTTTCATGTTTGTGACCTCATGAAAGACAATACAGCCACATTACTCAAACTCTGTTTATATAGGTTCCTCAGTTATGAGGCTTGCATCTAATTCTTGTATAAAATGTAAAGATTAAACTATTTGCGAAATGATGTAATATGATGTTAACCTTTAAAATGAGAGAATTGGCCTTCATTGTAAAGTTTAACTAAGTCAGTAGCCACGCCCAAATTAATAGACATTGGTTGGAAATGATGAACCAACCCCTTTTTCACTTTTGAATAAAAGCCTCCGTGACGAAAAGTCAACTCAGTTCCAAATTCCTTGAGGACTTGTCCTCACGTTTAAAAGGGCTAATTCTAATTTCAAATCTACAGACCAGGAAACGTGAGAGCTTGCTCCACACGTGAAATGGTATGAAATCTGAACTATTGATCACCTAACAAAGAAGTGCATACTAAACTAGCATATATCAGACTGCAGCTGAACATATGTGCAAATCTAGTACGAAAACACTGACTGACGAGGAAGCATCTCCAGATTGAGATGAACCTCTCAGACCACGTGAACCTCTCACTCGACGACCCGGGAATGGCGACCTCAACTGGGCAAACCAGCCTCACATCATCAGCTCAACTATCGAAGCCAGCTTCACGTAAATACAATGCATTGCTTTTCCGAATGAACGATCGTTGGCATATGTGGCATATGTATTTATGTGAGAATAGCTTCCCAGGTCCGATAGATACCCATGTTCCTTAGTCTTCCTTCCAAACCCCCCTTCTCTTTTCTCTGAATCTATTGTGTTATAACCAAACTGTTTTTGTTTAGTCCACTAGGGGCGGTATTTACTGTATAATGTTATTATGTATTGTATATTCTTTAATTGTTTAATTAGTTAGTAAATAAATAATTGAGGCAATTGGTGTATGGGTGATTCATAGTAAAGGCTAGGTTCGTGCAGATAGCCAATAATTTTACGACATTTGGAATGAGAACTGATGAGGTAATAATTCATTAATTAAAGACCGATCAGATATTAAAATATCTGAAGAGTTATATTCGGAAAATTATAACTTTATAATCTGAACATTTTCTGTGGTGCCCGACTTCCTCGTTAATTAAATTTTACATGATTAGTTTAATCACGTAACAATAATTACATATAGAGAATTGATTTGATAAAATAACAGTCTTCACATTTAATGACAAGTCTGAGACAGGACACCGTTAATGTAAAAATGTCTAGAATTACATACACACGGGACAGGGGTTAATATGGCGTGTTGTTCGACCAATCCTCTATCTGTTTGAACTCAGGGGCCTGCCGCTCTCTTTCTGTCTCACCTACAATGTATTCTACTTCCTACCTAATCTACTTTTAATGTACTTGTCATCATGCCAACTTGTTCAACATTGAAATGGCAGGTCATACCAAATTAAAATGAACAACAACACGATATAGAATATTAAAGAATACTCGTTTGAAAGTTTTGGAAGACTCTAATAGTTACGTTCAAATTCACCCAGTTTTTTTTAAAGGGGCACCTTTTAAAGGATATCTTTGAAATAACTATCCGTAAAAAAATAGATATCTTCTATATTGTCAGCTTACAAGTGGGTAAAACTGCTGCTGGACTGTGGCCCCTCAGTTTCAATGGCCATGACCCCCTTGCCCTTTAAAACGCTTTTGGAAGGTGACAAAACCCATAAGCCTGCGTCTAGCGAAAACAAGGGGCCGGATGTCTGGTAGTGTGGTAACGCAACAGATGTGTGTGTGGTAACGCAACAGGTGTGTGTGTGGTAACGCAACAGGTGTGTGTGTGGTAACGCAACAGGTGTGTGTGTGGTAACCCAACAGGTGTGTGTGTGTGGTAACGGAACAGGTGTGTGTGTGGTAACGCAACAGGTGTGTGTGTGGTAACGCAACAGGTGTGTGTGTGGTAACGCAACAGGTGTGTGTGTGGTAACGCAACAGGTGTGTGTGTGGTAACCCAACAGGTGTGTGTGTGTGGTAACGCAACAGGTGTGTGTGTGGTAACGCAACAGGTGTGTGTGTGGTAACGCAACAGGTGTGTGTGTGGTAACCCAACAGGTGTGTGTGTGTGGTAACGGAACAGGTGTGTGTGTGGTAACCCAACAGGTGTGTGTGTGGTAACGCAACAGGTGTGTGTGTGGTAACGCAACAGGTGTGTGTGTGGTAACGCAACAGGTGTGTGTGTGGGTCGGCAAGCATGTATCTTTCTCTCACCGGAGGACAGGAGGATGACGGCCTGTAGCAGAGCGACCTCAGAGTCGTCCAGGTGGAACGACGACAGCGACACGCCCAAATCAAAGATGGCATCCGACACTACACCCAGGCCTCCGTTCTTCAGCTGGCCGCGGGTCACGGCCATCTCCCCGTTAAGTGTCAGCGTCTCGCTCTCGGGGTCGTAGCGAACAGCCGCCCGTAAAGACATGATCTCCATGCAGCAGCCTTTCAATAGGATAATCTGGTCTTCACAAGGCAGCTGGGAGGAGAGACAAACACAGAAAGCAAACATTGTTATTGATTTTTTATTGATTTATTTGCACACGAATGATGAACGACTGATGTGATTGTAAGAATTAAAAGGAGCATGTGCAGGAGAGGTCAAAAGTCCAGAAATGATATTAGAACATTTATGTTGACATATATTAGTAGTGTTAGCATTTATAACAAACTGAACTCTGTACATCCCATACTAAATGCTTTTTTCCTTTGCTATTTTTGAAATTAATTTGAATTTCAGTTTAGTTTAAAATATTATTAATAATGTTGATTTAGTTTAGTTTACATGTTGAGACCATTTCTATTTCAGTTTTAGTATTAGTGAGTTTTTAAGGTATTTCATCATTTTTTAATATGAAAGACAAGTAGAAATATAGCACTAAGCCAAAACATAATTGACACAATTTCTATTTAACTATAAACTAAATAGTGAAATAATTTTACATTTAAAATGTTCTCTCATTTTAGTTTCTATTTGAGTAAAATTGCTTATGTTGAGTTTTAAACTTGAGTTTGTTTCCATTTAAGTTATAGTGTTTTAGAACCAATATATTTATTGACATTCTCTATGATAAGCAGGCGATCAATCATAAGAAAAGAGAACACAAATATAAAACATACATCCCCAATAAACATGGATAATATTTACATTTTACATTTGAGTTTCAATAAAGGAAATAGCTTTGCTTACGTACCTCACAGAACATAGGCAGCTTTTTGGCAAAGTCCACCACTCGGGTAATGGCGGGGGTGATAATTTTTGTAAACTGACTGAAGGCTTCAATGTCCACTTTGCTCCCTTCAGGTGCATTTATGACCGGTGCTTGGCCAATGTCCTCAGGCTGAAACGACAAGAGGTGGAGGGAGGACACGGCTCAGTGCATGTAAGGATGTCCAACAGGGACAGACTACTAAAAGACTTTAAGACACAGGGTGCAACTGAAATAGGGTGCACCCTATATAGTGCAGTACTTTCGAGCATAGGGCACTGGTTAAAAGTAGTGTGCTATCTAGGGAGGAGGGTTCAATTCAGATGCAGCTAGAAAGATCAGAAAACACAACACGGTCTCCTCTTTCTCCTCTAGGCATGACAGGTCAACGAGTAAAACAGCACGACATGAAAACAAAGTGGACAGCGTTTCCACTGTGACCGTTGTTCAGGAGGGAAAAGGAGGAAAGTTTGAGGGAAACTTAAACAGGAGGGGATTCTCAGGAAAGTTTGAGGGAAACTTAAGCAGGAGGGGATTCTCAGGAAAGTTTGAGGGAAACTTAAACAGGAGGGGATTCTCAGGAAAGTTTGAGGGAAACTTAAACAGGAGGGGATTCTCAGGAAAGTTTGAGGGAAACTTAAACAGGAGGGGATTCTCAGGAAAGTTTGAGGGAAACTTAAACAGGAGGGGATTCTCAGGAAAGTTTGAGGGAAACTTAAACAGGAGGGGATTCTCAGGAAAGTTTGAGGGAAACTTAAACAGGAGGGGATTCTCAAGCAAGTGCAAAGTGCAAGCCATTCATTTTCTCATCCTCAGTTGGCAGTGTCTTTGACTAGGGTTATCCACTGATACAGTATTATTATTTTTATAACATATTGAACTACTTTCCTTCTGACCAGAAGTGACATAAGAGTGATAGAGTAGAGGGAGCGCATAAGCAAAGAGCCCAGATTGAGTTGAGTTGAGTAGCAGAGGACAAAGCACTGTGTACAGCACCCCCCAGCTTCTGTTGGTTTGGTTGTAAATCAATATAAATATTGATGAAATAATAAAACACTCATTATTAATAATAATAATATCCCTTTAAGAGTCCTTCTCCCCTGTATGCCTTTCAACTGTCACAGCTAGCAGAGAACTATCTACATACTTTATGCACTTAAAGCTAGACTACACGGCAAAAGGTATGTGGACACCTGCTCATAGAACATCCCATTCCAAAACCAAGGGCATTAATATGGAGTTGGTCCCCCTCCTTTGCTGTTATAACAGCCTACACTCTTCTGGGAAGGCTTTTCATTAGATGTTGGAACATTGCTGCGGGGACATGCTTCCATTCAGCCACAAGAGCATTAGTGAGGTCTGGCACTGATGTTGGGCGATTAGGCCTGTCTCCCAAAGAACAGTTCTTGTGCTGACGTTGCTTCCAGAAGCAGTTTGGAACTCGTAGTGAGTGACCTCGTCAGCACTCGGCGGTCCTGTTCTGTGAGCTTGTGTGGCCTACCACTTCGTGGCTGAGCCATTGTTGCTCCTTGACGTTTCTACTTCACAATAACAGCACTTACAGTTGACCGGGGCAGCTCTAGCAGGGTAGAAGTTTGACGAACTGACTTGTTGGAAAGGTGGCATCCTATGACGATGCCACGTTGAAAGTCACTGAGCTCTTCAGTATGGCCATTCAAGTGCCAATGTTTGTCTATGGAGATTGCATTGCGGTGTGCTCTATTTTATACACCTGTCAGCAACGGGTCTAGCTGAAATAGCCAAATCCACTCATTTGAAGGGTGTCCACATACTTCTAGCAATGTAGTGTATATTGATCATTCAACAGAAGTGGTTCAAATTGCTGTCCCCAGTCAGAAAAACTATTTTAAAAAACAGATAAGTCTCCAAATGTAGGACACTTATTAACATCATGATCTATTCTAATTCATGCCAAGGCAATAACACACATATTGTTAAATTAATATAGTACAACATCTTTGTTGATATACTCATTTCTAGTGGGGGGTGGCTGTCCCCACCCTGGCTCCTAAAATGTATGTTTGAAAACAAAGTGCTTCATTATTTTTAAAATCTTTTTCACACTATTATTTCAATAGAACATATTGATTTGTTTTATTATTCAATTGAAAGATACTGCTACTTTATTGTAAAAAATCTTTCTCTAAAAAATGATTTCCCCACTTTGTATGTCACTACCGAAACACACATTAAAAGACTGTAGAATGAATGTGACTTAAGCCACATCCTTATAATCAGGAAATGGGATTGCATTCCTCTCCATCATAGCCACATGATGTGTCAATACCAAACATATAATATACAACAAATTGTATGTATTTGGGACAAAAATATACAGTAGCTATAATAACGTCAAAAACCGAAACAATTTGGTTCATTTTGGTATTGACATAATTGTTTTGGTAACTGACTCTTTATTGGTAATCCACTGTATGTATTTACATGTATTGAAAAAAACATCTGATAAGATAATCTACATTAAAGACATAGATAATTGTTCTTCCTGGAAGTCAAATGAATTGGACGAAACCAATTCTTCTCGCTTTAAATCAAGGACATACTATAGTAGCGAATTCGGGGGGTAGGCCCAACCGGGACTCGAACCGAGGTCCACCAACTGTCAAGCCAATACCTTAACCGTTACGCCAAGAGGTTAAAGTGTTGAGTTAAGGTTGCTACAATATGGTATACAGTGGACAAGGTCCTCAGCCTAATCCCTCCTGCCACAAAGGTTACACAGTTACATGTCCAAATCAGCCAAAGTGTGTACGGCACAGGCAGCTCAAATGTTAATTGATCTGACTGGTCAAAAGACCAATTCGTGAAATAAATTGCAGAATTTGGCTGCCTGTGTAAACGCAGCCACATGTGCGAGAAGCTTGGTCTGTGAATACAGGGAAACTTGTCCATGGGTCAGAGCCGGACATTGATGGTGAAATATGTCTCTAGATTACATTTAAAGGTTTTGAAAATCAGTTTAAAAATCTTGTTTTTACTATTTTGCACATTTTGTATTACATTTCTCAAATTAATATGTAACAGAAGGCTAATAAAAATGATCAATATGGTGCATGTTCTTTTTTTTTTACCCCAATTTGAATGAACCACTGTATTTTAACACTCGCCTATAATATAATAGCTAGCTATAGCAGTTGCGATTTGAGAAGTGTTTTGATAGTATTTAAACTCAGTATTATTTTTTGTCTACTAATTCTTACCTTGGTTTCCTTCACCCCCACTGCACTCTGGTCAGAAGTATAGAATAAATTACATGTTATTTCATTAAGTAGCATTGCTTCCTCGACCTGTTGGACAATCAACAGAGATTGTGAAGAACGTTTCAATGAGGAACCCGTGTCAAGCCAACTAAAAAAAAGAACACGTTTAAACTGAGGACAGGTAGATGACAGAAAAGTAAGTGCAGAGAGAGACAACAGGTGAGTAGTACACAAAATGCAAAGTGGAGTTTCCATGACAAGATTTAGGCTCAGGCTGAAGCATTTATGTTATACTTATAAACATATATTTAATTATAGGTATTCAGGTAAAACATTTTTGTAAACTTTTTTGTTTGGGGGGGTGGGGGTTACAAATTATACTGTTGTAAGTCAAGACTCACAAATGAGTTAATCAAAGCTGATATACAGTACCCTTCAAAAGTTTGGAAACACCTACTCATTCAAGGGTTTTTCTTTATTTTTACTATTTTCTACATTGGAGAATAGTAGCGAAGACATCAAAACTATGAAATAACACATATGTATTCATGTAGCAACCAAAAAAAGTGTTAAACAAATCAAAATATATTTATATTTGAGATTCTTCAAAGTAGCCATCCCTTGCCTTAATTTCAGCTTTGCACACGCTTGGCATTCTCTCAACCAGCTTCATGAGGTAGTTACCTGGAATGCATTTCAATTAACAGGTGTGCCTTGTTAAAAGTTAATTTGTGGAATTGCTTTCCTTCTTAATGTGTTTGAGCCAATCAGTTGTGTTGTGACAAGGTAGGGGTGGTATATAGAAGATAGCCCTATTTGGTAAAAGACCAAGTCCATATTATGGCAAAAACAGCTCAAATAAGCAAAGAGTAACGTAAGTCCATCATTACTTTAAGACATGAAGGTCAGTCAATCTGGAAAATTTCAAGAACTTTGAAAGTTTCTTCAAGTGCAGTCGTAAAAACCATCAAGCGCTATGATGAAACTGGCTCTCATGAGGACCGCCACAGGAAAGGAAGACCCCAAGTTACCTCTGCTGCAGAGGATAAGTTCATTAGAATAACTGCACCTCAGACTGCAGCCCAAATAAATTCTTCACAGAGTTCAAGTAACAAACACAGCTCAACATCAACTGTTCAGAGGAGACTGCGTGAATCAGGCCTTCATGGTTGAATTGCTGCAAAGAAACCACTACTAAAGGACATGAATAAGAAGAAGAGACTTGCTTGGGCCAAGAAACACGAGCAATGGACATTAGACCGGTGGAAATCTGTCCTTTGGTCTGATGAGTTAAAATTTGAGATTTTGGATTCTAACCGCCGTGTCTTTGTGAGACGCAGAGTAGGTGAACGGATGATCTCCGCATGTGTGGTTCCCACCGTGAAGCATGGAGGAGGAGGTGTGATGGTGCTTTACTGGTGACACTGTCTGTGATTTATTTAGAATTCAAGGCACACTTAACCAGCATGGCTACCACATCATTCTGCAGTGATACATCATCCCATCTGTTTGCGCTTAGTGGGACTATCATTTGTTTTTCAACAGGTCAATGACCCAAAACACACCTCCAGGCTGTGTAAGGGCTATTTGGCCAGGTAGAGTGTTGGAGTGCTGCATCAGATGACCTGGAGGGGATCAAGTTATTCATTCTCCACAATCACCCGACCTCAACCCAATTGAGATGGTTTGGGATGAGTTGGACGACAGAGTGAAGGAAAAACAGCCAACAAGTGCTCAGCATATGTGGGAAGCCCTTCAGGACTGTTGGAAAAGCATTCCAGATGAAGCTGGTTGAGAGAATGCCAAGAGTGTGCAAAGTTGTCATCAAGGCAAAGGGTGGCTACTTTGAAGATTCTAAAATCCAAAATATATTTAGATTTGTTTAACCCTTTTTTGTTACTACATGATTCCATATGTGTTATTTCATAGTTTTGATGTAGAAAATAGCAAAAATAAAGAAAAATGCTTGAATGAGTAGGTGTGTCCAAACTTTTGACTGGTACTGTACATTACGATAATATAGTATAATGTAATACTATAATACTAATATAATACCACATATTAATACAGTCTGCACAGGGACTACACATGAAAATGTGTTGTTTAGCTAAATCTTGAACTATTACTAATCCAAAATAAATACCTAAAATAAATGACAATTCTATACTTCTATACTGTATATGTGGCCTACTCAACAGTCTATAGTCCAGGCCTTGTGTAATCTCTACATGGAAACTCCAGGATAGAGTCAAAGAAACTGAGACAGACTTCAATCTGCAGAGGACGATTAGACTTTATGGAAAATAAAATAATTTGGTTAAAATGTGAGGAGGGAAATTATAAAAGTAGTACTGCTCAACACACAGTGAGAGAGAGGAAGAGAGAGAAAGAGAGAGGAAGCGAGAGAGATAGAAAGAAACAGTTATTCATTTTTAGTATTTGTTTAGATTATTAAAGAACACTGCTTTAAAGGGGAGAGAAAGAAGAAAACAAGAGGAATGGATTGTTCCGTTTTAAGTTAATGTCTGCTGCGTTGAGGAACACACTTTCTCCAGCGTCCAGCTAATTCTCCCCATTCTACAAGGAGATACAAAAAACATGGACATATTAACGTTGGGAACAGTGGTGGGTTGGGGATGGGATGGGAGGTAGGGAAGGGGACAAGAGAGGGATTGTGGGAACTGGGAATGTTTCACAGAACAGACATGGTTGGTTAGACGCTGTCAGCCACGGAGGAGACGTCTCACCAAGAACTTGCGTTTCTGTTTCCAGTGGTTGCCCTGGGCGTTAGTTGACATGTGGGCCTCGGTGACCATGCGAATCAGGTCCCACTCCTCCTGGGACGGCTCAGGCCGGTCCCACACCGTTTTCTGGAGCTCATCCTTCCGCCGCCGCTCACGGTTCTCCTCGATCAACTTCCGCTTGGCGAGCCGCTTGCTGTCGTCCAGCACCACTGGGAGGGAGTGGTGGAGGTGTAGAGGATGGGAGGGAGAGGTGGAGGTGTAGAGGATGGGAGGGAGTGGTGGAGGTGTAGAAGATGGGAGGGAGTGGTGGAGGTGTAGAGGATGGGAGGGAGTGGTGGAGGTGTAGAGGATGGGAGGGAGTGGTGGAGGTGTAGAGGATGGGAGGGAGATGTGGAGGTGTAGAGGATGGGAGATGGGAGGTGGAGGATGGGAGGGAGTGTAGAAGATGGGAGGGAGTGGTGGAGGTGTAGAGGATGGGAGGGAGTGGTGGAGGTGTAGAGGATGGGAGGGAGTGGTGGAGGTGTAGAGGATGGGAGGGAGTGGTGGAGGTGTAGAGGATGGGAGGGAGAGGTGGAGGTGTAGAGGATGGGAGGGAGGGAGGGGTGGAGGTGTAGAGGATGGGAGGGAGTGGTGGAGGTGTAGAGGATGGGAGGGAGTGGTGGAGGTGTAGAGGATGGGAGGGAGTGGTGGAGGTGTAGAGGATGGGAGGGAGTGGTGGAGGTGTAGAGGATGGGAGGGAGTGGTGGAGGTGTAGAGGATGGGAGGGAGTGGTGGAGGTGTAGCGATGGGAGGGAGTGGTGGAGGTGTAGAGGATGGGAGAGAGTGGTGGAGGTGTAGAGGATGGGAGGGAGTGGTGGAGGTGTAGAGGATGGGAGGGAGTGGTGGAGGTGTAGAGGATGGGAGGGAGTGGTGGAGGTGTAGAGGATGGGAGGGAGTGGTGGAGGTGTAGAGGATGGGAGGGAGTGGTGGAGGTGTAGAGGATGGGAGGGAGTGGTGGAGGTGTAGAGGATGGGAGGGAGTGGTGGAGGTGTAGAGGATGGGAGGGGGTGGAGGAGGAGGTGTTAGGGATTAGGGGGAAGGGTGAAGTGGTAGGGCGAGAGAGGGTCAAAGAAGGAAGCAAGGAGTCACGTACAGCGAGGGGATTGAGAGGGAGGGGATCAAGCGCACAAAGATAGCATCCATCATTAAAAACATGATCTGTCAATAGATAAATAATAATACAAATCTGATAACAGAAGTAAAAACAGAGAAAGCATGATAGAAATTGCACAATAAAACAAGAATGAAGAAGAGTATTTGTAAAGAGTAATGAATGAGGCAGTCTATTCCTGTTATGAGGAGTCAGGACATTAGTTCTCCTCATCTCTGTACTCTGAAATAGGTAGGTTAAGCAGCTCTCCGTGATGAGCCACCTCGCAGGCCAAGCGTGATTATCAAGTTCAGTTAACAGATCTCTCAGGTAGATTGGAGCATATTTATTGAGACACATTTTTAGAGCAATCAGAACTAGTGCTAGTTAGTTCATTTGTTAAATCCGTTTTTTCCCCAGCTGCCATAGTGGTGGTAGTGAATGTCCTCTCAATTAAATATGAACGCTACATTATTATAATTGTATTATACATCTCACTCTAGAAGAAGGAACAGTCTCTCTAAAGGTATTCTGGGGAACTAAACTAAGCAGAATACTACTTACAGTCTGTTGCCATGCCGACAGCGATGCACTTCTTGAAGCGGCATTCCTGGCACTGGTTCCTGGTCACCTTATCGATGACGCACTTTGCCTCGTACTTACAAGCGTACGTCGGGTTCAGGTTCTTCTGGATCGTCCGCCGGAAGAAACCCTTTGGGAAAAAAGATAAATGAAATGTTTGAAAGGGAATTTCCGGAACACAATGATGTAAAAAATGATATTTCATTGAATTTTTCCTTTTTGATGGATACTGCTGAAACCATGTCAGAGAGTTAAGTGTTGGTATTATTACATCTGTTACTAATACATATGTCCAGTGTTGGTATTACCTTGCATCCTTCACAGGTGATACAGCGATAGTGATATCCTGTAGCTTTATCCCCACATACTACACATAACTCGTCCTTGTCCAGGTAACTGGGGATGTACCCTAACAAGACAGAAAGAAATCAAACGTAAACACATCATATAGGGAAAGTTGTACAACTGAAATGTGTCTCCACATTTAACCCAACCCCTCTGAATCAGAGGAGTGCCAAAATCAATATTCACGTCTTCGGGGCGCAGGGAACAGTGGGTTAACTGCCTCGCTCAGGTGTAGAACGACAGATTTTTACCTTGTCAGCCCCAGGGATTCGATCCAGCAACCTTTCGGTCACTGGCCCAATGCTCTAACCACTAGGCTACCTGCCGCCCCATATAGGCCAGTGACGATCCGTTAACAGGGACACAACTATACTTATGTTGGATACAAACAGCATTCAGAAACAACCAATTATGTATGCTAGGAACGCCTGTATCGTTACCAGACAGATTTCCCTGTGGGACAATAAAGTACTCATTTACTACTGTCTGACCACAAGCAGACCACTGAACATGATCTTTGTAGACACAGCAACTTAGAAACAAAGAGGTGATTTCCACCAGATGTGTTTAACATCATTAATTTCAACACAAAGTTCTCCAAAAGGGCCTAAAGTGTGTAGCACTAAGAAGGTAAGAAGCAGAGGTAACAAGAGTTTAAAAGGTAGGGTCAGTGAGGGCAAGGCTGGGGGCTTAGCCCACTGAGAGAGGTGATCCAGCCCGGACACACGAGCAGGGTGGCATGCAGGGGGGGCGTCAGACTGCGGGAGGGGAGGGGGGTAGGAGGAGAGGAGGAGGGTGGGGGCAGAGGTCAATAAATGATCAATACGAGTCGAGGGGAGTCAGGGCCAAGCCATCAACCAGCAAGCTCCAGCCTTCTGTTACCCTGTCTGTAGTCTTGCTCCCTGTACCAGCAATCAATACACACACACACACACACACACACACACAAAAGCACAAAATGCAACAGGTTCTCTGGCTCCAGGTCAGTTCTGGCACGGTATGACACCTTAGGTCAACTTGGATTTACTCTAGTCCAAACTAAAGCCTGATCAAAGGAGCTCAGGTTGTCAACACAATTAATACCCACCCGTGAATTTAATAGCAAACCATTATGATAGACGCTAAGAACACTGTTCAGGACAATCAAATGCAGAGACATATTGACCATACAGAAGTTTGCCAAAAAGTATTTTCAAAGTCCATCGTCTTGTAATATGTTGGCGGTCTGAATTTGCCTTTAAACTTTAAGAGGTCTTAGTTTGAAAGTGAATACATAGTTCAATGTACATAACTACAAACGGTCCCTAATAGGTTGACTTATCAACCTAGAAACTCACAGTACTCAGTGTTTAGGTGTTAATAAACATGTAGTATCAGAATCACTATGATTATAGTGTATCAAAAGTCACTACGATATTATATAAACACATACGAGCAAGGTACAACACTGAAACGGTTTGCAATGAGATAAATCACTGTTCAAGCCAAACTAGATTAGCATACATCAAATACCAACAATATCAGGTCAGATTTTGTCCTTCATCAACAGGACATATTGGTGCACCTGTCGCACGTCTCTACACATGCATTCCAACACAAGCTGTCAGGATGGCACCCCATCACGCCACCGGGTTAGTCCCTACCTTTCAGTTTGTCATGCCATCACAATAATCCCTAGTACTTCCCGGTTCTAGAGCCAGAAGTACTGCTCCCAAGTCCCAACTCCCTACCTTTCTTGTTGACCTCTTGCATCCACTGCATGTGGGAGAAGTCAGGCTTCCCCTCAGAATAGTAGTCGGGCTGGTGGTTGTAGTGGCTGAGAGGCACTTCCATGGTGCAGTATTCACTTTTGAACACGGGGTTGGGTCCTGGGTAGGAGCAGGCATAGGGCTGGCTGGGGGGCCAAGCCTGCTCCATGCAGGGAGGGTGGATCTGGTGCATGGGTTGGGGCTCACAGTGCCCGTAACCCCCGGGACCATCACCTCCATACATGCAGTACTCCCCACCGCCCTGCATCGGGTAGCCACCGCCCACGCCATGAGGCATCTCATACATGTCAGGCATGCAGTAGTTCATGATGGCCAACGACTGCACCGAAGGCAGGTAGGCTCATACAAAAGGCTGATGAAGGCCAAAAAAAAGAAAAGAAAAGAAGCCTGGAGACAATGTTACGTATCAACTCAGAGCTAAGCCTAATTAATTCAGCGTTATGTTAAATTACTCCAGATAAATAATGAAACGATTGATACGGATATGATAACAAACTGGTGTACGGAGCAGGTAGGGGCTATGTTGGTAGAATGAGTCTTATATACCGAGACCTTGGGCCCACCCCTACAGTACAACCCCTAGCACGTACTCGCCCGGCTCCACCCCACCGCACAGCGCCCTACCAGCCGACTGTGGCAGGAGCTTTATGACGACGTGAGATTTCTAATCTGACTCTGTAAATCCCAGGAGTGTAACAGACAGACAGCAACAAGATGGTGATGTTCTCGCCAGATTAAAGCCTTGATTGATGTGCCTCACCAACCACCATCACCTAGTCATAGACATATGGTGCCGTGCCGCTGGCAGAAGTTAAAAAACAAACAAAGACAGTACAAAATAACAAAAGAAAAGTCATCCCAAATACTTCTCTGGCATAAGAGTATGAATAAGTAGTAGCGGACAGTCTCGGAGAAGTTTAGTTTGGTTTGGTTCGTCAACACTCGGTGAGTCAATTCAATTTAACACTTAGATCTGGATGATGAACAATATCGTGCACATTACATTAGAGTTCAAATCTCAGAATAATCGGGTTTAGCCTGCTTAGGCCTATTTCAGTGATTTATGTCGCACACAAACTCAGAACACCTGTCTTCAATTCACATCAATCAACATGAATCCCACGTAATCCCAACATTTTCACTGGTAATAAAGTAAAACTTAGACTTCACTTCAGACTAGGATAGAATAGAATAGCTCATTTACAAGGGTTAAGTTATACCAACATTGCCATAAAATGAAGACCACCACACTGTAATCCATGATGGACAACACAACCCAGCTAAAAACAACTTGCTTACTAGTAGGTCAGTGAAACATCAGAAACTTCTATAACTCATTAGAAACCCCTGCATACCCCGAATGACTGATTATAACCCGTTCACAAGTGTATTACAATGATAATATTAGAGCAGCTAAGTGCAATGGTTCAAGATCATATACAATTATCAAATGTTGCAATTGTAAATGAGAACTTGTTCTCAACTTGCCTACCTGGTTAAATAAAGGTGAAATATTTTTTTTTTTAAATAAAAATAAATGGAATACTGAAGTTATATTCTTCTGGTGTTGATTGCATATTACTTTCTTATTTGAGTCAGAATATAAGAAAGAAACCAAATGTTTAATTCTCTGATACTCTGGTATAGTTTGATCAACAGGTTGAATTTCAATGGGAGGCGCCATGTGCCAAACCACCTTATTGTATGTTAATCTTCAGACATTCAGCCATATTGATTATGGTATTGATTATGGTTCACAGGATAAGCCTTATGGCAGAGGGGAAGGCGGTACCGATATTTTCTAATTGGACAATCAAAGTAGATGGACTAACTAAGTACAAACATATGCTTGATCACACTTAAGGTTATTTTCTTGCTAAGATATGATTGGCTAAACTTTATGAGATCTTTGAAACACACTACATGTTACTTAATAAAGTTCCCAAAATAATAATAAAGTAATAATAACAATGTCCAAATAAATATATCAGAGTTTCAAGTAGTGATGGATCATTTGATATTATTCAGTTTAACAATTGAAAAAGTTTTTAGTTAATATCAGGTCTAGTGGACACAATTGCTAGAGGTCTACAAGTGAATAATAAGATATATATTTTATGGATTTCAAATTGAAAGAAGAAATACATTTAATATCAATTCTGTCCAAACAAGTCAGCCATAAAAAAACCAACACCAAATAGCTATAGTATTGTTCCACATTACTAACCATTAGTTGATCAATGACCACCAAGCATCCTGGCCTACGTAATACCAATAGCATATACAGTGGGTCTACAGAGAGATGCTAAGTATTCTGCTGTTCACCTTTTACACGCACATGGTTTCTTTTAGAAGTCAATCGAGTTTTAAATCTTAAAGATACAGTAGTTTCCCCAAAAGGTTCATTGTTTATATGAATAAATAATCTACCATTATATTAATCAAAAATTGTCTCGTACTTTTAGAATTCACAAAGATGGCCGCTACACATTTCATTTATTTTGTTCCTGATGTTTTGTGTGTAAATGTTTATATCCAGCGAGGATTGTGTATTTGTCTTTATCGCACCCAATTAACCAACCAATCAGTTAACCGACGTTTGATATAGGAATACTTACCTGCAGTGGCATCACACACCAACGTTCATGTAACTGACAAAACAACGGAAACAGCGAAATAAATGAAGGATACAAAGGGATACAAGGAAAGCAGGTGATTCCACAGTTGTGCTTCCTGAGTTAATTAAGCAAATATTTCAATATTTAATTAGGTGTACATTTTGCAGATATTCTAATAATTGATCAATCAATGGCCATGCTCTTATTGATAGCTCTTACAGTTTTTTTTCAATTGCTAACAAGCGTCGCTCAATACCGAAGCCACTTTTTCCAAACTCTTCACACAGTCTGCATTACCAACATGCATCTTGGCCAAACAGTTCATCTCACCTCCAAAACTCACCCAAACCACCAAAACACTTTATACATGTCTCAAAATAAGCTTGTTCGACCAGAACACTGGCAACAATTCTCACTTAGAAAGCATACATTGTCACTCATAACACACTGACCTAAAAAACACTAACATGGAGCATTACTTAAATGATGAACTTTTTCTCTTTGAAGTTTGAATGATTTTCACATCATTATAGAATAAGAATAACACCTTTTCACTTTATTGACTGTACTGAAGTACATGTAACAACAATGAATCAGAAATGCAGCATTCTGCTTCAATAGCCTTTATTTTTTCTATATCTTTGCATATAGTAATTTACTTGTGAAAAATAAAAAGTTGAAACAAAAAAACAATTCCTGAAATTCCAGGGCTGCAATAAAAACATTTTAAAAACATCATCAACATGTATAATATAATCACTCATACTGTACAGTACTGTGAGGGTTCTAGTTCTCATCAACATGTATAGTATAATCACTCATACTGTACAGTACTGTGAGGGTTCTAGTTCTCATCAACATGTATAATATAATCACTCATACTGTACAGTACTGTGAGGGTTCTAGTTCTCATCAACATGTATAGTATAATCACTCATACTGTACAGTACTGTGAGGGTTCTAGTTCTCATCAACATGTATAGTATAATCACTCATACTGTACAGTACTGTGAGGGTTCTAGTTCTCATCAACATGTATAATATAACACTCCTACTGCACGGTACTGTGAGGGTTCTAGTTCTCATCAACATGTATAGTATAATCACTCATACTGTACAGTACTGTGAGGGTTCTAGTTCTCATCAACATGTATAGTATAATCACTCATACTGTACAGTACTGTGAGGGTTCTAGTTCTCATCAACATGTATAGTATAATCACTCATACTGTACAGTACTGTGAGGGTTCTAGTTCTCATCAACATGTGTAGTATAATCACTCATACTGTACAGTACTGTGAGGGTTCTAGTTCTCATCAACATGTGTAGTGTAACACTCATACTGTACAGTACTGTGAGGGTTCTAGTTCTCATCAACATGTATAGTATAATCACTCATACTGTACAGTACTGTGAGGGTTCTAGTTCTCATCAACATGTATAGTATAATCACTCATACTGTACAGTACTGTGAGGGTTCTAGTTCTCATCAACATGTATAGTATAATAACTCACACTGTACAGTACTGTGAGGGTTCTAGTTCTCATCAACATGTGTAGTATAATCACTCATACTGTACAGTACTGTGAGGGTTCTAGTTCTCATCAACATGTGTTATATAATCACTCATACTGTACAGTACTGTGAGGGTTCTAGTTCTCATCAACATGTATAGTATAATCACTCATACTGTACAGTACTGTGAGGGTTCTAGTTCTCATCAACATGTGTAGTATAATCACTCATACTGTACAGTACTGTGAGGGTTCTAGTTCTCATCAACATGTATAGTATAATCACTCATACTGTACAGTACTGTGAGGGTTCTAGTTCTCATCAACATGTATAGTATAATCACTCATACTGTACAGTACTGTGAGGGTTCTAGTTCTCATCAACATGTCTAGTATAACACTCATACTGTACAGTACTGTGAGGGTTCTAGTTCTCATCAACATGTATAGTATAATCACTCATACTGTACAGTACTGTGAGGGTTCTAGTTCTCATCAACATGTATAGTATAATCACTCATACTGTACAGTACTGTGAGGGTTCTAGTTCTCATCAACATGTATAGTATAATCACTCATACTGTACAGTACTGTGAGGGTTCTAGTTCTCATCAACATGTGTAGTATAATCACTCATACTGTACAGTACTGTGAGGGTTCTAGTTCTCATCAACATGTGTAGTGTAACACTCATACTGTACAGTACTGTGAGGGTTCTAGTTCTCATCAACATGTATAGTATAATCACTCATACTGTACAGTACTGTGAGGGTTCTAGTTCTCATCAACATGTATAGTATAATCACTCATACTGTACAGTACTGTGAGGGTTCTAGTTCTCATCAACATGTATAGTATAATCACTCATACTGTACAGTACTGTGAGGGTTCTAGTTCTCATCAACATGTATAATATAACACTCCTACTGCACGGTACTGTGAGGGTTCTAGTTCTCATCAACATGTATAGTATAATCACTCATACTGTACAGTACTGTGAGGGTTCTAGTTCTCATCAACATGTATAGTATAATCACTCATACTGTACAGTACTGTGAGGGTTCTAGTTCTCATCAACATGTATAGTATAATCACTCATACTGTACAGTACTGTGAGGGTTCTAGTTCTCATCAACATGTATATAATCACTCATACTGTACAGTACTGTGAGGGTTCTAGTTCTCATCAACATGTTCACTCATACTGTACAGTACTGTGAGGGTTCTAGTTCTCATCAACATGTATAGTATAATCACTCATACTGTACAGTACTGTGAGGGTTCTAGTTCTCATCAACATGTATAGTATAATCACTCATACTGTACAGTACTGTGAGGGTTCTAGTTCTCATCAACATGTATAGTATAATAACTCACACTGTACAGTACTGTGAGGGTTCTAGTTCTCATCAACATGTGTAGTATAATCACTCATACTGTACAGTACTGTGAGGGTTCTAGTTCTCATCAACATGTGTTATATAATCACTCATACTGTACAGTACTGTGAGGGTTCTAGTTCTCATCAACATGTATAGTATAATCACTCATACTGTACAGTACTGTGAGGGTTCTAGTTCTCATCAACATGTGTAGTATAATCACTCATACTGTACAGTACTGTGAGGGTTCTAGTTCTCATCAACATGTATAGTATAATCACTCATACTGTACAGTACTGTGAGGGTTCTAGTTCTCATCAACATGTATAGTATAATCACTCATACTGTACAGTACTGTGAGGGTTCTAGTTCTCATCAACATGTCTAGTATAACACTCATACTGTACAGTACTGTGAGGGTTCTAGTTCTCATCAACATGTATAGTATAATCACTCATACTGTACAGTACTGTGAGGGTTCTAGTTCTCATCAACATGTATAGTATAATCACTCATACTGTACAGTACTGTGAGGGTTCTAGTTCTCATCAACATGTATAGTATAATCACTCATACTGTACAGTACTGTGAGGGTTCTAGTTCTCATCAACATGTGTAGTATAATCACTCATACTGTACAGTACTGTGAGGGTTCTAGTTCTCATCAACATGTGTAGTGTAACACTCATACTGTACAGTACTGTGAGGGTTCTAGTTCTCATCAACATGTATAGTATAATCACTCATACTGTACAGTACTGTGAGGGTTCTAGTTCTCATCAACATGTATAGTATAATCACTCATACTGTACAGTACTGTGAGGGTTCTAGTTCTCATCAACATGTATAGTATAATCACTCATACTGTACAGTACTGTGAGGGTTCTAGTTCTCATCAACATGTATAATATAACACTCCTACTGCACGGTACTGTGAGGGTTCTAGTTCTCATCAACATGTATAGTATAATCACTCATACTGTACAGTACTGTGAGGGTTCTAGTTCTCATCAACATGTATAGTATAATCACTCATACTGTACAGTACTGTGAGGGTTCTAGTTCTCATCAACATGTATACTATAATCACTCATACTGTACAGTACTGTGAGGGTCCTAGTTCTCCCTCTCTACTGCATTTGGCCACAAGTTCTCATCAACATCACATCTTATGTCTTCTCTGGCGATGCATCTTGGAGGAGAAGTGTCTCCACACCCTGGCAGTCTTCAGGAGAAGTGTCTCCACACCCTGGCAGTCTTCAGGAGAAGTGTCTCCACACCCTGGCAGTCTTCAGGAGAAGTGTCTCCACACCCTGACAGTCTTCAGGAGAAGTGTCTCCACACCCTGGCAGTCTTCAGGAGAAGTGTCCCCACACCCTGGCAGTCTTTAGGAGAAGTGTCTCCACACCCTGGCAGTCTTCAGGAGAAGTGTCTCCACACCCTGGCAGTCTTCAGGAGAAGTGTCTCCACACCCTGGCAGTCTTCAGGAGAAGTGTCCCCACACCCTGGAAGTCTTTAGGAGAAGTGTCCCCACACCCTGGAAGTCTTTAGGAGAAGTGTCTCCACACCCTGGCAGTCTTCAGGAGAAGTGTCTCCACACCCTGGCAGTCTTCAGGAGAAGTGTCCCCACACCCTGGAAGTCTTCAGGAGAAGTGTCTCCACACCCTGGCAGTCTTCAGGAGAAGTGTCTCCACACCCTGGCAGTCTTCAGGAGAAGTGTCCCCACACCCTGGCAGTCTTTAGGAGAAGTGTCTCCACACCCTGGCAGTCTTCAGGAGAAGTGTCTCCACACCCTGGCAGTCTTCAGGAGAAGTGTCTCCACACCCTGGCAGTCTTCAGGAGAAGTGTCTCCACACCCTGGCAGTCTTCAGGAGAAGTGTTTCCACTCCCTGCATTCATGGCATCCATTAAGGACATCTGGTCATTTGGATGGTGGTCATAAACCTTCCTCCTCCACGCAGAGAAACACTCCTCTATGGGGTTTAGGAAGGGGGAGTATGGAGGCAGGAATAATACTGACATCCTAGGATGGGCAGCAAACCAGTCTGTGACTGCAGCAGAGTGGTGGAATGCCACATTATCCCACACAACAACGAAGGTAGGGGAGTTTCTTGCCCCTCTCTCCTCTGCTGGCACAAGTTGATTATTCAGGTCATCCAGAAAATAAATGAGCCTCTCTGTATTGTAGGGGCCAATGAGTGGTTTGTGTAACAGCAAACCATCATTGGACAGTGCTGCACACATTGTGATGTTAGCTCCTCTCTGGCCTGGGACATCCACAGTTGCTCTCTGTCCAATTACATTTCTTCCCCTGTGGCGTGTTTTTGCCAGGTTGAATCCAGCTTCATCAACAAATATGAATGTATGTGTAGTTTACCTGGCTTCCATCTCCATTACTCTCTAAAATACAGTGAATCCACAGTTTTACAGTACTTTACATTATGTATAGTTGTGTATGTACCCTGTTTGGTTATTGAACAGACATCTTACCTGGAGATATTGATACCGGAGTTCTTTCACACGTACACCGTTTCTCTCAAAGGGTACAGTGTACCTCATCCTTATTTTATGTTTTTATAGGACAATTGTAATTGCAATTGTTGTTGTGCTGACCATATTCACATTCCCAAAAGTGATATTGTCTACCAGCACTTTGTCCCGAATTTCCAGCAGTTTTATTGCATTGTTGCCAATTACCATGTCAACAATGGCGATTTCCTGTGCATCTGATAATATTCTGCCTCTCCCTCCCGTGGGAGGCAACCTTTGGATCCTACTGAAAAACACAAAACAATCAATATATTTCAAAATGCCAGTACATGTAAAAATGTGACCATACTGTATTGTACTGTAATATGTAGTTAAATTATCATTGAAGGATGCACATCTCACCTGTTGTTTTGCCAGAAAATGTGTACTATTGATGCAACTGTTGAACGCTGCAGATTTGGTTGCACCCTTAAGAGAGACCATGGTTTACAACATGGTCAATATTTGGGGCCCTTATCTCATCAGAGACCCCAGCTCTTGGTCTTCCTCTCCTTTGTCCTCCACGCATTCTCCCTCTCCCTGCCACTCTTCTTTCCCTACCAACCAAGCTTTGATCCATGTTTCTAAACTAAATAATTCCAAAGCTGTCCTCTTTTGTATGTTTGGTAATGAGACTAAAAACAGGAAACTTGGGTAGGCTTTCAGCTGAAATTGCAAACAGCTGTGTTTGGAATGATTAAATATTCTGCTGAGATGTTCTATATGTTTTAATCTGGTTACTGCAGAAATGCACAACATTTGCCATCATTTTGTTTTGAATGTGTTTTTAACAGTTTTGGAAACAGTGTGTCAGCATTTGAAAACGTGCTGGAAATATATAGTTTTGCAAGTGGTGGAGTATGAATGAGAAAAGAGCTAATCAATTTCGGAGAATGTAGTCATTGAATGCATTTTGTGTGAAAGCAATGAAAAATTATTCACAGTTGGTCAACATACACTTCTGTTTCGCTGACTGTGTGAAGAGTTTTGACAATGTGACTTCAGTTTTGACCAATGCATGTTAGCATTTCAAAAAAACTGTAACTAAACATGAGTTATAGACTAAACAGAGCAGGGTAAAATGCAAGGTAACAAGTCAAATATTTTACCTGGCTATGTGCCAATGATACATACTTACTAAGATTATACAATTATTGCATCTAATTAATTCAAATCTAATAACCACAAATAATTGTAAAAGTATAATTGAATTATTTTACCCACTTTTCGGTCAGTTTCAACTTATTAATATAGAAATATACGTGTTCTTAAAACAAACGTGCTGAAGCTTAAATACGGTGCACTCGGAAAGTATTCAGAACCCCTTTTCCACATTTTTTTTACGCTACAACCTTATTCTAAAATGCATTAAATAGTTTTTCCCGTCATCAATCACACACACAATATCCCATAATGCAAAAACATTTAATTTTTAACATTTTTGCTAATTTATAAAAATTAAAAACTGAAATATCACATTTACATAAGTATTCAGACCCTTCACTCAGTCTTTTGGGTATGACGCTACAAGCTTGGCACACCATTCTTCTCTGCAGATCCTCTCAAGCTCTGTCAGGTTGGATGGGGAGCGTCGCTAACTATTTTCAGGTCTCTCCAGAGATGTTTGATCGGGTCAAGTCCGGGCTATGGCTGGGCCATTCAAGGACATTCAGAGACTTGTCCCGAAGCCACTCATGCGTTGTCTTGGCTGTGTGCTTATGGTCGTTGTCCTGTTGGAATGTGAACCTTCGCCCCAGTCCTGAGATCCTGAGCACTCTGGAGCAGGTTTTCATCAAGGATCTTTCTGTACTTTGCTCCGTTCATCTTTCCCTTGATCCTGACTAATCTCCCAGGCCCTGCCACTGAAAAACATCCCCACAGCATAATGCGGCCACCGCCGTGCTTCACCATTGGGATGGTGCAAGGTTTTCTCCAGATGTGACGTTTGGCATTCAGGCCAAATACTTCAATCTTGGTTTCATCAGACCAGAGCATCTTGTTTCTCATGGTCTGAGAGTCCTTTAAGTGCCTTTTAGCAAACTCCAAGCGGGCTGTCATGTGCCTTGTCATGTGCCTTTTACTGAGGAGTGGCTTCCGTCTGGCCACTCTACCATTAAGGCCTGATTGGTGGAGTGCTGAAGAGATGGTTGTCCTTCTGGAAGGTTCTCCCATCTACACAGAGGAAATCTGGAGCTCTGTCAGAGTAACCATTGGGTTCTTGGTCACCTCCCTGACAAAGGCCCTTCTCCCCCGATTGCTTAGTTTGGCTGGGCTGCCTGCTGTTGGACGAGTGCTGCAGACATTTTTGGGCAGCTTTCCCCAGATCAAACATCAATTATTCCGGAGCTAGCCAGCTGAAGAGTTCCATCAGCCACTCCTGAGCTACAATCACCAATCTGGCCCCACCGGGCCTTTATGACTGGACTACCGACGTTATCTGCCAGAGGGAGTTATCCAACTGGCCCTTCCATCACGACGTTACCTGAACGCCCATCTGCGGCCCGCTAATCGTTAGCTGTCTTATCGGCTGCTAACTGAATAGGTCTATTGGACAATTTTTTCTTTTTTTCTATCTATTTTTCCAATTGGATTGATCCCCTCTACCACACGGTACCCCACTAATCTACCGACGGAAACGCACGAGGTGGCTAAAAACAGACCTCCATCCTCTGCCAGCTTGCTACCGATGAATCGCTGTCTGAATCGCCGTGACCCCAACCAACCTCACTTCTCACTGGACCCTTATGATCACTCGACTAAGCATGGCTCTCCTTAATGTCAATATGCCTTGTCCATTGCTGTTCTGGTTTTTATTTGGCTTATTTCACTGTAGAGCCTCTAGCCCTGCTCATTATACCTTATCCAACCTTTCAGTTCCACCACCCACACATGCGATGACATCACCTGGTTTCGATGATGTTTCTAGAGACAATATCTCTCTCATCATCACTCATACCTAGGTTTACCTCGACTGTATTCACATCCAACCATACCTTGGTCTGTACATTATACCTCAAAGCTATTTTATCGCCCCCAGAAACCTCCTTTTACTCTATGTTCCGGACATTCTAGACGACCAATTCTCATAGCTTTTAGCCGTACCCTTATCCTACTCCTCCTCTGTTCCTCTGGTGACGTAGAGGTGAATCCAGGCCCTGCAGTGCCTAGCTCCACTCCTATTCCCCAGGCGCTCTCTTTTGATGACTTATGTAACCATAATAGCCTTGGTTTCATGCATGTTAACATTAGAAACCTCCTCCCTAAGTTTGTTTTATTCACTGCTTTAGCACACTCTGCCAACCCGGATGTTCTAGCGGTGTCTGAATCCTGGCTTAGGAAGACCACCAAAAATTCTGAAATCTCCATCCCTTACTACAACATTTTCAGACAAGATAGAACGGCCAAAGGGGGCAGTGTTGCAATCTACTGCAAAGATAGCCTGCAGAGTTCTGTGCTACTATCCAGGTCTGTACCCAAACAATTTGAACTTCTACTCTTAAACATCCACCGTTGCCGCCTGCTATAGACCACCTTCTGCCCCCAGCTGTGCTCTGGAAACCATATGTGAACTGATTTCCCCCCATCTATCTTCAGAGCTCGTGCTGCTAGGCGACTAAACTGGAACATACTTAACACCCCAGCCATCCTACAATCTAAGCTTGATGCCCTCAATCTCACACAAATGATCAATGAACCTACCAGGTACCACCCCAAAGCCGTAAACACGGGCACCCTCATAGATATCATCCTTACCATCTTGCCCTCTAAATACACCTTTGCTGTTTCCAACCAAGATCTCAGCGATCACTGCCTCATGGCCTGCATCCGTAATGGGTCAGTGGTCAAACAACCTCCACTCATCACTGTCAAACGCTCCCTGAAACACTTCAGCGAGCAGGCCTTTCTAATCGACCTGGCCGGGGTATCCTGGAAGGATATTGATCTCATCCCGTCAGTAGAGGATGCCTGGTTATTTATTTTAAAAAAATGCCTTCCTCACCATCTTAAATAAGCATGCCCCGTTCAAAAAATGTAGAACCAGGAACAGATATAGCCCTTGGTTCTCTCCAGACCAGAGTGCCCTTAACCAACACAAAAACATCCTATGGCGTTCTGCATTAGCATCGAACAACCCCCGTGATATGCAACTTTTCAGGGAAGCTAGAAACCAATATACACAGGCAGTTAGAAAAGTCAAGGCTAGCTTTTTCAAGCAGAAATGTGCTTCCTGCAACACAAAATCCAAAAAGTTCTGGGACACTGTAAAGTCCATGGAGAATAAGAACACCTCCTCCCAGCTGCCCACTGCACTGAGGACAGGAAACACTGTCACCACCAATAAATCCACTATAATGGAGAATTTCAATAAGCATTTTTCTACAGCTGGCCATGCTTTCCACCTGGCTACGCCTACCCCGGTCAACAGCACTGCACCCCCCACAGCAACTCGCTCAAGCCTTCCCCATTTCTCCTTCTCCCAAATCCAGTCAGCTGATGTTCTGAAAGAGCTGCAAAATCTGGACCCCTACAAATCAGCCGGGCTCGACAATCTGGACCCTTTCTTTCTAAAATTATCTGCCGAAATGGTTGCAACCCCTATTACTAGCCTGTTCAACCTCTCTTTCTTGTCGTCTGAGATTCCCAATGATTGGAAAGCAGCTGCGGTCAGCCCCCTCTTCAAATGGGGGGACACTCTTGACCCAAACTGCTACAGACCTATATCTATCCTACCCTGCCTTTCTAAGGTCTTCGAAAGCCAAGTCAACAAACAGATTACCGACCATTTCGAATCCCACCATACCTTCTCCGCTATGCAATCTGGTTTCAGAGCTGGTCATTGGTGCACCTCAGCCACACTCAAGGTCCTAAACAATATCTTAACCGCCATCGATAAGAAACAATACTGTGCAGCCGTATTCATTGACCTGGCCAAGGCCTGTCAATCACCACATCCTCACCGGCAGACTCGATAGCCGTGGTTTCTCAAATTATTGTCTCGCCTGGTTCACCAACTACTTATCTGATAGAGTTCAGTGTGTCAAATCGGAGGGCCTGTAGTCCGGGCCTCTGGCAGTCTCTATGGGGTGCCACAGGGTTCAATTCTTGGACCGACTCCTCTGTATACATCAATGATGTCGCACTTGCTGCTGGTGAGTCTCTGATCCACCTCTACGCAGACGACACCATTCTGTATACTTCTGGCCCTTTTTTGGACACTGTGTTAGCAACCCTCCAGACAAGCTTTAATGCCATACAACTCTCCTTCCGTGGCCTCCAATTGCTCTTAAATACAAGTAAAACTAAATGCATGCTCTTCAACCGATCGCTGCCTGCACCTGCCCGCCTGTCCAACATCACTACTCTGGACGGTTCTGACTTGTGGATATGTGGACAACTACAAATACCTAGGTGTCTGGATAAGAGCGTCTGCTAAATGACTTAAATGTAATGTAAATGTTAGACTGTAAACTCTCCTCCAGACTCACATCAAACATCTCCAATCCAAAGTTAAATCTAGAATTTGCTTCCTATTTTGCAACAAAGCATCCTTCACTCATGCTGCCAAACATACCCTTGTAAAACTGACCATCCTACCGATCCTCGACTTCGGCGATGTCATTTACAAAATAGCCTCAAATACCCTACTCAATAAATTGGATGCAGTCTATCACAGTGCCATCCGTTTTGTCACCAAAGCCCTATATACTCCCCACCACTGTGACCTGTACGCTCTCGTTGGCTGGCCCTCACTTCATACTCGTCGCCAAACCCACTGGCTCCAGGTCATCTACAAGACCCTGCTAGGTAAAGTCCCCCCTTATCTCAGCTCGCTGGTCACCATTGCAGCACCCACCTGTAGCACGCGCTCCAGCAGATATATCTCTCTGGTCACCCCCAAAACCAATTCTTCATTTGGCCACCTCTCCTTCCAGTTCTCTGCTGCCAATGACTGGAACGAACTACAAAAATCTCTGAAACTTATCTCCCTCACTAGCTTTAAGCACCAGCTGTCAGAGCAGCTCACAGACTACTGCACCTGTACATAGCCCATCTATAAAATTAGCCCAAACAACTACCTCTCCCCCTACTGTATTTATTTATTTATTTATTTTGCTCCTTTGCACCCCATTATTTCTATCTCTACTTTGCACATTCTTCCACTGCAAATCTTCCACTGAAAATTCCAGTGTTTTACTTGCTATTTGGTATTTACTTCGCCACCATGGCCTTTTTTGCCTTTTACCTCCTTTAACTCACCTCATTTGCTCACATTGTATATAGACTTATTTTTCTACTGTATTATTGACTGTATGTTTGTTTTACTCCATGTGTAACTTTGTGTTGTTGTATGTGTCGAACTGCTTTGCTTTATCTTGGCCAGGTCGCCACCCTGGATGGTTCCGACCTTGAATATGTGGACATCTATAAGTACCTAGGTGTCTGGCTAGACTGTAAACTCTCCTTCCAGACTCATATCAAACATCTCCAATCGAAAATCAAATCAAGAGTCGGCTTTCTATTCCGCAACAAGGCCTCCTTCACTCACGCCGCCAAACTTACCCTAGTAAAACTGACTATCCTACCGATCCTCGACTTCGCCGATGTCATCTACAAAATAGCTTCCAACACTCTACTCAGCAAACTGGATGCAGTTTATCACAGTGCCATCCGTTTTGTCACTAAAGCACCTTATACCACCCACCACTGCGACCTGTATGCTCTAGTCGGCTGGCCCTCGCTACATATTCGTCGCCAGACCCACTGGCTCCAGGTCATCTACAAGTCCATGCTAGGTAAAGCTCCGCCTTATCTCAGTTCACTGGTCAGGATGGCAACACCCACCCATAACATGCGCTCCAGCAGGTGTATCTCACTGATCATCCCTAAAGCCAACACCTCATTTGGCCGCCTTTCGTTCCAGTTCTCTGCTGCCTGTGACTGGAACGAATTGCAAAAATCGCTGAAGTTGGAGACTTTTATCTCCCTCACCAACTTCAAACATCTGCTATCTGAGCAGCTAACCGATCGCTGCCGCTGTACATAGTCTATCGGTAAATAGCCCACCCATTTTTACCTACCTCATCCCCATACTGTTTTTATTTATTTTATTTTATGCTCTTTTGCACACCAATATCTCTACCTGTACATGACCATCTGATCATTTATCACTCCAGTGTTAATCTGCAAAATTGTAATTATTCGCCTACCTCCTCATGCCTTTTGCACACAATGTATATAGACTCTCCTTTTTTCTACTGTATTATCGACTTGTTAATTGTTTACTCCATGTGTAACTCTGTGTTGTCTGTTCACACTGCTATGCTTTATCTTGGCCAGGTCGCAGTTGCAAATTAGAACTTGTTCTCAACTAGCCTACCTGGTTAAATAAAGGTGAAATAAAAAAATTAAAAAAATAAAAATTGTAAATGAGAAATTGTTCTCAACTTGCCTACCTGGTTAAATAAAGGTGAAAAATATAAATAAATACAATTATGAGTTATTGTTTGTAGATTGATGAGGAAAATATGTCATTTAATCGATCTTAGAATAAGGCTGTAACGTAACAAAATTTGGAAAAGGGGAAAGGTCTGAAAACACTGTAAATGTAGATTAATCATGCCATAAATGCACACATACAGTGGGGCAAAAAAAGTATTTAGTCAGCCACCAATTGTGCAAGTTCTCCCACTTAAAAAGATGAGAGAGGCCTGTAATTTTCATCATAGGTAGAACTTATGGGAGAACTTGCACAATTGGTGGCTGACTAAATACTTTTTTGCCCCACTGTATATATTTTTTTCCTTCTCTATTTTCAGTACTAGACTAATGGATCCAGAGTTAAATGTGCATATAAGGTGATTCTGAACAATCAATTAATTAATCAATGAAGATGCTGAACAGACGTGTGTTTACAAGACAAAGACGCACTATAATCACCTAACCACCGTGTATGTGTCCCAAATGGCACCCTATTCCCTTTTTAGTGCACTACTTTTGACCAGAGTACCAGAGTACATAGACATTTTTGGTTAAACAGTGAACTGTAAAGGGAATAGGGTGCCATTTGGGATGCATCCAGTGGATCCTTAAAAAGAACCCTCTAAAATGATGTATCCACGTGACCAGCCATCCTTTTGTGACCAGTGACACACCAACGAAGTTGGGCTCAGACGACTGTGGCTAAGACTGTAACACGATCAACACATAACAGCTGCTAAAAGTAAGGCCCTTTGAGGCAAATCTGCTCCTAAAGAGGCCCTTGATACCAGTTTAACTTTTTGATGAGGTGAAGTCCTCCGTGGCCCTTAATCTCATTTGTGTTTCTTAGAGGACTCGAGACAGAAAATGTCAAGTGTCTATCAGACACTATAAATCCTGTCAATACTCTGCAATCTGTTCTAGATAAGTGTATTATTCTTAGTTTGGGGTGTTTTGTTTCCCTCTTTTTCCATCTGTCTTTTTGTATTGTTATTTGTATATAGTGTTACTATTTTTTAATCCGAGGAGTCGATCGGTGTAGAGCTAGAACTTGTTTTTAACCTGACCTACAACCCAAATATTATCAGAATCACCTTTATTCACTAAGTACATTTACACTGAATTTTACACGGGGATATGGTGCTGCTAGCAGTAGACAACATATGGAGACAGAAACAGACAGAGGAATTTACACAAAGTTTACATACATTATATACAAAAAAAGTTAAGTGAACAGAATATAGAAGTGAATTATAGTTTTACACTGAATTGAAACAGACCATAAACACACTTCACACTGATCAACTTGTTTCTTTTGGGATTGCATACTTTCTGGACCAACATTGCCATTGTATATAACATAATCATTAATGATATAACTCTTACAGAAATAGAAAAAGAGTCAGGTCTATATTCTGTTGTGTTTGTATCCACTCTTCTGATGACATGATTTACTCTACAAACCCTTCAAAGAGGTGCTTACTACTAAAACTCCAAATACCCAACCAGCCACGGTCATTCAACAATCAAATACGGTATTGTAAAAAGGCATCATTTCAACCTTAGATGCCATGCACACACCATAGATATGCTATTTCTTCATAAGCAGCATAAAATCGCTTTTTCACTAAATTGAAATCTCTCCTGAATTGAAAATAATAAATAAAACTATATATATATATCTCTCACTCGAAACATAAACGCTGATATCTACTCAAAACTCACCCAAAGCATGGGAGCATTTGAGGAGCAAGACTGGTTGCTCCTCCAGACACAGGCATTGCCAGGCTTGAACCGTTAACTGGTCCACGGAGGTGAGGTGACCGTTTTTCCAAAATAAGCATTTCAGCTCATATGCTATTTCCGAGGTCTCACAGAAAGGTCAATGGATCTATAGGTATGAGTATATACAGGATATCCTCTTGGTGGTAATGCCCCACGGCCCAACCTTGGTTGTCCAGTCCAGTCCATCCAGGTTCTCAGCAACCACATTCCCGGGAGAGTCTTCAACCTCGTTCCTCAGCACCTGTTGATACTGGAAGCCGAAGCAGGCTTGTCCCTAATATATTCCCTCCCTGATCGATCACTTGAGGTCTCAGAGGGTTCAAAGCTGGTCAAGAACAATTTTCAGATGGCAGGCTTCAGTCTTGCAAGGATAGGGCCTGGTTTGACATGTTATCCTGAGCCAGATGTCCCCGTCCAACACCGTGTTACCTGAGAAGGACACCAGGCTAACACCAGGCCCCTGGACAACCTCCCCTCACAAGGCTGGGGTGAACCCAGGCAAACTATTGGAGAGGCCCAATGATTCTCAATTAACACACCAGTGTTCACCCCAAAGTGAGTCAAAAGTATATTAGGTTTATCACTATACTAGCTCACAGGTGTCAAGGGGGTTAACATCCAATAACAATATTATTTTCCTGGGGGTTTCTGCTTGCTGTTTTGTACCACTAATGACACTTTTATATTTTCTGGTACTAAACTAAACATATATTTATACACTTCCATCAATAGTGCTAGCTAATGTGTTAATTTAAAGGTCCATCGTTTTTCAAAAGTTATCTATAAAGTAATTTGTGCCACAACAGTGCACAGTGCTGCCTGATCATACCTCCTACTACTAGATCTACTACTACATCTACTACTACTACTACTACATCTACTACTACTACATCTACTACTACTACATCTACTACTACTACATCTACTTCTACATCTACTACTACTAAATCTACTACTACTACTACTAAATCTACTACTACTACATCTACTTCTACATCTACTCTACTGCTAAATCTACTACTACTACATCTACTACTACTACTACTAAATCTACTACTACTAAATCTACTACTACTACATCTACTACTACTAAATCTACTACTACTAAATCATCTACTACTACATCTACTACTACTACTACATCTACATCTACTACTACTACTACTAAAATCTACTACATCTAATACTACTACTACCTCATCTACTACTACTACTACTAAATCTACTACTACTACATCTACTACTACTACTACTACTAAATATACTACTACTACTACATCTACTACTAATAGACCTACCACTACTATACCTACTACTACTAAATCTACTACTACTACTACATCTACTACTACTACATCTACTACTACTAAATCTACTACTACTAAATCATCTACTACTACATCTACTACTACTACTACTACATCTACTACTAATACACCTACCACTACTACACCTACTACTACTAAATCTACTACTACTACTACATCTACTACTACTACTTCTACATCTACTACTACTAAATCTACTACTATTACATCTACATCTACTACTACTAGATCTACTACTACTACATATACTACTACTACTACATCTACTACTACTAGATCAACTACTACTACATATATTACTACTACATCTACTACTACTACATCTACTACTACTGCATCTCCTACTTCTACATCTACTACTACTAGATCTACTACTACTAGATACATTTTCAGTTGTAAATGTCCGCACATTATCAACGTGCTCACAGGAGAAGCCTTCTCAGAACAGGACTTAGGTTGATTGGGTGAATCTTAGGCCATGGGGTCATGAGTGTCATAGTTAATGACAAGCAGATGCTCGTAGTCAATACTGCTAACTAGTCATCCCCAAATCACCCAACATGTCGGAAACCGATTGAATAGCTCAATAAAGTCACTAAGAAAGGTTAAATATGCTATTATCTGGTTCATTGTCTTGTATAGATGTTTGGACTAAATGCTAAAGTTAGAGGTTGGTGACAGTGGCCAGGTAACCAAAACCAAAGCATGGATTGAAGTCTTTTCTCATCCACAGACTGCTTACAGGGTAAGGAAACACATTTTTTTCATTTGGGTGAAGTGTCCCTTACACTGTCCGTGAATGTGTGTTAATACGTGCTAATGATAATCTGACATCTGTACACCAAATGGACAACAAAACAACGGCAGAATGAGCTGACGCAGTTGAATGAGACAACATGAGTCATCACGACCAGCTGGGAAAACTTTAATTTTGGAGATAAATGAATCGGAATCCAGTCTCTTCCTCACCCCCCCATTCCCTCTTCTCCTGTTGGTTACTGTTAATCACCTATCAAGATGTACTGTATGAAGCAATGACTCAATGACGCAATTAGTGCCTCTAATGACACCCAATGCACTTATTTGACCAGATCTCCATTGGGCTCTGGTCCTTCACTGTCATTTGGGACGCAGTAAATGACTAAGTGAGGCCTTGACAGAATTATCTGGGGGAAAGATCTGGCATATAAGGACAAAGACGTTAGGGAAAAAGTCTTGAACAACCATGAAGGGTTGATACTATAACTATACATATATTATAAGTAACATATCATTCTGTGACCACACGTGTCAGAGGAGAACAGTAAGGTCACTGTTAACGAGAGGACAAAAGAGGAAGAATATGCCAACGCTTTGGTGTCATGCGTAACAAACCTTCCTCCAAATGAACTGTTCCTCAGAGGGCTACTAACTAACCCTCCGTTGACCGGACTCATCAAATCATACGCATCACAGTCACTCTGATGCCTGAATGGACACACACACACACAAATGTCCCTTAAACAGCTCACCAGATCAATATAAAAAGATGCACGTTGTTGACTACTTTGAGCACCTAAACTACCAGAAGTCAATCAGTTATTTTCAAAGGAAGAAGGAGACATGAAGAGACATTGTGCAATCTGTTGGAGGGTTAAGAATTGGAAAAAAAACATCTTTATGGAAATGATCAGTGACATTGCCTTTGTGATAACCAATCAGTGGAAGCTCTAACTAGCCAACTTTGACACAGTGCTGGATAGGCTTCCACCCAAAGTGCTGTTTTGCATGCTGTTGGGAAGATCATCTGACCAAAACCTCAGAAACTCCAACACCTATACACACTTCATACAGATGATGAAAATGAAATGGCTACAGTAGCTGTCTGCTCAGAACCAGCCTGGCACAGTGAGAAGGGCATGACACACAAACATACTACTGTCCTGTCCTTAGATGCACTGGTGGCCTGAATGAGGCTGATACTACTGCCGGGCATGACATTTGAATATAAACAAGCAGGCCTAGTGTGTGTGAATGTGTGTGTGTGTGTGTGTGTGTGTGTGTGAGAGAGAGAGAGAGAGAGAGAGAGAGAGAGAGAGAGAGAGAGAGAGAGAGAGAGAGACAGAGAGACAGAGAGAGAGAGAGACAGAGGAGAGAAAGAGGGCGACAGAGAGGAAGGAGAAAGAGATGGAGAGAGAGAAAGAGGAACAGACAGACAGACATTTAGAAGGCTTCAGTTAGAGCTACAGAACAGAGAGACAGACAGACAGAGCCACAGTTGGCATGTTGTGTCCCGCATCCATCTGGATGTGAGACAGATAACTGAATTATTCAAAACAGAACCTAAAAATGGAGCACTAAAGGAGGGGAGTGTGTGTATGTGTGTCTATGAACGGTTCCACCAGCCAATACATTACATACACTATATGTTGACTCCTGTAGTTGAACAGCTCCCTTTGCTGCTATAACAGCCTCCACTCTTCTGGGAAGGCTTTCCACTAGATGTTGGAACATTAAAAACGGGGACACTTCCTTTCAGCCACAAGAGCATTAGTGATATCTGGCACTGATGTTGGGCGATTAGGCCTGGCTCGCAGCTGGCGTTCCAATTCATCCCAAAGTTGTTCAATAGGGTTAAGGTCATGGTTCTGTGCAGGCCAGTCAAGTTCTTCCACACCCATCTCGACAAACCATTTCTGTATGGACCTCACTTTGTGCACGGGGGCATTGTCATGCTGAAACAGAAAAAGGCTATCCCCAAACTGCCACAAAGTTAGAAGCACAGAATCATCTAGAATGTCATTGTATGCCGTAGCATTAAGATTTCCCTTCACTGGAACTAAGGGGCCTAGCCCGAACCATGAAAAACAGCCTCATGCCTTTATTCCTCCTCCACCAAACTTTACAGTTGTCACTTTACATTCGGGCAGGTAGCGTTCTCCTGGCATCCGCAGAAATGTGACGAACTGACTTGTTGGAAAGGCGACATCCTATGACGGTGCCAAGCTGAAAGTCACTGAGCTCTTCAGTACGGGCCATTCTTTGTTTGCATGACTGTGTGCTCGATTTTATACACCTGTCAGCAACGGGTGTGGCTGAAATAGCCAAATCCACTCATTTGTAGGTCTAATTATAACCTAACACAGTGGTGCTATGAATCTACTGATTTACAGGCCACATCAGGCCTGCAAGTCACATTATGCTGGCTTGCAAAGTGATGTGTAATTCCTATTAGAATCCAGCCAGAGTTAGGATATCCAACAAGTGGAATTGTTAATCACCTGCAACATGCATTCAGAATGAATGCTAGGGTAGGGAAGATGAGAAACTGAGACTACCTCAATCATCTAAACTTACAGTAAATGCAATTACTAACAGAACGGATTAATTTAAAAACTGTATGTATCTTAATATGAATCAACCAGGCAATGTACATGCAAAAACACAGATATTACAGTAAAACAAACAATTCTAAAAAGCTTCCTGCAATAAAGCATGATGGGAAATATTATATATGGTTCTATGTAGAACCCCTTTTGCCTTAGAATGGCGCTGGAGAGGACGGCTGACGTTTACATGCTCCTAACCAACAGTGCTATTTTGTTAGTTTTTTTGTGTTGTTTGTAACTTATTTTTTAAACTTATTTTGTACATAATGTTGCTGCTACCGTCTCTTATGACAGACAATACGTTTTGGACATCAGAACAGCGATTACTCCCCACGAACTGGTAGAAGCTTTTTCCTTTAACGAGTCGGACGTGAAGTATATTCCTGGCAACAGGCCCAAATCCCCGTCATTTGCCTTCATAGGTGAGCGAGCAAAACCCCACTGCCATCCGTTCTATTGGCAATCATTGGAATACAAAATCGATGACATTAAATCGGGACATTTAAAACAGTAATATCTGTTCCACCGAGTCAGGGCTGAACGACGACAGGAACATCATACAGCTGGTGGGTTTTACACTGTATCGGCAGGATAGAACAGCAGCCTCTGGTAAGACAAGGGGTGGCGGTCTATGTATGTTTGTAAACAACAGCTGGTGCACGATATCTAAGGAAGTCTCAAGGTTTTGCTCGCCTGAGGTAGAGTATCTCACGATAAGCTGTAGACCACACTATCTACCTAGAGAGTTTTTATCTGTATTTTTCGTAGCTGTCTACATAACACCATAAACTGATGCTGGCACTAAGACCGCACTCAATGAGTTGTATACAGCCATAAGAAAACAGGAAAACACTCATCCAGACGCGGCGCTCCTAGTGGCCGGGGACTTTAATGCAGGGAAACTTAAATCCGTTTGACCAAATTTCCACCAGTATGTTAAATGTGCAACCAGAGGGAGAATAACTCTAGACCTCCTTTACTCTACACACAGAGACGCATACAAAGCTCTCCCTCACCCTCCATTTGGAAAAATCTGACCATAACTCTATCCTCCTGATTCCTGCTTACAAGCCAAAATGAAAGCAGGAAGCATCAGACTACAAAGGAGAGCACAGCCGAGAACTGCCCAGTGACACGAGCCTACAAGAGGAGTTAAATTACTTCAGCTATTCCAGACGACTGTGTGACCACGCTCTCCGCAGCCGATGTGAGTAAGACCTTTAAACAGGACAACAGTTACAAGGCCGCAGGGCCAGAAGGATTACTAGGACTTGTACTGCAAGCATGCGTTGACCAATTGGCAAGTGTCTTCACTAACATTTTCAACCTTTCCCTGGCTGTCTGTAATACCAACATGTTTTAAGCAGGCCACCATAGTACCTATGCCGAAGAACACTAAGGTAACCTGCCTAAATGACTATCAACCTGTAGAACTCACGTCTGTAGCCATGAAGTGCTTTGAAAGGCTGGTCATGGCTCACATCAACACCATTATCCCAGAAACCCTAGACCCACTCCAATTTGCATACTGTCCCAACAGATCCACAGATGGTGCAATCTCTATTGCGCTCCACACTGCCCTTTCCCACCTGAACAAAAGGAACACCTATGTGAGAATGCTATTCATTGACTACAGCTCAGCATTCAACACCATAATGCCCTCAAAGCTCATCACTAAGGTAAGGACCCTGGGACTAAACACCTCCCTCTGCAACTGGATTCTGGACTTTGTGACGGGCCACCCCCAGGTGGTAAGGGTTGGTAGCAACACATCCGCCATGTTGATCCTCAACACAGGGGCCCCTCAGGGGTGCGTGCTCAGTCCCTCCTGTACTCCCTGTTCACCCACAACTGCATGGCCAGGCATGACTCCAACACCATCAAGTTTGCAGACGACACAATAGCGGTAGGCCTGATTACCGACAACGAAGAGACAGACTATAAGGAGGAGGTCAGAGTCCTGGCCGTGTGGTGCCAGGACAACAACCTCTCCCTCAACGTGATCAAGACAAAGGAGATGATTGTGGACTACAGGAAACGGAGAACCGAGCACTCCCCCATTCTCATCGACGGGGCTGTAGTGGAGCAGGTTGAGAGCATCAAGTTATTTGGTGTCCACATCACCAACAAACGAACATGGTCCAAGCACACCAAGACAGTTGTGAAGAGAGCACGACAAAACCTATACTGAAAAGATTGGCCTGGGTCATCAAATCCTCAAAAGGTTCTACAGCTGCACCATCAAGAGCATCTTGACTGGTTGCATCACTGCCTGGTATGACAACTGCTCGGCCTCCGACCGCAAGGCACTACAGAGGGTAGTGTGTACGGCCCAGTACATCACTGGGGCCAAGCTGCCTGCCATCCAGGACCTCTATACCAGGCGGTGTCAGAGGAAGGCTCAAAAAATTGTCAAAGACACCAGCCACCCTAGTCACAGACTGTTCTCTCTGCTACCGCATAGCAAGCGGTACCGGAGCACCAAGTCTAGGTCAAAGAGAATTCTAAATAGCTTCTACCCCAAGCCATACGACTCCTGAACATCTAATCAAATGGCTACCCAGACTATTTGCATTCCCCCCTCTTTTACACTGCTGCTACTCTCTGTTATTATCTATGCATAGTCACTTTAATAACTCTATCTACATGTACATACATATTACCTCAATTACCTCGACTAACTGGTGGCCCCGCACATTGACTCTGTACTGGTACCCCCTGTATATAGCCTCCACATTGACTCTGTACTGGTACCCCCTGTATATAGCACCCACATTGACTCTGTACTGGTACCCCCTGTATATAGCCTCCACATTGACTCTGTACTGGTACCCCCTGTATATAGCCTCCACATTGACTCTGTACTGGTACCCCTGTATATAGCCTCCACATTGACTCTGTACTGGTACCCCTGTATATGGCCCCCACATTGACTCTGTACTGGTACCCCTGTATATAGCCTCCACATTGACTCTGTACTGGTACCCCCTGTATATAGCCTCCACATTGACTCTGTACTGGTACCCCCTGTATATAGCCTCCACATTGACTCTGTACTGGTACCCCCTGTATATAGCCTCCACATTGACTCTGTACTGGTACCCGCTGTATATAGCCTCCACATTGACTCTGTACTGGTACCCCCTGTATATAGCCTCCACATTGACTCTGTACTGGTACCCCCTGTATATAGCCTCCACATTGACTCTGTACTGGTACCCCCTGTATATAGCCTCCACATTGACTCTGTACTGGTACCCCCTGTATATAGCCTCCACATTGACTCTGTACTGGTACCCCCTGTATATAGCCTCCACATTGACTCTGTACTGGTACCCCCTGTATATAGCCTCCACATTGACTCTGTACTGGTACCCCCTGTATATAGCCTCCACATTGACTCTGTACTGGTACCCCCTGTATATAGCCTCCACATTGACGCTGTACCAGTACCCCCTGTATATAGCCTCCACATTGACTCTGTACTGGTACCCCTGTATATAGCCTCCACATTGACTCTGTACTGGTACCCCCCTGTATATAGCCTCCACATTGACTCTGTACCAGTACCCCCTGTATATAGCCTCCACATTGACTCTGTACCAGTACCCCTGTATATAGCCTCCACATTGACTCTCTACCGGTACCCCCTGTATATAGCCTCCACATTGACTCTGTACTGGTACCCCTGTATATAGCCTCCACATTGACTCTGTACTGGTACCCCTGTATATAGCCTCCACATTGACTCTGTACTGGTACCCCTGTATATAGCCTCCACATTGACTCTCTACTGGTACCCCCTGTATATAGCCTCCACATTGACTCTGTACTGGTACCCCTGTATATAGCCTCCACATTGACTCTGTACCGGTACCCCTGTATATAGCCTCCACATTGACTCTGTACTGGTACCCCTGTATATAGCCTCCACATTGACTCTGTACTGGTACCCCCTGTATATAGCCTCCACATTGACTCTGTACTGGTACCCCCTGTATATAGCCTCCACATTGACTCTGTACTGGTACCCCCTGTATATAGCCTCCACATTGACTCTGTACTGGTACCCCCTGTATATAGCCTCCACATTGACTCTGTACTGGTACCCCTGTATATAGCCTCCACATTGACTCTGTACTGGTACCCCCTGTATATAGCCTCCACATTGACTCTGTACTGGTACCCCTGTATATGGCCCCCACATTGACTCTGTACTGGTACCCCTGTATATAGCCTCCACATTGACTCTGTACTGGTACCCCCTGTATATAGCCTCCACATTGACTCTGTACTGGTACCCCCTGTATATAGCCTCCACATTGACTCTCTACCGGTACCCCTGTATATAGCCTCCACATTGACTCTGTACTGGTACCCCTGTATATAGCCTCCACATTGACTCTGTACTGGTACCCCTGTATATAGCCTCCACATTGACTCTGTACTGGTACCCCCTGTATATAGCCTCCACATTGACTCTGTACTGGTACCCCCTGTATATAGCCTCCACATTGACTCTGTACTGGTACCCCTGTATATAGCCTCCACATTGACTCTGTACTGGTACCCCTGTATATAGCCTCCACATTGACTCTGTACTGGTACCCCCTGTATATAGCCTCCACATTGACTCTGTACTGGTACCCCCTGTATATAGCCTCCACACTGACTCTGTACTGGTACCCCCTGTATATAGCCTCCACATTGACTCTGTACTGGTACCCCCTGTATATAGCCTCCACATTGACTCTGTACTGGTACCCCTGTATATAGCCTCCACATTGACTCTGTACTGGTACCCCCTGTATATAGCCTCCACATTGACTCTGTACTGGTACCCCCTGTATATAGCCTCCACATTGACTCTGTACTGGTACCCCCTGTATATAGCCTCCACATTGACTCTGTACTGGTACCCCCTGTATATAGCCTCCACATTGACTCTGTACTGGTACCCCCTGTATATAGCCTCCACATTGACTCTGTACTGGTACCCCCTGTATATAGCCTCCACATTGACTCTGTACTGGTACCCCTGTATATAGCCTCCACATTGACTCTGTACTGGTACCCCCTGTATATAGCCTCCACACTGACTCTGTACTGGTACCCCTGTATATAGCCTCCACATTGACTCTGTACTGGTACCCCCTGTATATAGCCTCCACATTGACTCTGTACTGGTACCCCTGTATATAGCCTCCACATTGACTCTGTACTGGTACCCCTGTATATAGCCTCCACACTGACTCTGTACTGGTACCCCTGTATATAGCCTCCACATTGACTCTGTACTGGTACCCCCTGTATATAGCCTCCACATTGACTCTGTACTGGTACCCCCTGTATATAGCCTCCACATTGACTCTGTACTGGTACCCCTGTATATAGCCTCCACATTGACTCTGTACTGGTACCCCTGTATATAGCCTCCACATTGACTCTGTACTGGTACCCCTGTATATAGCCTCCACATTGACTCTGTACTGGTACCCCCTGTATATAGCCTCCACACTGACTCTGTACTGGTACCCCCCCCTGTATATAGCCTCCACATTGACTCTGTACTGGTACCCCCTGTATATAGCCTCCACATTGACTCTGTACTGGTACCCCTGTATATAGCCTCCACATTGACTCTGTACTGGTACCCCCTGTATATAGCCTCCACATTGACTCTGTACCAGTACCCCTTGTATATAGCCTCCACATTGACTCTGTACTGGTACCCCTGTATATAGCCTCCACATTGACTCTGTACTGGTACCCCTGTATATAGCCTCCACATTGACTCTGTACTGGTACCCCTGTATATAGCCTCCACATTGACTCTGTACTGGTATCCCATGTATATAGCCTCCACATTGACTCTGTACTGGTACCCCCTGTATATAGCCTCCACATTGACTCTGTACTGGTACCCCTGTATATAGCCTCCACATTGACTCTGTACTGGTACCCCCTGTATATAGCCTCCACATTGACTCTGTACTGGTACCCCCTGTATATAGCCTCCACATTGACTCTGTACTGGTACCCCTGTATATAGCCTCCACATTGACTCTGTACTGGTACCCCCTGTATATAGCCTCCACATTGACTCTGTACTGGTACCCCCTGTATATAGCCTCCACATTGACTCTGTACTGGTACCCCTGTATATAGCCTCCACATTGACTCTGTACTGGTACCCCCTGTATATAGCCTCCACATTGACTCTGTACTGGTACCCCCTGTATATAGCCTCCACATTGACTCTGTACTGGTACCCCCTGTATATAGCCTCCACATTGACTCTGTACTGGTACCCCTGTATATAGCCTCCACATTGACTCTGTACTGGTACCCCTGTATATAGCCTCCACATTGACTCTGTACTGGTACCCCTGTATATAGCCTCCACATTGACTCTGTACTGGTACCCCCTGTATATAGCCTCCACATTGACTCTGTACTGGTACCCCCTGTATATAGCCTCCACATTGACTCTGTACCGGTACCCCCTGTATATAGCCTCCACATTGACTCTGTACTGGTACCCCCTGTATATAGCCTCCACATTGACTCTGTACTGGTACCCCCTGTATATAGCCTCCACATTGACTCTGTACTGGTACCCCCTGTATATTTTCTTATTTATTTTCATCATTTTTTTTTACATGTATTTATTTATTTTTGAAGTTTTTAAATGTATTTTATTTTTTTAAAACTGCATATTGTTGGTTAGAACTTGTGAGTAAGCATTTCACTGTAAGGTTGTATTCGGCGCATGTGACAAATACCCTTTCTTCCATAAACAGTTCTTAGGATGTTAAAGGTTCTAGGTATCTAGTTAGAACCCTTTGCCTCACAAAGAACCCGTCTTCCAAAAAGGGTCGTTCTGATCAAAACAGTTCTTGGTAGAACCCTATCCCCCCGCAAATAACCCATTTGGAACCCTTTTTTCTAAGAGTGTAAAATACACTGTGTAGAAGACAGAACCACAGAATTAGACTACTTTACTTCCGAAGTACCCTATACAGTGCCTTGCAAAAGTATTCATCCCCCTTGGCATTTTTCCTATTTTGTTGCATTACAACCTATAATTGAAATTTGGATTTCATGTAATGGACATACACAAAATAGTCCAAATTGGTGAAGTGAAATGAAAAAAATGACTTGTTTAAAAAAATTATACAAAATAAAAAAACGTAAAAGTGTTGTGCATATGTATTCACCCCCTTTGGTATGAAGACCCTAAATAAGATCTGGTGCAACCAATTACCTTCAGAAATTGCTGCAAAAGGTGGGTTAGAGCGTGGGGCTAGTATCCAAAAGGTTGCACGTTCGAATCCCCGAGCTGACAAGGTACAAATCTGTCATTCTGCCCCTGAACAGGCAGATAACCCACTGTTCCTAGGCCGTCATTGAAAATAAGAATTTGTTCATAACTGACTTGCCTAGTTAAATAAATTTTTTTTTGAAAATGAACATTTAAACAAATAATGACTTTGGGGATGTGAATATCTATGTCCGCTCAAGTTATCTGTTTTAGTTTTTTTGTTTGTTTGTTTCACAAATGTTGCATGTTGTGTAAATCGAATGATACAAACCCCTCAAAATCTATTTTAATTCCAGGTTGTAAGGCAACAAAATAGGAAAAATGCCAAGGGGGGTGAATACTTTCGCAAGCCACTGTTTGTTACCAGTAGCAAAATTTGTGACACGTGAATGTCTTTGACCTCATCAAGCACACTGATCCTCTGCCAGGTAACACTAACACACATGTAATCTGTATGGCACATGTAAGGCTCTGACTAAGGCCTTGAGGCTACAACATTGGCACAAAAAGATACTTTGCAAGCGCAGGGTGCGGAGGAGCTTCTCCTCTTTAAACAGCGACAGAGAGGACCCAACCAAACCCTGTCGGTTTCCATATTCAGCCTGGACATCTACATGTGAATAAAACACAGACACAAAGAGTAGCCAGCTGGTATGACATGACGCTATCTCCCTCAGACATGACTATTTACTTCAGATCTCTGTCAGTAAGGCCAGTAGACACACACAGCTTTCCGAGAATGAAAGGGAAGATCAGGGTGTATCTGACACGGGGAAATGATTTCATAATTGGATCTCTAATTCATATGCGATTTGCTACAAAGAGGTTTAGAATATCCCTGAAGTTCTGCCTGTTCCTTCTACCTTAATTGTATGAAATATACATTTGTTGGCCCATTAGATAATATGGAGTTCAATAGGGTCAGATACCTGTCAATGGTACATGTAATTCTCCAACGACAGACGATATTCTGAGTGCAGTGTTTGTTCACTCTGTTGCTCGACTAACCCCAATGTAAGACTTTGTCCCCTTAAGGCGTCTGCATGCTTCCCATCCCAAGCAGTTTGGAACAGTTTGTGCATATATTATGAGGACATTTTGTGGAGGTTTTTATTTATTTTGGACTTCAGTAAGGGTTTTGTTGGCAGTTCGGGCACACAACTTTTTTTCCAGAGACCAGCCAAAGTCTACGCCCCTTCGTCCGTAACTGGTCAACTGTAGGGATTCTTCAATAAAGTCTTTGTTGCCATTCAATGAGAGATGACTCATTTTCATGCAAACTGCACCAAACATCTTAGTTAGATATAAAATTGCACAACTAAGATCTCCTTAGCAAAAACGTGAACATTTATGACAGATTTCTCAAGCTATTTCAGATGAATTATAAGAAACATAATCTCAAAATGGACAAACGGTACTAGAGCTGCTTTTTCTTGTTTTTCCAGCGAAGGTATTTTAAGGGAGTATGTGAGCACACTCGTTTGGTTCGCCTAGCCAACTCCGGCTCGCCGCCAGCCGAACTGAAGCAGGCTGACAACTTTAGCTCCATCACAAACAAATGCATAATGTGGAGGATATCAGATGCCTGAGACAAGAAACACTACTTTAGTGTAACCCCACAAACCAGACAGACAGCTTACAATAAAGAAGAATGAAGATGAGGAATAGAACTGTACCATGTAGATACTGTAGATAGACATATATAATAGTATAGAACTGTACCATGTAGATACTGTAGATAGACATATATAATATTATAGAACTGTACCATGTAGATACTGTAGATAGACATATATAATATTATAGAACTGTACCATGTAGATACTGTAGATAGACAGATATAATAGTTGAGTGGGAGGAATAGAACTGTACCATGTAGATACTGTAGATAGACATATATAATATTATAGAACTGTACCATGTAGATACTGTAGATAGACAGATATAATAGTTGAGTGGGAGGAATAGAACTGTACCATTTTGCATGGCCTCATGTTTCCAGCGGGGGGTGGTGCATTTGTCTCCTTGCTCTAGAAACAAGAAGCAGAAAGTATTTAGAAACAGATACAGATGCAGTCTCTTTTTGTGAGGTCACAGCACATCCCAGATGGCCACACTCGTCTGGGTCAAAAGCCCTGATGAGGATAAAAAAAAAACTTCTTCAATTGAATGAGGTAAATAAAAAAATCCCCCAGGGATTTTGACCCAGGCAAGCGTTGCATTCTGTTCTGTGCTGTGACATGCGTCCCCCAAAAAGACTGTTCCTGTAGAGATGAAATATGCATTTGAATACTTCAATGTATTTTAAAGGTGTTACCTGACATGCTGCTGGGCTTCAGGGCCTAGACACCATTCTCATACCCTCCCCTGCCTTCTGATACTGGGCTGGAGGGAGATAGAGCTGGAGGTTACTGGGCTGGAGGGGGATAGAGCTGGAGGTTACTGGGCAGGAGGAAGATAGAGCTGGAGGATAATGGGCTGGAGGGCGATAGAGCTGGAGGTTACTGGGCTGGAGGGGGATAGAGCTGGAGGATAATGGGCTGGAGAGCGATAGAGCTGGAGGATACTGGGCTGCAGGGGGATAGAGCTGGAGGATACTGGGCTGGAGGGAGATAGAGCTGGAGATTACTGGGCTGGAGGGGGATAGAGCTGGAGGATAATGGGCTGGAGGGGGATAGAGCTGGAGGATACTGGGCTGGAGAGGGATAGAGCTGGAGGTTACTGGGCTAGAGGGAGATATACTGGGCTGGAGGTTACTGGGCTGGAGGGGGATAGAGCTGGAGGTTACTGGGCCAGAGGGCAATGGAGCTGGAGGTTACTGGGCTGGAGGGGGATAGAGCTGGAGGTTACTGGGCTGGAGAGGGATAGAGCTGGAGGTTACTGGGCTAGAGGGAGATATACTGGGCTGGAGGTTACTGGGCTGGAGGGGGATAGAGCTGGAGGTTACTGGGCCAGAGGGCAATGGAGCTGGAGGTTACTGGGCTGGAGGGGGATAGAGCTGGAGGTTACTGGGCTAGAGGGGGATAGAGCTGGAGGTTACTGGGCTAGAGGGAGATATACTGGGCTGGAGGTTACTGGGCTAGAGGGGGATATAGCTGGAGGTTACTGGGCTGGAGGGAGATATACTGGGCTGGAGGTTACTGGGCTGGAGGGGATAGAGCTGGAGGTTACTGGGCTAGAGGGAGATATACTGGGCTGGAGGTTACTGGGCTGGAGGGGATAGAGCTGGAGGTTACTGGGCCAGAGGGCAATGGAGCTGGAGGTTACTGGGCTGGAGGGGGATAGAGCTGGAGGTTACTGGGCTGGAGGGGATAGAGCTGGAGGTTACTGGGCTGGAGGGGATAGAGCTGGAGGTTACTGGGCTGGAGGGGATAGAGCTGGAGGTTATTGGGCTAGAGGGAGATATACTGGGCTGGAGGTTACTGGGCTAGAGGGGGATAGAGCTGGAGGTTACTGAGCTAGAGGGAGATATACTGGGCTGGAGGTTACTGGGCTGGAGGGGATAGAGCTGGAGGTTACTGGGCTAGAGGGAGATATACTGGGCTGGAGGGCGACATATGAGGGAGATAGAGTTGGTGGTTACTACTGGGCTGGATGGGGAAAGAGCTGGAGGTTACTGGGCTGGAGGGGGATAGAGCTGGAGCTTACTGGCCTGGAGGGAGATAGAGCTGGAGGTTACTGGGCTGGAGGGCGATAGAGCTGGAGGTTACTGGGCTGGAGGGAGATAGAGCTGGAGCTTACTGGGCTGGAGGGAGATAGAGCTTGATAGAGCTT